>NC_090937.1:892984421-893292748 GCF_040938575.1 Ambystoma mexicanum | reverse complement strand
AAGCGAATAATAAATATAATAACTGGGTCAAAGCACACTGTGGGGTGCGTGAACAAAAAGACACCGAAGCAATCTTGGAGGCTTTGAACAAAAACAACCCAAGAAGCTTCTGGTCGCTTATTAACAAATTAGAAAATCCATCAAAATCGGCTTTAACAAATATGGTAAACGAAGAGCATTGGTCAAATCATTACAGCCAATTAGTCCAACAAAAAAAAAGAATCATCTGGGCCTGACCTGAATGCAACCATACCATGGGACTTGAATTGCATACAAAAGTGCAACTCATCTGGGGCTGCCGGGCCTGACGGACTTTCGAATGACATGCTTAAAACTAATATCGAAGAATGGACAAACCTTTGTAATACACTCTTCCAAACATAATAAAAGAAGGCCGCATCCCAACCACATGGAAATTAGGCATTATTGTGCCATTTTTCAAAAAGGGTAGTTGCACAAATCCAGCAAATTATTGGCCAAAAACCCTTTTAGATGCTGTAGGAAAAGTCTTTGCAAGTCTACTCCTAAAGCAATTATCGAGCTGGATAAGGACAAAAAATATCTTTGATGTTCACCAGAGAGGCTTTGTAAAAGGTGTCGGTTGCAGTTTACATCTGCTAATTGTAAATCTGCTAAACATAGACGCTATTAAATCAAACAACAAAGTCTACCTAGCATTCATAGATCTGGCCAACGCCTTTGACGGAGTAGACCATGAGACTCTTTGGTCAATTAAAATCGAGAGTCTGTCCAATTAGTCTCCTCTTAGCCATAAAAGAATTGTATTCAGAAACACAAATCCAGATTCGCCTAGACAGCGATGGTCACTTAACCAAACCCATCAGAACTGGAAGAGGGGTGAAGCAAGGGTGCCCCTTGGTGGCAACTCTCTTCAATTTTTATATCTCCGAGGTTGGACACACACTAGATGGCGTAGTGTCATGTCCTCCAAAGTTAAATGGAAAACACATCAGTTGGATCCTCTACACTGACGACATGGTCCTCTTGGACCTTACACCCATTGGGCTCCAAAGAAAGCTCAATGCTTTGAAGACCTATATAGAAGACCTAGGGCTAGAGATCAACGTAGCCAAATCCGAAGTATTAGTCCTCGAGAATAAAAGGGGTGGTCGCCAAAGGATAAACAAGTTGAGTTGGACATTGGGAACCCAAGCATTGAATAAAGTATCACACACTCGATATTTGGGGATACTAATAAACTCATGTATAAATGATGAGCCATCAATGAAAAAGATTGCAGGTAACTGTAAAGAGTTAACAGCACAAGGTTTGAACTTGCATCAAAAATTTTGGGAAATATTCCTATATTCCTATAATAAAGTTTTACAAGAGCAAGGTTATGCCAATATTGACCTTTGGAGCAGAATGCATGTTCGGATGTTCGTCACAGATCTGGGCCAGGTGCGAAAAGTATGTTTTGGAAACGAATTCTGCAGCTGCCGCAAGGTTTCCCGACTGCATGTGCTCTATATGAGGTGAGTTTGACCACATTAAATGCTAAAATAAGGTCGAACAAGCTAACCCTAACGAAGACCTTAGTCGAAGCTGAATTACCACCATTCAACATTCTATCTGATCTCAAAGAAAAAAAAAACAAATCAAGAGACCAAGTCTGCCATAACTGTTTGGAGACAACAATGTAAGGAAATCCTAATTCAACTGGCGACAGATGAAAAAACGTTAAATGCAGTTAAGAAAATGTTCCTACAGCTATATTGGATCGAATCTTCAGAAAAAAGAGCAAATCATACATGTATGTTAACCTTGCCTGCTGAAACTAAAAGTTTCAACTCTATTCCCAAATACATGGTCATGTGGCCGAGTAAACGTCTGAGAAAGTTGTTTCTAAAATTCAGAATAAATCTCTTTGAAACTATGGAAATCCTGAAACAGAGAAAAATGATTCCTGCGTAAAAGATTAACTGCAGATTCTGTAATTACAAAGAGGAACATTTAAAACATCTGGTCCTCTTTTGTCCATACTTAAGCAATTTGTGAACATTCTATCTGGGGAAAGAGTTGGACAAATGTTCGACTTACAGTATAGAAGAATGGTGGCACCAAATGCATAATAGTGATTGTAAAAACTTTGCAAGAGACCAGAAAATAAGAGCATGCTCACTTCCTAGTATTCCCAGGAGTTTGTGGAGCCTGCAAGGCCATGTTCAAAGGCTAATTCATGACAGAAAGTAAGAGTGATGATAGATGTTGGGCTAATTGGGTGGGGAGGTATGGTCAAGACCAACCCACCCGCACCTGGAGTACCATCTTGTGCGCTGCTAGCAAGTGGAATATTCCAAAAGGGTACAAGCGTGCCAACCAATGATACAGGGCCACATAGCAAAGAACCCTATAGTTTGTGAACCATTAGATCGTCATGTATTTTGTGACGATGAAAATGAGTTGCACTAAAGGAGGGCTTAGTTGCCCACCTGATAGTAGAGACCCAATCACAACACGAAACCCAATAGAAAGTATATTTAGACCAATCACAACATGAAACCCAATAGAAAGTATATTTAGATGTTTCTCATTACCCAACCACAGCCCCACATTAAATTTTACAATTTGCCACGTAGCATGATGATATGATATGATAGGTTATTATATGATAGGTAATTTATAACGTGCTTAATAGCCAGAGGTTTCTAAGTGCGGACCCGGATATCGAACCTGTGTTGATCTGTGTCATCTTGCTTCCAAGGCAAGCATGTTTCCCCCTGAGCTATCCTCCCAAGACAATGGGCCTCATTACGAGGTGGGAGGTAAGGGATTACCGGCACGGGTAAGGGCACCGGTGCCGGTAATCCTTTACCGCCCTACTACGAGTTCCCTTTGCGGGTCCCTCCGTAACGCCTGGTTTTTGCAGGCGTTAAGGACGGGACCCGCAATTTGCGGTACCGTTATTAGCGCCTACCCATTCCCATTGAGCCCTATGGGACCTCAAATGGGAATGGGGAATGGCCCTGGTGAATGGGGAATTACCGGTCCCTCCGACCTAGGAATGGTCTTTTTAGCTTGTAACTGTTGACATCCGTAGATGTCCGTTGTACACCTTGTTTTAGATTATTGTAAATAAAACAGCGTAACTTTGACAACTTCTCTGCATCCTCATCCTTCCTATAAGAGCACCACCTCATCTTAAAGGGCCCCCTCGGGTTCACACTTGTTCCTGAGCAGATGGTCATCTCAGTGAGAGCAGTTCGGAGAGCGGGCGGGGTCAGTGAGCCTTTCTGCTCACTTCGAAAGACCTGCTCGCTTTCTCTCACCGGTGCAGCCTTGTCAGTGCAAACTTTGTGTTTGAGTCACAAAGGAACTAATAGTGCAGAGGAGTCAGAGGCTTACTGCACATGTGCAACTCCGTGTCCATTGCGAGGAAGGAAGCAAGGCATGTGCGCAAGAAGCCTTCAGATTATTAAGATGCTTGTGCTTTTTTAAGCAGCAGAGCACACAGCAGTAGACAGCTGAGAGGTGACTGACATTGTGATACACAGCTGCAGGGTGCTGTTTAGAAAAGATTGCAGTACTGCATTATTGCTGGGCTCTGGCAATCTCTCATGGGCATGCGATTCAACCTGCCCATTCAGGCTTAATGGCACAACAGACAGATCACTCCAGTGCACAATGTCTGATATAGAGGATGGCTGCTGGAGCAAGGGCAGCCAAGAGCAGGAGGCTGAGAGCAGAAATCTTGCTCTCAGTTTTAAGAAGGTCCTTTGTGACTCCTTAGTGAATGCAGTAGCCCAGGGGGTTAAGCCCCTGCAAGACAGGTTTGACACACTGGAATTCCTTTTTCGGTAGAGCAAAGAACAAACAAGCACACCCAAGATGCACACTGATATAAAGATGCGCAAGCAGTGGAGTAAAGTGGCTCGGAAGAGGAAACACTCTTCAACTACCCCGAGCCAGGAGAAAGAGGGGTCAAGGCATACCCCTGAGGTGACAAATGTATTTGAGAAGCTGAAAGAGGCCTTCATACAAAAGTCAATAGTGTCACACCTACTACACCAGGAACCAGGGGAACGCTATATAGGAGAACCAGACATGGACACTGTGATGCTGGAAATGCATTGGAGGGACAGGGCCTCCGTATCCTTGTCCTTTACTGCTTTTTACCTTGTGTTCTGTTGTGTTTTCCACGCAGGAGTTCATGTGGGACTCCTGGTGGTGCAGCTCTCTCTCTTTTGGTTTGGTGAACAGACCCATGGGATACCCTTATGGCACCCATTTGGTAGGGGTGCAACCCTGTGCCCCTAGTGTATGTTTTTGGGCACCTGTGTGTGACCCACAGAGCAGGGTATGGGCTGGTGGCAGCTCTGTGCTGAAATGCCTGGTGCCCTGAGCATCCTCCATTTTGGGATGCCCAGGCCCTGTCATTTGGAATCGGTAGATTCCGGATGGAGACAAAATGGCCCCCATGGCCTCTTGCCTTCCATCACCTGTTACCTTGATCTTCCCGAAGTTCCGGGAAGCCCTGCCTCTGTCCCTTCCCCCTGACTGGCTGTTGGGTGGAAGTTCCATATATGGTAGTGTGGGGAAGTGCCGACAAGACTGGCTGGAGCCTTCTCAACGACCGTATGTTGTGGGTACGCCTGTGGGTGGGACCTGGGTGAATAGAGTTTGTGACGAATATGCATTCTATGTTGTGGCTGTCTAGTATCCGGTGGTTGACAAAATGGTTGAGACAACCCTGCCCGAAACCGTTATGAATGCAGCTTGGAGTGTTGAATGGCTCGGTACTTGTCCCAATACACATAACCTGTTGTGCATGTCTGGAGAGAAGTGAATGGCCTGAATGTCCCATGTGCCTGATTGGCTGCCTGCCTGCATGAATGACCGTAGTCGTGATTGGATGCTTGAGTGTGACCCAGCGGAATGAATGGGAGATCAACAGTATATCTGGGGACCTCTCACTGCTAGGAATCATGTTCAGAAGCTGAAGTCCACTATGACGAGTAACTGGAATAACTGAAGCTTGACCTTGAAGCCCTGCTGGAAGAGAAGAATTGTTGTTGCTCTCCTTCACAATCTGAAAGCTGCTGTGCTTCAAGAACTGACCCAGAGAGGACCTGGTAAGGCGCCCTCTTCCCGAGCTACGAGGGACCATTGTGCACAGCGGATCTTTGCTTAAGCTCCCGGGTAGACAGACCTTCGACAGGCTGCCAACCCGATACGGGGATTGCTGTGGAACTGCAAGGAGAAGCACCCGGACTGTTGTGCACCACTGTCGACGACCGCCGTCACCGACTGGAGCCACCGTGCTCCCATTGCCTAAGAACTTAATTGATCCAAGGACGCTCTTGTCCGCATCATCGCTGCTGTATCCTACTGGAGAAGGTCTGACCGTCGATGGGCCGAGGAGCATCCACCGGTTGGTTTCCCGCCACCCAAAGACCACAGAGACGCCAACGACTCGATGCCCTTGCTGGGCCACAGTTCTTCAACTCTTTGCGGTCCAGAACTATCGACACAGAGGTGCCCCGCACGCCTCTTCCTGGCAGGACGTTTACGCTTCCCCATCAATGAGCACCTCTAGGAATGACGTGGCCACTTCACCGTCGTAGCTCGACCTTTTCTCCGTCGGACGTTCGACAACTCGTGACTCCTGCCTGAAAGGGAGGACACTCAAGAAGGGCAGTCGATTCCCCGACACGGAACGCTACAATTTCAAGGTACTTTGGGGGTTGCAGTACTATTGGAAAGTCTAGTGTGAACAATATATGGACTGGGCTTGTATCTTTCTTCTACAGGTTGCCCAGGTGGGGGTATTTCCACACAGAACTGTGTCTAGGTAAGGGGCCAGTATTCTGCCAATTGCTCAACCATCTTGCTTTCCTTCCTCTCTCTACTGCTGGTTTGCCTTTTATTTTGATCTGTGTGTCATTGTGACCGTATGCACTTTAATGAGATCTGATAACGTTAGTGTTTCCACTTTAGAACTGTTTATATTTACCATTGTTGATTTCTGAGTACAAAGTGAGTTATCGTGGTAGTGTATGTGACCTTGAATATTAATTATATAAAGACTGTCTTGTAACCGATACAGAGTGTGGACATTCCTTTGTGGGTGCTTGGAGACTACACTGTACTTAAGAACCAGCCTGAGCCACCTCCTGAGAAGCTAGGACTTGATTGCTCGACCATAGCTACTGCATAGATAATCTTGGCTGGGGTCCTCTGTGCCTCTCCTCTACCATATAGAGAGCAGAAGTACAGACACCCCCCTCCAGTCTTTACAGACACAGGTACCGACACATCCTCTTCAACGGGAGAGCCAACCGTTGAAGAGACCCAACCCCTTCGACTTAGGAAGAAGTTGTGGAAAGGGAACAACACCAGAGAGGTTGATCTAGAGATGACTGACATGTTTGACCTGGATGTGGTCAGACACCCAAGGTCCACAGACTAGCAGTCCCCACCCCCCAAAGTGGCAAAGTATACGGCACAAAGGCTACGCAAGCCTTTAGAGAAAGACACCAGGTTGAGAATGTGGTCAGAGTGTCAGTGACCTAAGTTTGATGGGAAAGTGGCAGAGACCCCCAAGCTTGACCCTACGATGATAACCTTAGTAACCAAGGCATCTAAGGATCTAAGGATGTACGCAAGGGAATGGACAGGTTGTGGAATAACTGTCAAGAGAAGGTCCTGGTTCTAGCAGGGCACATAACAGAGATAATGGACTTAGCAGAGATGTCCAATGATACTGGGGAGCCAGTCAGCAGAGAGATCCTGGGATACTGTGCACAGCGAGTGGGTTGCCTACTGGGAAATGCAAACTGAGGCCTGTTGTCAGAGCAAAGGAGAGATCTGCTGTTATAAACTGACAGCTTTCTAGGTAAACTCATGACATATGAGGTGGGAGAAGGCACTCAAGGCCTGTTTGGAGAAGCATCTGTGAAAGAAAGTAGTATGTTTGTTGGGAAGTACACAGCTCTGGAGACGGCACAATCAGTGATAAGAATAATCTTCCCCAATAGAGTTTTTGCTGGGACTGGTCGCTACAGAGGTTGTGTCGCTGGTTGCAAAACTCTCACCGCTGACCTCAGGGCCCAAGATCCCAATAATGGGAGTCTAGGCAGCAGGACTCTTCCTTCCCCATGACAGGAGTCCCAAAGGGCGAGGGTACTTCAGATATCAGACCGCACAATGAGATGAGTGCGTGAGACGGGTATGAACCGCCAGTGTGGAGGGGGGCAGCGTAGTGTATGACTGCATGGCACAAGCTGTCAATCGATGATTGGGTTTTGCAGACTGCGATCGGGTTCAGGCTAGACTTCATTGGGGAACCCAGGAAGGTACAGGTCCCAATCAGGATTGTACTTTCACAAGAAGCGTAGGAGCTCACACAGCTCATGCGAACGGGGGCGATAGAGAAAGTGGGCCTCATTACCAGTCCGGCGGTAGCCATGCCGGAAAAATCAGCAGGCTGCCACTGCACCCGTTATCCCATTCCCCCTCCGTGATTTCTGTAATCACCGGGGCATTACAACTGCGGTGACCCGGTAATTCTGGAGGCGGAATTCTGTAAATTCCCATTCCCATGGAGTCCGATACAACTCCATGGGGATGGGGACCATGGAAACACTGGTTCCAACTATGACAGAGCTGGTGTTTCCATGTCGAGTTACTAGCCGGCCTCCATTAGCCCCAGCTGCTCACCGCAAAAGGTTGCCTTTGCTGCCGTCTTTCTTCACATGACGCAGCTAGCTATTCACTCGCTGCACGCTGCAGCCTGATTCTCTCACTCGAGCCAAGCACCCGCCATTCGGCGCTAATACAGAGTATCATCCGTGCTGCTGGATCTGGTCCTTGCACTGCCAGTGCACCGTCAGCCTGCCCTGGAGTGCCCTGTGTCCATTGTCAAGCCTCCATTCCGGCATTCTCTGCCGCTGTATCCCCCGCACAGTCAGCGGAAACACCAGTCCTGGTCCCAACACTCCGGCTGCACCTCCTAGTAGTGTAAGCTTCCGAATATACCGGGATAGTAGCTCCACGGTTTTCACCTGTCCTCCATGCATACATAGGGGTTATCTACCACACCACATCATTCCTGCCCTGAGGAAGGCCCTAATTTATGATTCCAATTTTGGCATGCCGAAACCTTTTTTCCATGTGTTTTGTTCCCCTCCCGTCTGGAAGTACTTTGGGAACAATTTCTTGATCTCTGCTACACGTTGGCAGTTAACCATATGGCAGATAACCATGTTATTTAAAACTGTTTGAAAAATTTCACCGTTACCAGGGTAATTTTTTATACACCCAGGTACCACTCAGTCCACAGGAATAATTTCCTTCGTGCATGGACCCCTTTTGTTCACCAATTTAGTTGTTGAAAAATATTCAATTTATCTCTCTAATGTATGCACCACTCTTGGTGAACTTATGTATTTATGATGAATGTTATGCGTTATGTTTCTTTTTTTCTTCTGAGATTCCTTTTTAATGTATGTAAAAAGTAACCTGAACTATCAAAAAAATTTGTTTCATGTAATACATTTCTTGTGTGTACTTTTAGGATCTTTTCTTGGTTTTGTTCTTGTGACTTTCTTTGAAAACACTTACCCTACACTAACATGGAGATTCAACTTAAATAATCGACAGAAATTAGGACTGTCACCAGCGTGGGTACCTCTTTTGGTTCCTTGTTTCAAAGGTGTTTCCATGTCCGCCTGCAGGCGGGTGGTGTTACTCCCGCCAGGTCAAACCTGGCGGGAGTGACACCTCCCACATGCAGGACTCGGACTTGCCGCCACCGTTGTTTCTGGACCGGCTGACTTGTAATGAGGCCCATTGACTATAGGGGGAGCAATGTTTATTAGCAACATGTTCCTGGTTCACAGGAAAGATAAATCAGGCCAGTGATAAATCTAAAGAGCCTCAACGGATGGATTACCTACAGGCACTTCAAGATGGAGGGCATTCACCTGCTCAGAGACATACCCAGAAAACGGGATTGTATGGTAAGGATAGAATTGAAGGATGCATACCTTACGATGACAGTGGCACCAGAGGTCCATCCCTTCCTGTGATTCATGTGGGGAGGGAGAGCACAGCAATTCAATACACTGCCATTTGATTGCTCTTCAGCCCTGTGAGTGTTTACCAAGCAAATGAAACCTGTGGCAGCAGCCATGGAGAGGGGCATTCAAATGATAGTTTACCTCAACAAAATCCTAGTTCTAGCAGCAAACACAGTAACGTTACGGAGGCAGGTCCAATGGCTGCACAGTCTGATAGAGTCCCTAGTATTCTTCATCAGTTGGGAGAAATAAGAGCTAGCTCCCACAAGGAGAATGGTCTTCCTGGGATGTGTAGTGGATACCAGGAAAGTGATGCTTGAGCGCCCAACCCAGAAAATGAGAGAGACCAAGAGAGAGATCAGGGCATGTCTCAGAAAGGAGATGATATTGCTCAGGAGGCTAGCAAGGATAGTCGGACTACTAGTGTGCTCCATCCAAACCATATTTCTGAGACCCTTACATTACAAGGCTCTACAAAGACTGAAAAGAAGGCACTTAAATCAGGGCTTGGGGTACCACCAACTGGTTTCCCTAGACCAGGAGAGCAGGACTGAACTGCACTGGTGGTTCCAGAACATGTAAGCCTTGAAGAGCAGAGCCATCTTCAGGGACATTCCAGATCTGATCATAGAGTCAGATGCCAGCAGATCTGGTGAAACAGGAGGAAAGTGGAGTTCAGGAGATCTAAGCCTTTGCATAAACTGTCTGAATCTCTTGGCAGGTTCTTTGACGATCAAGACTTTCGCGAGAGACAGAGTGAATTTCTGTATTCACCGAAAGATGGACTACATGTCAACAGTGAGATGCATAAATCACCTAAACCACCTAGGAGGAACAAGATCCAAAATGCTAGCAGAACTATCAAAGGACTTCTGGCACTACTGCCTGGAGCATCAGTTGTCTGTCACAGCAGAGTATCAGCCGGGAGAACAGAATGTGGTGGCGGATTGGAACTCCAGGTACCTGCAGTACTCCAGCGACTGGAGGCTCCAGAGGAAGGTTTTCCACAAGATAGTGGAGCTTTGGGATCCTCTGGGTAGCAGTATTTTTGCCTTCAGGCTAAGCACACAGAGTCCCAGGTCTTGAGAAGATGCCTTTTTGCACCATTGGGGAGGAGTGAGACATTACACATTGCCTACGTTTGCGATGATAGCCAAAGTGTTGTTGAAGATTCACAGCGAACAGGCAGAGATAATGCTGGTTGCTCCTGTCTGGAAGTCACAAGCATGGTTTCCAGTTCTGATGGAATTTCTTTCTAAAGACTCTTCCTCAGCATCATGAAATGCTACGGGATCCCACGGGTCAGTGACATCCTCTGAGGATGGTGGACATCCCTCCACTGATAGCCTTCAAGCTAACATGAGCAAATTGAGTTTTCTAGGCATATCAGAACACGCCACCCAGCTCATCAAGGAGTTCTGGGCTCCAACTACACTCTAGAGCTCTGACACAGCGTGGGACAAGTGGGCATGCTGGTGGTGGCAGGGAGGCATTCATCCCATTTCTGCCCCTGCAGTGTAGGTGGTTAACTATTTAGCCATTCTAGTAGAAAGTGGCAGAGCATTCAGGACACTCTAGACTTGAATAGATCAGCAATCACAGCCATACATTCAGTGGTGGATGGCAAGCCTGTGGGAGAAAATGTTGCAGTAGTACAGCTCCTAAAAGTTCTCAAGTTTCATGATGAGCCAACATTTAAGTAGGCTTACCTGTGGGATGTCAACAATGTTCTTGTGCTATTCCTTAGTTGGCCAGCTAATAAATAGTTGTCCCTACAGCAGTTGTCGGATAACCTAGTATCCAGTAGGAGAGTGTCACATGTCAAGGACCTAGAGGTACACAGGAAGTTGTTCTCCCCTGAGGTAGTGGCTTTTAACATTGTGAAGAGGACAAAGACTAACTCCAGGGATATTTCCTAGCTGAATTTGCCTGCTCAGCCTAAGCTGTGTGTGGTTTCTTGTATTGAAGTTTACGAGAGTAGGAAAGTGGAGTTTAGGCGAGCAGGGGTCAACCAGCTTCTTATTTCGCAGAGTCAGTCCTTCAAGGCGGTAGCATCATAGCCAGATGGGTCAGGGACATCATGGCAGAGGCTGGAGTAGACTTGTCCACACTCGGAGCACATTCTGTGAGAGTGGAAATGGCCTCCAAGGCATTCATGGTAGGTGCCAGACTGCAGGATCTATTTTGAGCAACTGATTGGTCCATTAACTCCTCTTTTTGGGTGTTTTATTTAAAGCCATTGGCCTCTGTGGCGGTGCTGGTAGTGCAAAGCTTTGAACAAGCATAATGCTTACCAACGGTCTTGACATGGAATGAAGATTCCCCAAGCTTACAAAACGGGGAGTTCAGATGAGCATTGTTCCCACCTTTCATACTCAGCGATTGTAAAGATGCTGTGTTCATGTGATAAACTGAGCTGGCTCACCTGATTTGTACAGAAGAATGAGGAGAGCACCAATCATGAGCAGCAGCCGAATGGCAGGAGAAACCAGAACAAAGCAATGCAAAGGTGTAGGCCATGATGAATGAGACCGGTGTAGGCCAACAGCATGGTGGAATGCATGCACAAAGCACAGTGCTGCAGATCGCTGTGGCTACAGGCAAAAGTAACACATTCATCATGATGCCGTGAGTGAAAGCAGATTTCCAGGAAGGCGTCGCATCAGAGTGTCCAAACCAGCACAAAACAACCGAGAAAGCTTACTTTTTAAGGCAGGGGTGGGTAGGGGGGAGTCCAGGGCCTCCAGGCTGCGGGATAGCAGTGGGGCCATCCAGGAAGTCTGAAGGAGAGAAGTGAAGGAAAAGACAGGTCTGAGGGGTCCTACCACGCAGACCTTAGAGGCGGGCCGGCATTTGCCTGCCGGCTCTCCTGATTGGTGCAGAAGAATGAGGAGAGCACCAATCACGTGCAGCAGACGAACAGCCGGAGAAATCAGAACAAAGCAATGCAAAAGCAGCGGCCATGATGAATGAGGCCGGTGTAGGCCAACAGCGTGGTGGAATGCACCCACAAAGCAAAGTGCTGCAGATCGCCGTGGCTACAGGCAAAGTAATGAATTTATCATGATGCCGTGAATGAAAGCAAATTTCCAGGAAGCCATTGCATCAAAGTGTACGATCCCCACAAAAAAGGCCCAGAGGGCTTACCTTTAAGGCAGGTGGTGGGTAGGGGGGAATCCAGGGCCCCAAGGCCATGGGAAAGCAGGGGAACCATCCAGGAAGTCGGAAGGAGCGAAGTGAGAGGAAAAGGCAGGTCCAAGGGGGCCTACCATGCGGGCCGGCATTCACCTGCCAGCTCACCTGATTGGTGCAGAAGAATGAGGAGAGCACCAATCACAGGCAGCAGGCGACGGGCAGGAAAAACCAGAACAAAGAAATGCAAAAGTGGCGGCCATGATGCATGAGGCCAGTGTATGCCAACAGTGTGGTGGAATGCACCCACAAAGCACGGTGCTGCAGATTACTGTGGCTGAAGGCAAAAGTAATGCATTTATCAAGATGCCATGAGAGAAAGCAGATTTCCAGGAAGGCATCACATCAGAGTGTCCAATTCTCCACAAAACAACCCAGAGGGCTTACCTTTAAGGCAGGTGGTGAGCAGGGAGGAATCCTGGCCTCCAGGCCACAGGGAAGCAGAGGAACCATCCAGGAAGTCCGAAGGAGAGAAGTTACTGAGTTACTGTGTATATCGTTTATGTGCCCCCCCCCCTCACCCCTGATACCATTTCATATTGTACAATTGTGGAGGCTGGAGCATATCTCTAATACATTTTTATACAGGTGATCTGTAACTCTGTTTTTTAAGACACTAAACACAGATTGGGCATCATTGCAACCCAGGCGTTAAGGGTTTAACGGCACCGTCGGCGCAGTTAACCCTTAACGCCTGATTACCATTTTAACGGCTGCTTTTAGCAGGCTTTAAAATGCAAGGCGCTAACCCGCCTTGGTGCTAATTACGGCACCGTAATTTACGGTGCCGTAATTAGCGCCTTCCCCACTCCCATTATGCCCTATGGGGCAAAAATGGGAATGGGGAAGAGTAAATGGGAATGGGGATTTACCGCCCCACTCACCTTGGAATGGGGCGGTAAATCCGCCATCCACCATGGTGTAAACAGAGTTTACACTATGGTGGTAAAGTAGGGAACTTACCGCCTCGGTTGTAATGAGGCCCATTGTCTCCTTTCTTCCCAACACTATAAGTATGTTTAAATATTGAACATGTGTATGTGGTAAATCTATTATTGTATTTCATGTGTACCACCATATTTGCTTCGTGATTTTCAGCTTCCCAATTAAGTTTTTCATCAGGCACTGTCACACTTAATGTGTATCATCATGTTAGTATGTCTGCCATCTATAAATAAAACATGTCATATATGTTACTATGCAAAGAGGCTTATGCATAACTATTTACCTTAGAATGTGGCAATTTAGTATTTCCCTCTCAGTTTCTCCGATCACTTTTTGGATGATTTTCTGAAGGCTTGCCTTACTTGGTTTGGGTAACATGTTCAGCAAGGAATGGGCTTTGAAAATGTCAGAAAAGCATAACCTTATTTTTTCTAATGGAGTGAGCAGAAATGTTTATTACAGTTTATCTTGCTTTGCAGGCAGGATCCTGTAAATAACCCACCCCACCCCCCTTAAGCTCCTTTTGTGTTATCCAAATGATTGACCCTGCTATGTCGAAATGAACTTATAAGGCTTTTTTGTCCGTTTTCTCTGCCTTATCTAGAACAATTACCCTCATTGTGTACTGGGATTTCTCCCTCACTTATGTCCATATCCAAAGGAATCACCCGACTAACCAGATCTGGTTAAAAACAAAAAGATGATGGTGATGTATTTCTCGTGTGCATCCTAAGGCAAGGGGCGATGAACAGCTCCATTGCGGAAACCAGTTTGTACTACTAGGATACATTGGCCCTGTCCCATTGATCCAAGACTGGTTTGCACCTGCCCAGTCTGGCATGCTGGCAACCAGCATTGTCTGGCGCCAATGCAATCAGTATTGCACTAATCAGGAGTCTGCTGGGATTTAGGGGAAAATAATAAACACTAAGGTCACAGAGGTCCAACAGTATGGTAATATGTTAAAATAAAAACAAATTCTCACATTTATTGCTGCTTACCTGTTTTCTTTTATTGAGAAAGTTCCCCCCAGACTCACTGTCTCCCACGTCGTGATCCCGTTTATTTTCATTTTGATCACATTTTTATTTCACTAATTTACTTTTGATCGACTTTTGTTATGCTGAGGTTCTGTGTCCTTGTGATATATTTATTCACAGGTCCTTGCATGTAAATTTAAACACAGATTTTATTTTGGTATAGGTGTATTTTGTAACACAACAATGATTTTTCTCAGAACTTTATATAATTCAAGTCCTTGTTTTCTTTAAGGACATGTTTAGGTATGTAGATATATATTGAGGCCTCATGATAGTCTGTGTATGGTTGTAGCCCATGTGCAATTCTAATATGTAAAAAATGACTTGACTAAAATGGTTATTGTTAAATGTGCCAAAAACATGAAAAAGTGAAGAAAAATGCAGCACAACTTTTGGACTATGTACTGAAGTTTCTTAAAATAGGGAAAATCACAATTCAAATCTACAATTGTTACATCTGTCTTGTGCCAGCCTATTTTACAGATTGTGTCCTTGCCGGCTTGTTTCAGAAAATCAAACATGTTTGCGGTATTTGTTCTTCTGGTCTGATTAGCTTATCTGGAAAAATTTGGAAATTCGGTTTTCTTCTCCATTCTTACTGCTTGTTTGGAAAAAGAATACAAAAAAGTAAATAGTGAATGCATGCTAGGTGTGCACAGAAAATGTGTTTTTGTGTTGTTGCTGTGTTGCTTTGCTTAGATACTGATTGCTGCTCTAATGTGAATGAGGCATGATTAGCTGGGGGACAGGACTATGATCGCATTGCTTGTTCTCTATCTTGTTTCAAGAGAAAACATGACTTCTGAATAAATTACAGACAACCATGGTTTCACATATATTGTTTAAGCAGCTACAGATTGCTCCCCCCAGAAAACGATCATCAACATTTGGGACATTTTACTGTGTCAGATATTTTTCTCTATCTTCCTAAAATTGCTTAGGTATCCCCAATTTCTCTGTTGGGCAGTTCATTGCTTTCCATCAAACCCTACTGAATAAACTTGTTTCCTTAAAGTTCTACCCAGGTGGATTTTAACCCAATATTTGGACGTTACTGGCTAGTTCTACAAATTGTATGTGGCTCCTGACTGAGCTTACTGTGAATAAGTTTCCCTTGAAACATTTGGCAGTCACAAATCAAAAGTTTCACAATTTATAGATTGTTGGTTCTTAGTATGACCGCTAGAAATACTTTTAATGTACACGCTTTTTAATGGTGATTAGTGTATTTTGTGATAAGTGATTATTACTTATTAGTTGATCTGAATAACTAAATGAATGCAGGTTTTTTGTTAAGTTTGTATTACTTACTAAATAGGAGGTGTCAGTATTGTTCATTACAAAGCCTATGTATTATGCAAGTGTTTGTTTTTGTGCAGCGGTTTTTTTTTCTCTAAAAATCCCACATTCTTGAAGGTGATGGCAGTATAGCATCTGAGACTTTATATTACAGGTTATTCTTACAACTTTGATTCTTACTATAATACAAATAACCCTATTTGGAAATTTCCATTGTGGAAAGAAGTGACACAAGTTAGATTACAATCTTTTTGTTCCACACCACAAAATGTAGCTTTTCAGTCCCAGCAACTCAATAGAATCCACTTGGCATTTTGAGGAGGAAGGTTCTTCTATGTAAAACCACTAACTCATGGTAACGCTGCATTCTCACAATGGATACCTATCAGACTATAACATTGGGAAATAAATAAATGGAAGCGACCATATGAATGTTAATTATGTGGACCCTTCTAGTTACTGCATGCTTACTGTGTGCATTAACAGTAATTCTGTTTTGCGGTCTCATCAGAGGTATGGCTGCCACAATCTCAATGAATTCCAAATTGTTACATCACCTTTTTTAATGAACACAATTGATGTATGAACAGATTACACCAGATTGCATTCATCCTTACCTTCATGCATATCTGTGAATGGGTGAATATTATATTTACACAAAAAGATATGCTATAAAAATCCTCTGTGTTATATGTTGATTTGAAACATTGCACTTCTCAATTAGAACCCAATTCTACAAATGCATGTTTGGAATTATCATGCATGTGTGGATACATGTGTGTATTAGATGCTTCATTACTTTTTAAAAGCCAGAAATAAAACTTAATCAGTCACTATTGTTATTTAAGTTCTACTATATTTAAGAAGTAGTTATATTTTTTATTTTATTTAGGGATAACTTTTTTTTCTGAATGGTTAGCTTAATTTAATATTTCAATTTGTTTGTGATTCCAGTGAAAGGCTTTATCTGATCTGGATTCCCATGGTCATGCAAACTTAACTCTTCAATTGTCACTAAAATTGTAGAATGTTACATTCAATCCTTTCGTTGATGGAGATATTTTTCTAGTTTTGTCTTTTCTACCCTTTGTTAGAAAGAATTACGTCCGATGACACATGTTTTTGTCAATTTTAGTACTGACACGTTGTTTTTCATATTTTAGTTTGACCTGTGTCTATGTGAAAGGTTCCTACAATTCAGTAAATTGCACCTTCCTGAATTGTAGTAGGCTGTTTCTCCACTACTGGCTTGTGATTTATTCTGTTTATTTTCTCTCTTTATGTCTATATTGAATTGACTGTGTTGTAATCTCTTTAATCTGTCTTTATATGGTGTGTTCCACATTGTGCCTCTTGCCTGTGATCCATCTATGTTCTTTTGTTTGCTGGGTGGATGCCCATGAGAAGCTTCAAAGGGCCCCCTTTTTGATCAAATAAAGCTAAAAGTGGGATGTATGGCTACTAGGTTAATGACTAATGCATCACTTTCAAGAACTTATAGTTCAATTGCATTAAACCGATTTCTTAACATTTAATTGTGGAGCTGAGTATATTACCCATATGGGTTCATCTAGGGTTGCATTTTAGTAGCTAACCAAAAGGTGGAACCTTTCTGGGTATTAACAGGTCTTGTGAATATAAACGAAAAAGTTAAGAAGCAAATTTGACAAGTATGTATATGCCAATGTGTCTACTATTGCCTGTGCTACACCTATATAGTTGTAGTGGTCGGGTTTAACGCATTCATGTCCATAATTTGCCAGCTTCTGCAATCATGAATTTTATATATTGCCTCTTAGCGACGACACGGCCTGATATCTTCTATAGTAAAACACAGTTGTGATCCAGCTCTGTCCTACACACTATGTTGGTACATCCCTTCGGGTTCTGGAGTTGAGCTGGATCTCCAAGGTAAACCTTTATATATAAAATGTACATTCTAGGATTATTTATTTATTTATTTATTTGTTTATTTATTTATTTATTTGCACGCTCATTTGTAAGGTTCCAGACCTTTTAAAAACAAGAAGGATAAGGTCTACACAGAATTAGTTAGACTTGGCATCATGTCTATAAAAGGGAATTTAAAACAGGTAATTGTATTCAACTAACTTGTATGGCGTGAATGTTCTAATTCCGTTGGAACTGAAACATACCTATATGTATGTTGATAAATGCACTCTATCTTACTTTCCTGTGTTCCCTACCTTTTAGAACGGTATGACATTTAAAATACACAATGCACAATAATGACATCTTGCACTTCAATATGTGAAATACACACATACTTTTAAGTGTATGTAGTTTACTTAGGGTGATTATGTATACGGAAAAAAAATGCTTTTCAGCAAACCCATGACAGAATTCCAATTTCATGACCCATCTTTCTAGTCCGATGGCCGGTTGTATTCATAACACAACAATAGGGGCTTGGAGCTGAAAGACAGCAATCAAGATGTGTGACCTTTAAATTCAGTATTAAGGTGTTCATGTAGTTTCACAAGTGAATAATAGGACAGAAGATTGACCCATGTTAGATGGAGACCTCGTTGGTATGGGGGTGGGCTGATAAGAAAAGTCTGAGGGAGCAAACATTCTAGGGATATGGCTCATAAAAATAGATGTGGATCTGTGAAGCGAGAAAATCCTGATATTGATGTGGCAAATTATGAGACTGAGCCCCTCTTTTTGTTATGCATCCTCTAGGATGTCGTCTGTAGAGCATGAATGCTTGATTAAATAGAGGGGATGCTTCAGGCTGAACTCATAGTTTGAGATGCGTAGATCAACGGTGGATCGGAGAGCAGTGATAAAAGTAGTATGTTGTAAGAATCGACTCACCAAAGGGAGCAAATATCTTGCAGACACCATCAAATGCCACCAGCAACTGCACTTGGCTGCTGCACACCATGTGCACGCTTTCAATGACATTCAGATATAGGTTCTTCCCCTCTGAAGGATGGTGGCTTGTCAGGACGCTAGTCTCCACCCCTGGTTTGCTTTCATTCACTGCTGCAGTGTCAGTCACAGCTCGTCAAAGTCACAGCTCGTCTTGCCTCTCAAAGGTTTTGCCAACTACCAGCAACTGCACGTTGGTGCAGCACATAAAACGTTTCTATCTCTGACGTTCTGTATTTACATTAATAACTTCTGTACTGTACATTTAGTTGCTATGCTCACCTAGTAATATACCTCTGTTTTTATACCTCTGTTTTTGCCACTGCTTTTCAACCGTATTTTGTATTTTTGTTTTTTTGGTAACATTAAATACCTTCAGACCTATACCCATACTGTGTCGTGAGCTGTGCTATTTTCTTCTTGACATGGTCCTTCAATTGACCGCGGAGAGTGCGGTTCATTCTTTCCTCTTTTTGTCTCAATATATATATATATATTTCACTTGCAGTATTCATCCTTGATATTTCCAGATATATGACCACTTACGAAGTGGGGGAGAGAGCAGTGAGAAAGCTTTTCAAATACATCCCACGAAGAATTCTGCATTGTGAAATTGAGAATGCCTTAAGCTATTTGAAAGACAGTAATGCACACATCCTTTTCGTTTCGTTTGTTCATTTTGGATTTTTCTTTTCTACCTCCGCAGTTTAAGATCCTAATTTGGTAAAGATAGACGTTCATAAACAGAGCTGGGTATTCATTGGATGCTGCAGAGACTACTCGATACATGTGAATTGTAGTTTGTTCGTTCTAAAGTGGTGTGCATGGTTGTTCTGTTCCCAGCAATAGACATCATTTATAAATGCTTGCTGTGGTTCTATTAAACACTCTATTGTCCTTCATAAGAATGTCATTATTGCACTGAACTGAACAGAACCTGGAATTGGAACATGCAGAGAAATCGCTGGGAATTATTATCGTCATTCTGGGAGTGCACTGGTAATGAATAGCTAGCTATGTGCCGGGACCCCGCTGGTAATTATTACATACATGCAGGAGCTAATCTGATGATTATTGAACACAATCACAGAATGCTGTGAGATGTATTGTGCTCATGCTGTCTTTCTTCTGCGCCTTATTATAAACATCGGTAGGCCTGCAATTATCATTGCACATCCCCCCTAGGCAAATGTAAACAGTTTGAGACATTGGCCTGCGAATTAGGGGAGATCCACTGAAAGTGAAAACATTGACACTGCCACTTCTCTGTGAAATATTGCAGACCTTCTTTGTGTGCTCTGAGAAATATTGAATGGACATATTTTTCATGGACCCAGACATATTAGAAATGTTTATATTGTAGAATTATGTAAGAACGTACCCATGCTGTGTCTGTAGCTGTTGTGTTTGAATCTGTGTGTGCACAAATAATGTAAAATAGTAGCACTGGGATGTGGTTGCTTGATGTGCCCTTTATACCAACACGGATCAAATGAATTTGACAGTTAAAGTCGGTAAAGGATTAATGCTCTGAGATTGAGATTCTACAAAAAACAAAATCAACAATCTGCAGGAAAACTCAACAACAGTTATTTGCGGTTCCTTCGGTTCCCCTTTTAGTAGCTTGAGAGCCCAGCAGTACTAACCCTGTAAGCCATATTTTGAGTTTAGAAAATACAAAACCCAATGCAAAACTATAAAGAGATGGTGGGTCAGCTCAATTTATTTTTGGTACTGAAAGTATTCCAACTGGAGGTAAATTAAAGGAGGCATCACGAGATGGATCAGATCTTGGCGGCTGAAACCATATATATCGTTCAAGAAGGAAGCATCCAGAAAAATCATTATTGGAGAGTTTGGATGGGCATCCCTGCCCTTTGCTATCCAGCTGCACTGCAGCAGAAGCTCCTAATAAGATCTGTTTTAATACACTTAACTTCTGAGGCCAAGCCCCCTGCTGTCTTCGCCTACTTCAGTAGAACCAATGCGCACCAGAGCACACGCGCCTAGCAAGTGCCGGAAAGTAGTGCTTTGCCGTGGACTCTGCTCCATTGTGGATTGCTTACATGGTGTCCAAGAACTTTCTATTTACAATTGAGATCTGTTTTAATACACTTAACTACTGAGGCCATGTCCCTTGCTGTCACCACCTATTTACTTGGTGTCCAAGAACGTTCTATTTACTATTGAGATCTGTTTTAATACTCTTAACTACTGAGACCACGCTCCCTGCTGTCACCGCCTACTTCAGTAGAACCCACGCACACCTAGCAAGTAGCAGAACGCACTGCTTTGCTGTGGACTCTGCTCCTCTGTGGATTGCTTACTTGGTGTCCAAGAGCTTTCTATTTACCATTGAGGTGATTTCCATAAAAGACTTTACTTCTAACTGTAGCAGGATAACACAGTCTTACTATTATACTTATACAAGGGTGTGTGTTTATATTTAGATCTGTTTTAATACACTTAACTACTGAGGCGACTCCCCCTGCTGTCACCGCCTACTTCAGTAGAACCTGTGCGCACCTAGCAAATACCAGAAAGTACTGCTTTGCCGCTTCACTGCGGCACCAGCAGAGCAGGCGGAGCAGTACCATCGGGTATTCCGGCTATGTACACGGTGAGCTGAGGCCTCAGAGTAAGTACTCTTCCCATAGTTTTTTGCGCTAGCAAGAATTTGGAACAGTGAAATTGTAGGGTATACTTTAAAAAACGAACATGCCACAAGCAACTTTACGTTCCTCCTTAGGACATTAAGCGATTCACACCCCTGATAATAGGTTGCAAAAGGTGGGCGAGCTGATAGTCCGATGCCCCTAATGCCGCAATACAAAGCTTAAAATAATTGCTCAAGCCGCAGCAAAAACGGCTCTGCCAACCAAATGTTTTTAATCATTCGGATCACAGAGATAATTGCCTCGATTCTTTTTGAAATGCTGATGAAGACGCTCAGCAATACAAAAGCCTGATTATAATTTCAGAATCTATTCTTGAGGATGGTTTTGATGGAGCTACCTCTCAGGGTTGAGGCAATCATCCAGTTGATGTTTTGTACAAAAACAACGATAAGGTGCTGGAAGTTCCAACAACTCAAATTCCTATTTTATCTGCATCAAATATATCAAAGGGCACTTCGTTTAATCCTGCAGAGGTTGTCACTACGAATAGTGTTCCGCCTATAACAGTGCAGCATTCTAGCCAGTCTGCAAACATGATTATTCACCTGCTCAAGAAATAGAACAAGAGCAATTGCCTGCTACTAGTGCTTCTACATCGGTTTCTACCTCACCAAACCTCCGAGACTTTAAACATGTGGAGGTGATTGAGCAAGATCCAATATCACAAATTCTTTATCGCAGTCGCCTATAATGTTTGAAAATTCTATTTAGGAATCTTCTATTCTTGCCCTTTCTTTTGCTAATCCAACCCTGCAAAGAAATTGTACCTCAGCTTCTTTGATGCAATCTCAGATGCCTATTGCTACTAATGCCTTAGTTGACATCGCGTTGAGTGCCATGAATGTGACATTTAACTCACTAGCAAAACTCCTTGAATCTCTTGAAGCCATATTGAACTTAAAGGCATCAATTCTTAATGAACTAGTAGAGCAAAAGTACTCAAATGGAACTACTCAATGTGTGAGTTGTAATAGAGTTTTGGCATTAGATATTGTAGAACAACCACAATACAAGGATAGTAAGAAGAAAAAAAAAACAAATTGTAAACAACTTGATGGACAAATGATAAAAAATGGTGTGCTTCCTTCATTTAATAATATCATTCGACCACTTGAGCTGGTAGCCTTAGAAAACCCATCAGCAAAATGTGCAACACAATCAAGTGAATATTCTGGTTCTTCTTTAGATGTTCTCCATATTGATGAAAATAAATAAAAAAACATATGCTATTTTTAACGCAAGTTCCAAGAACAAAAATAAAACACTTTGTGCAGGAACAAAAATTAAAAATATGAAACACTTGCCCGCTATCGCTAAAACAACTGCGAAGCAATTTTTTAAAGCAATTTCGATTCCCAAAAAGCAAACAATTAGGGCTTCCGCAGCTGTTGTAAAGAAATATTCAAGGATAGCACAAACAAAATCAGATAATCCAAATAAGGAAAATGATTCGAGATTGAATTATGCTTCCTTGGATAATCTAATTTTAGCTGCAGAAGAATTTCAAAAATCTGGTGATCAATTTACAAATGCGCACAATGTCAGCAAAGGGCTCCCTATTAGTAGTTCTGTAGACCTAAGACGACCGGAGATTCGTAAAGCAGTTGAATCCTATATGGCCTCTCAAAAAAGTCAATGTCCGCTCTCGAATTTCAAATCTAATCCAACAGTTCCTAATTCCCTTAGGGAACCTGTACTTATTTGCAACCATGGTGAGAATGCTAATCATGATAAAAATTCACAATTGGCCTCAAGGATGCCCAGTGAACTTTACAAAACGCTGTTGTATACCAATAAGATCAAACAAGACGACAATCGAGGAAAATTACCCTCCTACCATAATTTCCAGCTCATTATTAAATGACGTGCGGAACCATAGAGAAGTTATGATTTACATAGAACTAGTATTTTGTCAGTTTTTGCAGAAATCCCAAGTTTAGAAGATCTGAGCTCCTTAGATATAGAACAAGTGGAGTTTCCCCATGAGTTCAACCTATCGTTGTCAAGAATATGGCTACGATCTAGAGTTGTCCTCAAACTAAGTTGGAAGGCCAAACTAGAACTTTCTGCCCTGGGATTCGAAATATTGCAGGAACCATCCAGTGGAGTAGCTCCAATACACAGGGTACAATCAGCTGCAGCCTATCCATCTACTATGCATAGGTTGCTGCCTAGTTATAAAAATGAAGGTGAACATACTCAGCAAACTCTGCAGAGCTATGTATCTAAAGTCACTTCTTGCCCTTGCTGCAAGCAACAAGTAAAACTTCCAGTAACAAAACCCTTGCAAACATGAACGCTTGCTAGTTGGAATACAAGAGGGTTTGCACATCTACTTGGCAATCGTGAATATCATTTGAACTCCTATGATATTATCACATTACAAGAGACTTGGTTGACTGAAATAGCTTTATGGAACAATCACCAAATCCTACTTCACCCAACAAAGAGGCCATTGAAGGGAAGACCTATGTCTGGCCTTTTAGTTGCAATTAAAAATAGTTCTGGCCTAATAATCGAGCCTTGGGCAACTCCAAACGTATACATGCAGTTAGTGAGAATTCAAAGCCATAACTATCAGATTGCATTAACAATATTTATTGGAATCCTGTTGGTATCCTACTGAACAATTCTTTGATGACTTGGATTTATCATATGAATTCATTGGAATGGTTCCGGCTATAACTCATATGATTCCGGTGGGCAATTTAAACATACATCTTTTTCCTAACGATTCTGAGCAAATCGAGTTTTAAGATGGCAATTTTTGATCAAGCAAAGAAACAAGACCATGGTAAACGGGGCCCTCTGGGAGCCATTCCAGTTAAAAGTACATGGAATAGAGGCAAACAAAAAGCTATGATAGATTATATATATGTTAATAGCTTACAAGTAAAGGTTCAAAAGGAAAGTGATCATGAATTACAGACCCTTGAATGACTAAGCCCGCTAAAAATAAAAACTTTGCGGGAACAGTAATACTCAACAATGGGCAAAATAGATTCAAATGGTCTGAAGCTTTGTTAAATAATCTGAATAACTTATTGTTAAAAAGTATGATGAAACTAATAACCAGATGAATCCATCAGAATTCCAATAGAAATACGTGCTAGAATTGTTTAAGATGCATTCAAAAGGAGGTAACAAAATCATCTACAAAAACACTCATATATATGACCCTATTATAAAAGATAGAGAAACTAAGTTGTGGAGAGACAAGAAAGATACTTTATTACTACCGTCTCATATGAAATTTGTAGAATTAAAAATCATAAAGATGAGATACAAAAATTGTCTGCAAACGCAAAAAGCCTATATGTTTCAAAAGGATGGGGAAGCGATGTTGAAGCCTATTGCCAATAAAAACTCAGCTCAATCCTGGGTTCTGCTCAGTCAGGATAATTTTCTATCACAAATGCCAGTGCAAATAAACAGAGCCACTGAGAAATAGTGTGTCACCCACTTCTCAGAATGATATGCTCCTCCAAAGAATATACAGAGCTCACTTCCTTCTGCTCTACACAAAACTTTTCATCTGCAATTTACGAAAGATGATATCTGGTATTTCATACAGAAAGCTAGTTGCTCAAGAGCTCCTGGAGCAGTTGGAATAACAAATGTGATGCATAAAGAGCCAAGTTATCCGTGCAAATAAAATACCAGCAAAGTGGTGTCATTCAATGATTATTCCAATCTTCAAGAAGGGAAATCGTCAAAAAACAGAAAATTACAGGCAAATTAGCCTTCTTGACGTTCCAGGCAAGATTTGTGCATGTCTCATATTGAGAGATTTTAATGATTTGACTGCAAAAACAAACCATCAACATTGCTTCCAAACTGTTTTTTTGTGGCAGGTTTAGGCATGGTTTTAAACTTGACAACCATTACCGCCCTTAAAACGCAATGCTACCTACAAAAACAATCTTTATTTCAAGCATTTGTGGATTTCCGAATGCCGTTCGCTTCAATACCAAGAGAACTATTGTTTTCATAAATTGAACAAAGCTAAATGCCCTACCTCTATTATCACCCGTATTGATTTACTTCTCTCTTCAACATCTATTCACTCTAGATGGTCTGCTATCTTCATCTATTCCTACTTTTCAAGGCCTCAGCAGGGGTGTATTTTGGCTGCAACTCTTTTTAATTTCTTTATACTTGATATGCCCCGAAACTTGGGCCCCAACCCATCCCCTGGCTGCTTTACGTAAATGACTTTGTGCTACTCTCTAAAACAACTACTGGTCTCCAGAGATTGCTTGATGGGTTGGGCTCTTATGCTGAATCAAACCATATGCAGATCAAATCAGAAAAAATGAAGATAATGCATTGTACTAAGAGGTGCTCTAGAGACAAGAGTCAGTTGCTGTGCCAATTGCAAGAGAAAAAACTCCAATTAGTACAACAATATACATATTTAGGAGTTAATATAAATAATCAACATAATGATAGACCATAACTAGAAAGTATAGAATCCAAACTTATGACTGCCATCGCTCAGAAAAAAGCTGTACTTTAGTATCAAGATGGCAGTAACTTATTGTAACCAAAAAGCAGTGCCCATTTTACTTTATGATGTAGAGATCAAAGACATTGCTAAACAAGATGTTTGGAACTGAATAGAAGGACGCTACTGGAGGCTTGTACTAAGCCTACCTCAGTCAGTAGCAGTTGCAATGATAAGATTTGAACCCAGCCTGATATCGTTAAATGCTATGTATGTTGGGAAGCTATGTACCCTTATGAGGAAATGTATTCTTGCAAACACTTCAAACATGCTATTATCTATATTAGCAATCTACCTTTTAAAATCTGACCATCATTTTCCCATCAAATTGAAAAAGATTATTTGAAATAGTTTAGCTGTTTATCATTGAATATGTTTCTAAAAATCATTTGCGTGTGAAGACTAAGATGTATCAAGAGGATTGGATCAGTACACAACAGATTTGCGACATGTAAATAGATTTTATAAATAATCCTTTAAGCGGTATAAAGTACCGATTGATGGAAGCTATTTAATTAAAAGCCTGTCACCAACTCTAAGAAGTAATTTTCTCAGATTGAGATTGAATTTATTCTGTACAAGAGATATTGTGGCTAGACGTAAATTAATTGTTAAAAATGATAATATATGTCGATTTTGCAAAGATAAGAATCAAACAGAAACTCTTCAACATTTGTTGACAGAGTGCTCTGGTTTAATCAAAGAATGCCATTTTTACTTTTTACTTTAGAGTAATAACACTAGAGACATTATGGCAGCTAATATTCTGTACTAAGCTGACAGCAGTTAGAATTGCAACAATTAATTTCCTTGAGGTTCTAGATTTGACTAATAAGAGTATATCTATGTGATGCTCATAGTTACCGATTTAGGGGATTTAACTTGTTAATTGGGACTTTTTTGATTTTTACAAATTGGTGTAAAATTCTGTATTTTAATGATTATGAGTAACAAATTGTAACATTTTAAAATGTTTTCTTTATTCCCTTATTGTTAAATGGTGTTTAAGTTAAATTATAATTGAAAGGTTGAACTAGATTCAACTAATAAAATAATAATACAAAAATAAAAATAAAGACGGTTCTAACTTTGCATTTTATCATATAACAATGTTTCTCTGTTCTTGTTATACACATGTTTAATTGTTATGAGGTTGATAGGAGGATTAGACATTCCCTGAGCACCTTAAACTTCCAAGAAAGTTAAGATCTTAGGTTTCCACCTCGAAGCCTCACTGAACTCTGAAACCCACACTAACCAGGTTGTTGCCAAGTGCTCTTACTATCTTTTGGTTTTGAAGAACATCTGCCGGCTTCTCTCAGAACTAAACTGTGCATCATTTGCACGAGCAATAATACTCACAAGGCTTGATTACTGCATGCCTTATTGATGGGCACTAATAGAAAGATTATGAAGCAATTACAAGTGATCCAAAACAACGCTGTATGCATCATTAAAAGAAAATCCAGGAAAGAACACATAACCAGCAGCTGCCAAACCATGCAGTCCTTACCGAGCGCTATACGAGTACAATTTAAGTCAGTAATGCTAGTGCATAGATGCTTATATGGTACCACACTTGCAAATCTTTAAATCATGTTGTGCCCCTGTGAGCCCAAAAGGACACTGTGTTCCTCGACTCTACTGTTAGTCAGTCTCTGAAGTTTTAAATGTTCTAACAGTCTTGGGAGGTCATTTCCTGTTGCCACAGCCAAGCTATGGAATATCTTACCGCTTGGGTTGAAACAACAAAAAGACTGCCCAAAAAATATTCTTAAACAAATAAAAACTCTGCTATTCACGCCCCGCCGATTAACCTTTGAGGTCTAACTTTTCCCATTTCTTAGTTGTCTATTTGTGCCTGTCTTTCCAGTGCCCTGAGGCCTGTGGATTGGGGGCGCCTTACAAATAAATGAACTAAAATCATGTTTTTAAAAAAAACTATGTTTATGTAGCTGCCTCTCCACTAAAATAGGCTTGCCTTAAGTCTTAAACATTCTCACCACTGTACATCACCAAACATGTTCTCATTTTCTACACCTCAATCCTTCTAAGATCAATGTTCCTTTTGTTCTGCCTTCAACTATTCGCTTCTACCATTCCTCCGCCATCTCTCTTTCTTCCACCTTCCTCTCTTCCTTTTTCCTCTTCTGCGCACAATTTTGGGTTATCTTTGATCCCTCACTCTCCTGTAAACTGCATATATCTGCTACTTCTTGCTCCTGTCGCTATGCCCTTTTAACATCAGTTGTGCTCGCACGTGTCTCTTATTTCATGCTACAAAAGTTCTTCTGTTCTGGCTCGTCTTTTCTCATATTGACTACTGCTCTTCTCTTCTTTGTGGTCTTCATGCCTCACATCTTCTTCCTCTCCAATCTGTTTATAATCCTTTGGTTCATCTTCTCTTTCACATCTTTTTTACTGTATATTTCACTGCTTCCCTTTGAATCATGTCTTCTCTACCATTTTCTTTCTTAGCTAGTCTCGTTCTCTTCTCCCTCTTGAACTCTCTGATCACAGAATCTGCTTCTTCTCACTGTCCCCAACCCTCAACACGCTTCTTCCCAGTTCTGATCTTTTGCCCTATTAGACCCTAACCATTGGATTTCTCTCCCTCTCTCTATCCACTCTTCTTCATCTCTTCTTATTTTTAATTCTAACCTGAAAGCTCATCTTCTCTCCCTTCTTTTTACTTAGTGACTTTCTGTTTCTCTCCCCCCTTCTGTTTCTAGTTGTTTTTTGCATTTCCATGTACATTGTACCATTTTCTAATATTTTGTAATAGCGCTTTTGGCAAGAGGTGTTTTATAAATTCAATGAATTAAATGATATGTAATGAAACACTCTTCTGTTTCCTCATCCTCCTTGTTTTATCCACTGTTTCATATACACTAGATCTCTGTATCCTGTGAATCCTGGATCACTATTCTTTACCATCTACACCACATTCCTCTATAATGTCATCTCCTTATATGGGTTTTCACATGTCCACTTTGCTCATTTACAGTAAGATTTTCTTGTCTGCAATTTCTTTTTCCTAGGGCCGTCCAGAAAAATATTTGACTTATCAATATCTGGAGGGACTTCTAAACCTGGAAGGAATCTTTCACTGGATGAAAGACTAAGGGCCTCATTACACGGTAGGCGGTAAACCATGGTGCTATTAGCACCATGGTTGCTGCCGGTACTATACCGGTACCACCATGGAGGAAAGGAGAATAACAACCCCATTCCAAGGTTGGCGGGGCGGTAATCCCCCCTTTCTCCATGGCCCTTCCCCATTCCCATTTTTGCTCCATAGGGCATAACGGGAATGGGGAAGGAGCCAATTACGGTACCGCAAATTGCGGTACCGTAATTAGCACCAAGGTCCCTTTGCGGGTCCCAACTTTAACGGCTGGTCTGCACCAGCCGTTAAGGTCGGATCCCGCAAAGGGACCTCGTAGTAAGGCGGTAAACGTTAACGGTCACCGGTACCCTTACCGGTGACTGTTAACCCTTACTGCCTTCCGTGTAATGAGGCCCTAAAACTGTTGATCACTAGGATCATTTTCCCATCTCTCCTTCTGTCTCCACTCTCATACTCAGTCATATTGACTACTGGTCAAGACTTCTCTTTGACCTTCCTAAATGCCCTTTCATCCATTTACAAAGTATTTAACTTAGCATCTCCAACTTACTTCAAACTTACTTCAAAATATCCAAGCTCCCGTCATACAACTCCACCGCATCCAAACGACCTTGCTCTCTACATACAAACATTCCCTCTCCACATTGTTTATGGATTTTAAATATAGCCACAGGATACTCACTTCTCTACCGAGTTGCTTCCATCTCTCACTACCACCAAATGTTCACCTACTACTTATCAATCTCTTTGTCACTCACCACCATGCGCACCCTCTTGCTTCCACTCTGTATACCTGATTTCCCCATCACTAGAAGAACCAACCCTTGATATGAAAGCTACCACTAAAATGCATGCATTAAGGCAGATACTCAAGTTCAATACTCTCCTCCTTGAAGGTGCATACACACTATTTCAATCAAATCTCCCAGGAATCATTCTCAACTTCCACCAATTACAATGTTGTGACATATTCCTACATATGCCCCTTGCATGCCTCCTGTATCTTCATGGTTTACCTAATTAATGTCCTACATCAACCTTTACAGCACATGGTTAATTTCCCATTGTTCAAGTTTGTTTGTGTGTCTTCCTCTCAACCATTCTATTGATCTATCAATATGTTTTGCATTTAAACTCCTCATATTTATAAACACAAATATGTCTAGTTACATAGACACATAAAGATCTAATCTTCCTAGCTTTTCCGTGTTCGTACACATTTCTCTTCCCCTATTTCATACTCAAGAATGATCACCATGTCCCCCTAGGCCTAACACTGCAGAAACACACAGAGACAAACACTTTGCATGTTTTTTGCACTGCTAGGCCACTTTGCTCAAGCTTACATGCATTGAGTGGGGCAAGGAGTGGGAAATCTATTTGTAAACTAGCAGAAAGAAACCAAAATACTGCTTTAATAGTGGACAGCATGTTTAAACACAGCATCCCATATTATCTATCAGATCCACAGGTACACATGCACACACCATTGATCATATTGAATTTTCTGACTGAGGCTATAATGGCACAGGAGTCCAGGAACTGTCCATATTTCCATTCCATTTTCTCTTCCAGGCATTAATGCATCATAATATAAGTGAAGGTTGTAGACTAGGGGTGCTGTCCTGGAACTGCCCCTTTTTTTTACAGGATATAAGTCATAAGCAGCATTATGGATATGTTGAATGGATTGTTCTTTACATTTTGTAGATATTCGTATGATTTGTATTAAGAAAAAAGAGTTTCCTCATCAAATATAACTGTAATGTAGACTTTTCTTATTATGTTGTGTTCTTGACTGTTAAGGCTCCAGTTAATCAATGATGTTACCCGGAAGACCTTTTGTAGCGGAGAAGAACTATGCCTTGACCTGGGCAATGAGCAGATAGTTGGTAGCATGCAGGGCTGGGCTGGCCCATAGGGAACTCTGGAGATTTCCCGGCGGACCTCTGCATCTTGGGCTTCTTTTGAGTGGTGTTTCCAAATGTTCCAATAGGAAAAGGGTTGGGCTTGCTGGAAATATTTAATATGGGGCCACTGTGAACATTATTTCCAGGGCCTCTTTTGGTTCCCAGTCCACCCTGGCAGCATGCCTTACATGTGCTATAGCTACCTAGCAATAAACAAACCTTGAAATAAGCACAAGAGCATGGTGCAAAAAATGAACACAGCAACAGGGTAGAAAATATGGATACATGTATAATGATATAACATTAATCACACCGTTGAATTAATGGATGCACAGGATGGGATACAGATAATTACAGACATGGGGTGTATGTTAGGGAGGGAATGGACATCTCAGTCTGTATCATGGAGTTTCGGCAGCTGTGCTACAGTGTAGGCAGATTTATATGACTTTCTAGTTATATGACCACCCTACATGCACATCTGCATCTGCAGAAAGTATCCCCGTTGCCTTCTGCTATGTTCTCTCTATTGCAGTTGCTGAGAAGCTTAGAAGACATCCCTGCTAGTCCCAAACTGCTACAGTATACACATCTGCAAGCAAGATGACTAGGCTGTGGTAATGGCACTACTGTGAGCTGCTGGAATGTCACTTCAAGATCTAATACTAACACACTTTTTATTAGTTCTTCACCACTGATAGAAATCATAGCTGCAGGAGTTGGAGCAGTCATCTGAAAGCATTTCCTTAAACATCATGTTCTACAAAGGTATGGCCTATACCTGGCCTCAGCACCAATTTGTGAAATGTATTGTTGCTTATAATCCCTCTGACTGCTGACTTGCTTCCCCCAGATTGTTGGTATTTGTAATCTGACCGATGAAAGACATTCAGTGAACATTCTTGTTTTTACATATTTTGCATTTTCTAATACGTCTACATTGTACTAGTATTCCCTGAAATAGCCATGCTGAACAAATGGCTTGTACAAGTTGGCCAACGGGGTCTGTAGGTAAAAGCAATCACAACTACCCAATGCCACAACTTGAAGAATGTGTCATTATTGTACAATCTGTAGCAATATCTCCCAAAATCTCCTAAACCCCTCAACCTTGACTAGTTTGTCAGAATTACACATGGTCATTTTAATATATTTTCATCAATTTACTTAAAGTGGTATTTTCTTAGTTTTCTTTGGTTGTAATTTTGATACCCCCTCTCTACTCAACATGAGAGCAAAGGTCAATCAATATCTCTATGCTCTGGTTTCACATATGCTACTACACAAGAAACTACACAAGAACAGTGTAGTTTTCCCCAGAGCCACAGAGTTCCCTCCAAAGGGTTCAAAGAGGAAGACATCTTGTGAACTGCAAATTAGATACTTTAGTGAAAATTCAAACTATGAAAGCTTTTAAGAGTAGACTGTGCTTCATCGAGATGTCGAGGCAGAAACTCATCAAGAAATGGAACCAAGCATTTGAAGCATGAATAACAGAAACCAAAGAATGACAAACTGGTATCCCACATAGAACCATTGAGGTGCCACTTATATAATGAAAGCTGTGATATATTGGGTATACGGCGTGAGCAATGTCTATTGTAATGAATCCAAGGAATGAATCCCCTTTCCCCAAGGGGGAGGCACTCCCTCTGATACTAGGGAGGTTATGTAGCTAGCAAAACACTCCCTAATGGACAGGGACAGTGGGAACTCCCTGGGGGTGAAAATGAAGCCTCAGAGGCCACATCTGTACCATCTCCCTTGACCCAAGAGTGGCAATTGTTTTAGGAGACATGGGTACATCAGGGCTGAACACGTACAGGGACGTATAGTTTGTTTGGCTCCGCTGCTGACCCTGCCTTGATACCAGAAATATGAAACCAGTGCTGTTACAGCTCTCGTTTCAGGAAGGAACATAGCAAGGCTGAAAACCTTACCTGAGAAGAGAGAGACAGCCACTGGGAAGGATCCAGTCCCTGCAGGTAGCTCAGCCTGAGCAAGGATATGCCCAGCGGTAGCCTGTGATGTAGTGCTGGGCCAATCCAGGCTGGAGGCATGACCACACTGCATACACACTGGGCAGGGAACGCCCAAATCCTGTGGAATGCTGCTGAGTCCAGGTGATCGGAGAACCCAAGACAACCCAGTCTCTTTGAGAAAGAATGAACTACCGCAGATGTAGCGCACCAGCATGCATGAATCACAATGGCCGAACAAAGCACCACTACAGGAAAAATGATGACACGAGAACCACAGTTGCACAATTACTGGATCTGCCCCAACAACCTGACAAAGAACGCTGTGAAAGAGCAGGTCTGTGGTTAGCCCAGAATAGGAGATGAAAATATGAATATGGAGTTACCAGACACCCGTGAGAAATAGAAAGACACCAAAGGGGTGATTCTGAGCCAAAGACCCTGCAAGTAGGTTCCAGAGACCTGAGAGAAATTGAAAGACCCAGGAGGGGTGAACCTGAACCGAAGACCTCATAAGGGATTTCCAGAGACCCGAGAAAAGGTTCCGGAGACCTGAGAGAAATAGAAAGACCCAGGAGGGGTGAACCTGAACCGAAGACCACACAAGGGCTTTCTAGATACCCGAGAAAATATCAACACACATGCAGGGTGACCCTGAAGTAAAGACCCAGCAATGGGGGTTCAGAGACAGAGTCATCTTTTTACCAATGATGTAAGAATGGAAATAAAGGCAATTTTTAATGATTCATGAAAAGGAAAGAAGCGTCGGAAAAGCTCAGGGAGCTCTATGTCATGTCATTGTAGATGCATAGATAATGTAACTTTAAACCCTGTAGGTTCATCAGAGAGACATAGATGATTCCTCATCTATGTTCCAGTGCTTCTTTAATGTAAAATAATTCAGCTTCTATGTTATGATTTTTTTATTCAACCTTAACCAATCTCATTTTTTGATAACATGTTGAGAAGGAATTATGTATTCAGTTAATTTCAAAATGTTTATTTGGAAACACATTACAGGAAAAAAATGTCCAATGCAAATAGGCAGGGTACTAAAAATACAATTCACAGAGCAGCCAAGACATCTATTCTGAGATACATTGCTCTTTTTAAAAAAAGACAAAAAAGACCAATTTAAAATGTTTGAAAACAGGAATAATAGTAGCCTTTCTAATGTCCGTCTAAACAGGACAAAACAGAATGAAATGGTATAAGTCTTGCAAAAAATCTCTGCATACTGGACAGCTCGCTAAATCTGAAAAGCCCTTCCAGCTGATAGTGTTTCGCCAACAGCAAGATGTTGAGCTGGGCACGGGCAATCAGCCAACGGTCTGCCTTTTTCGGACTAAGAAGAAAATATGGCTGAATAAGACCCACCTGACTAAAAGCAGCCATGACTCTGTTTGATGGGATGGACATCTCCTTACATTCCCTTTTCTGATTAACTACAGACCTAAACACGCACTTATAATGTTGCATGTGGCAACAACCTGGTGGGGGAAAATTGCAGTCATTATTTTCAGTAAAAAAATGACTTATAAAAGAAAGCCAGGGAATTGTCTGCCAATTGTCCCTGGCCAATAAGGACTGAATCATAAAATGTGTTAAACTTGCCTTCTCATTTGACTGGATATGTAGCCAGAAGAGGATTGGTTCTAGCATCCACTGGTCTTCTAGAAAGCCCACTCCCAATACCTTCTGCATTGTATAATTCAGAGCAGACCTGGAGATCCTAAAATGCCCTTATGACATTTAATTTCTTGTATCTGTAAATCAGATATTCTCGTGCAGCACCAAAGGGGGGCCCCATAAAGAACAGCGGCCTTTGTCTGAGGACCATAAACTTTCAATATCAGGTCTAAAGGTTGACCATGACACTGAGCCATCAAACGGGAAAGCCCACCCAGTTATTGGGCCATTTTCAGTTGTTACTTATAGAGATGGGCTTTAACCGTTACTGCCGCTGAAAATCAAACACCCAAATAATGAAAATCTTTGATTCTTGGGTTGACTGCCCTTTACAGACCATAGGGTTTATTTTCACAGTCCTCTTCCCCCCAACACACACCATCACAGCAGATTTTGTGGTATTAATTTTCAATTCCAAGTTATTCATGAACATGGTGTAGGCATTAATCAATTTCTGAATGGCCACTGGGGTTCTGGCAAACAAAATCGTTTCATCAGCATAGGCTAAGGTGTGGAAAGCCCGCACAACCAACCTCTGGAAATCTTCTTGGGAGTTCACCAGGGCACTGTGTACACCATTGATATGCAAGGTGAAGAGGACCGGGGCCAAAACACAGCGCTGACAGACCCGCAAACCAACTTCAAAACAGGCAGCTCATTGCCCATCTGGACCACTACCCACACTTGCTCAATTTCCACTATGCAGCTCCAGCAACACAGTTAAGACCTCTTCTAGGCCACTCCATGGATCAAGCAAGGCCCACAGCTTTAACATGTTCACTTTGTCAAAGGCTGTGCCCAGGTCTGTGAGTACAATATATATTACTCACCCCTAAAGAAAACAGAGTCTGTCAGCAGTAAGTATGGATTCAGAGCCTGTTTCATGGTGCCCATCACTGGTCTAAAACCAAGCTGTATGCCAGAAAGAATAAAATGTCCAAGAGCCAGATTTCAATATGCCCCAATAAGACTCTACCAAAGAATTTTAAAGCATTATCAAACAGGGATAGTGGGCTGATAGGGTCCCTATTTTAAAACTGAAGAATAGTGGACTTCCAAGAAGGTGGATATTGACTGGACTCCAAAAAGGCATTGTAGGCCACAATAGGACCCTGGTGTCTACATGGTCATGCAAAAGGTTTGCTGGAATAGCGTCCAGACATGGGGTGTGATTACACATCTGCTTAACAAAGGCCAACGATACCTCCTTGAGCATGAAATGCAGGGGGAAGCAGGAATTCGTACACAGCAAGGAAGGATCTGTGCCACTGAACATACTGAACAAATATTCCACCCATGACTGTTCATCCACATGCGTTCCCTTTGTCCTATTTTCAGTCTAATAGACTGGTCCCCATTCACAAATTCCCCAAAACGTTTTGAGTCCTGAGTTGGTAAAGCCTTCAGTAGGTCTACCTACGCTTCCTCATCCAGTTCGATTTTCCTCCTTTCCAAGGATGCACAATACCGTAATCTTGCCTGGATGATATTGCGCTTAGAGCGGGCTGGAGATTTTAAAACCACCAGAAGTGTATTATATATAGTGGCAATTTTCACCAATTAAAATCTCAAACAACTGTACTGAGCTGTCGTTTGTGTGCGCAGTGTGATTGCAAACAATCCTTTTTGTGTTCAATTTACCTAGTGTGTGGATTTGGCAGGTCCACACTCCATGCTCTCACCTGCAGCCCATTCAAACTAACCTAATCTACCAGTCGTTGCGCTGGTCCTCCACAGACCCCTCTTGCCATTTCAATTGTTTTTTTTAATTTTCACAATATCCCGCATAAGGCTCAGATAAACAGGCTGCAGAATCTCTAAATCTTCATTGAATAACAATTGTAGTTAAGGGCAGACAGTACCACTACTATCATGTTAGGAGGAGGATTTCAATCTTAAAATGGGTGTGGGTCTACTGGACTACCTGTTTGACCCATCTGAGGATATGATTCTCAAAATCCCAAAGCACAGATGCAGGATGCTCAGATCTTCAACATAGGGCTCCATTTTATTTGTTTGGCTTGTCGAAAGGGGTATACGCGCTGTTAACAGCCATGTGCTTCCTGGTATCCAGGGTCTTACCACTTTTCAAAACCACCACAACGGATCCTCCACTTCTAATGATTTCTTCCTTTCTGTGCAAATGTCCCATGATTCCAATAAGGGAAATCAATACAACTAGCAGTTCCCTGTGTAATATATGCCGTTCTAGCATATCTTAAAGGTCAATATTGGTCAGTAATGCATAGGGTCACCTCTGTCCCCCTGATTAAATATCGGAATGACCACTGATTTACAGGAACGGGGCATAGGTTCCTGTGTCTTATTAATGATCATTCAAAAAAGGATAAACATGTAGGAAACTGTCTTCTTTTGAATTTGAAATGCATATTTGTATCAGATGGAATGAGAGGTATACACGGTATATGAACAGTATTTTAATGTAATCCATCAATTACACAGGCCTCTCTGATGTGTCTTAATGTAATTGTCAACCTCGTTTTATTGCATAGTCTCTGTGATGGCATATTATTGCGTGGTAGCATAATTACAGCACCTACTTTCAGTTTTAGTTCATGATGAGGCATTTCATCCTATAGCATTTTGCTCTTTGGAGACTGAAACATTGTGCTGGTAATTAACTATTTATTGACACTGGAACTGCTGGGCCATGTGTGAAGTAACTTGAAATTATTCCAAATGTTTGCGTTAGGGAAGGTGAAGGTGACCGTGTAGAACCATGATCATTTTGTTTGTTGAAATGATATCTGTTGTTCAAGTGGAATGGCACACAAAGGTGTACTTTCCCATTTGGACAGCAGAGGGCAACCGAACACTGATATTTTGCATAAGCTGTTTGTTCAAATGGTAGCTGTTGAAGTGGAAGGGCACACAGAGGTGTACTTTGCCATTTGAACAGGAGTGGACAGCCTAACACTGATAAATTGCATCAGTTGAGTATGGAGACATACCTAAGAGTTTTTATTTTATATGTAGATAGATAATGCAATAAATGTAATAATGAAATAAATACAATAGGTGGTTTAAATGATTAAATAGATATGACAAATAACTAAAACACATTAAAAGAAACAGATATGCTTCAAATGGACACTGTCTAAAAGGAAAAGCTCATGTTAGTGTTCAGTAATGATATATGTGCTGTGCTAAGCTATATTTCAAAACTCAAGTTCAAAATGTGGTGTGAAAATATAATAGCCAAATTGCAATTTACAAAATGCTATGTAAAATGTCAGATGTGCAAACATGCAATATAAAGATGTTGCAGGCTGTATTTGGCCATATTTCACAGACATCCCAAATGTAAGACCAATAGCCAAAATGTCCACTATCAGAGTCTGGAGGGAATATACAAAATGCTCCTATGTTCATATGAAAAAGCTATGCCAGGCATGAACTGTGCTGTACAAATATGCAAAGGCAGTGGCTGGTTGCTAGAAACCGCCAGAGTAAGGAACAACTAAATACCCACCAGAACAGAGCAAAGGGCACACCACAACAGCTTTGAGGTCAATCAGAGTCAGTCTCACCCTCCCAAAACCCTCTGGTGAGTGGCTCCTGGTGTCTACATTGTTTTCCTATTTTAGAGGAAGGCAAGGGGTGAACTGGCTAGAGGTGGAGATGACTAAAGTTATACACCCAACTCCCTGATTTTCTTTTTTTTCACTGGGCACCGCATACTGGCATATATTGAAACTGGCTCTGTTTGGTCTGGCCTGATCTGAGTTTGACTTGGTTATTATTGTCATTGCACAGAAACCATACCTTTTTTTAAAGGTCTCAAGAGAAAAAGACAGGTTTACCTGGACTGATTTTCTTTTGATCAGAAAAAACACTATTGTAAAGGTTTTCATTTTTTTCTTTTCAATATTAGGGGGGTTTCACCACCTGAGCCTCCATTGTGCCACCACCCACCACCCACCCCACACTCTCCCATGGGTTTTCAGCCCCAGCCCCTTCCCCTGTGCAGTCACAGAGCAGTATTTCTAAAGCAACCTTTTATTGAAAAGATCTTTATAAAAAGATCTTTTCACTGGGAACATCTATACCATATACTTTATAACATGCCATCGCAGAGCTTGTGGACATCCGTCCTCAATCAACACTTAGTCCGGCTCCACTGGGACGATGTTCATTTGGCCACATTTTATTGAAGAGAAAGTGTAGGGCAAGTGGAAGCAAATCAACTTTTAACCGCACAGCAAATTGCCAAATTATAATTTTATTTAATTATTTTAGTTTTATTTATTTATTTATTTATTTTTGGATGTTTATCTTTTTTACAATTTCCTGGGCAAAACTGCAGACCACTGGAGATGCTTCATGTTGGAGGTGCAAATAAAGTTTGGAACAATTACAAACAAATAAAACTTTAATCTCAGATCAAGATCAAGATTAATCCTGTATAGGGGTTTTGACCCTCCCCCCTCAACTGAGTACAGATAACATGATAGGCAGATCAATGGTTCTAATATTGTAGAAATCAAAGTTTTAGCACCTTTATTAAAGGTAAAAAGTGCACATGGCGATGCAATATGTGGGTTAAAATGACCCAGGAGCTGAAGGGTGTTTTAAATATCACACATATATCATGAATATATGAAAACAATATTATGAAAAAGAGATACAAAGTGAGAAATGCTTAAATAAAAATGAATGGCTTCCTGAAGGATAGCACAGTGGCAGACTGAGAGACATTTCAAAATGGATGCCCAAACACAAAATGGTGGCTAGTGTTAAGGACAGGGGTGGACATCCTGACTCATGTTGATAAGGAATGGTCTTTGGCGGCATCTCACTGCAAGATAATTAAGTCTGGAAGTTAAATTTGGAACTTAGCAGTAAAAGCAGGCACGATTGCAGATAAAGGCAAGGGAAATCATAAATTTGACAGACCAGATGCCTTATTTGGCATCATAAAATAGAGGCTATTCATTTCACCATGGTATAAGGGATAGTTAAACTTGGCAGGACCTTGATCTTGGCAAAAGAGGAAGAATGATGTAATTGTGTTCAGCTGAATTAAAAATAACCTGTCAGTCTATGCATCAGACAGCGAGTGTTAATTCCAAGTATGCTAATGCGGCCTGGGGTGCACCAGATAAGTCACCCTATGACAGAGAAGTGAGTTTTTTTTGTTTCCCCACTGTCTAAGAGAACCTATCAGAAGCATACTTTGACCAGGTCGTCATTTGCATGAGGGTTTTGCATCATCCAAATAAGCCTATAAAAGCAGGTTTAAGGCAAAATGTGCTGTGTGATTTTCTGGAGTGTCTTATAATGTCATCTAATAAAGACTTCTTAGAAAACCATCTGGGCTCCTGATTTCTTTTGGTCCTGTGTCTGCGCCAGAATTCATGGATGCCAGAAAGCTTGATGAGAAGTAGACCCCTGTTTAATGCCTCAACACGTAAAACTTCTACATGGATTAGTGTACCAAACAAATATATTTTCAGTGCAGCGCAAGCAAGGAATTTGTCCGCATATTCTTGAATTGTACAGCATGAAAACAACATATGGCAGCTGCAGATATTTCATGGTGAAGGAGCACCATTCCCGAAAAGAAATAAAAAAACAGTGCTGTGCAAGTTCTGCAAAAAACCGTGAACCTTTCAACATGCCATTGCAGAGCTTGGGGAAATCCATCTAGATCAAGCCTGCTGAATGTTAACTTAAAAAAATAAAAATCGCATATTTTATTAAAAAGTAACCTGTGTTAAAAACCAGGAAATAGTTGAAAATAAATGATGTTCTTTTAAACATGTATTTCTTTGCAATATTTCACTGGAAGTTACAAAAAATGCATACATGAATTAGGAGACCTTTTGTACAAGTATAATGCAATTGCAAGATAGTTCTACAATACTGGTACTTGGAACTTGGTGTGAGCAGGGGTGCTATGTTGGCACTACATGTGATCTGGTAGAAGTGCTTAGAAAATAGTGCAGCTTTACAAATAGGGAAAAGTGCTACATTTTAGGGAACACTTTTTTAATAGTATCAGAGTAAATCACTGACAATGCACAATTATATGAGCAGCACTAACAATTTTGTAATTCTGTAAAGCTATGACAAACACACTTCCTGAACACTTTTTTGGTACAATAACTGTCACTTGATGTGAGCAGTTTGAAAATAGTGGCAATAGATGCCATCTGATAGCCATGGTTAATATAGCTCACACACACCACACTACAAATGAACCATCAAATATGTAAACATGTACTGACACTTACTTTCAACTATTGCAGAAGATAAACATAGGTTCATATCAGCCACATGCTTAGCATGTGCACAGTGTGAGTTCTGCACTCAGGTGACACAAGTCTACAAAATGGTGTCTATTAAACTTGCCAAAATCAATGGCCCAAAAGGAGGACTATAGTAAGCAAACCACTTACATGGCTGGCTCTTTTTCACTGCAACCTATCACAGGCAAGTACACAATTGTAACAGTAACACCAACCAATTGCAAACAGTGAAACACAGACAAACCTTTTTTTGCAACAGTATTTTTATATCTGTGGCTATTCCTCCCGTGGATATAAACTACCTGCGGATAAACATTAATTTTTGACTAACTCAAAAACACACATTACCAACCTTTAAAAGTTCAAATGAGAGGTGAGGACATGGAATCAGAAATACTTGTGAAATTGTGTGGTCTGACATCCAAAAAATAATATGATTATTGGATAGAAATGCATGACTTAATACCAGTGGCTATTTACTTAGCCGCGAGTACAGCAGCAACTTATGTGATATGTTAACACACCTATGTATGCCTGGCTGCATGCTGTATACCCACGGACATACAAGCACCCTTTTTCTTAATTTGTATTTATTTGTTTATAAAGCACTGATCGCCCACAGGCATCAGGGCGCTAACAAAGAGACCCTACAACAGATGAAAAAACATATGAACATGACAGCATGGACTCAGGAGATACATAAAGCCTAAGGATTACTAGAGCATTATGGCCAAAATTTTACTTGAAAATATACGTTTTCAGCTTTTTCCTGAATCTCACAAGGTTAGGTTCTAGTCTCAGTGCTCTTGGTAGTCCATTCCATTTGACAGCTAAGGTTATGGGGCAAGCTTTGCCTATTCCATTAGCTCTCTTGTGGATGGCAACAGTGATTTGACCCATATGTTCGGATCTCAATGAGCGTCCTGGAACATATCTGGTAATTTTTGATTTCAGGTATGCTGGGGCTTTTCCATACAAGCATTTCTGGACCAACGTCATGGCCTTGAACAGGACCCTGTCTTCCACCCTGAGCCAGTTAAGCTCCCTTCTGGCATTACTGATGTGATCAGTTTCCGATTTCTGCTTAACAATCCAAATGGTGTTATTTTTGATAAGCTGAATTTTTTAGATGCACTGTTATTTAGTGCCAAGCATTAATCAGTAACCATAATTTAGCCACGATAATATGATAGCTCTGGCTATCGTGGTGCAGTTTTCATCACTAAAGTAAGGTTTGAGAGCTCTTAGATCATGGCCAGCATCTAAACCTTACCTAGAACCAGTATTGGGATTTCATTAATAAAAAGGTAACTCATATTTGGTGGTTAATTTTGCTCTTGGTTGGTGGGAACCAAAGTTCATTAGCTCAATTTTCTTACAGTTTAGGCAGAATCAATTTTGGTCATCCACAAATCAATGTGATTGTACACTGATGAAACATGATCACTATCCTCGGCGTAATTACCGCTCAATTCCAATACCAACTGTGTATCGTCAATATAACTGGCAAAGAAAACCTTGATGTTATCGAAGACTTCGCACAGTAGCCTTAAGTATAGGTTTAACAGTAAGGGCAATATACTAGCTCCTTGAGGGATTCTACAAAGGATGTTCATCACCTGGGAGAATTTTTCACCCCAGTGCACTTTGGATTTCCTCTTTGCGAGAAACGATAAGAGCCAATCAACTGCTTCCTCTGAGCAATTTGCAATTTTTTCCAGAGAACGTCCAACGAGACCATGATCGAGAAGGTCAAAAGCCGCATTCAGGTCAAGAAGTATAAGCAGTCCTGTCTTCCCTTTATCAATGATATTTACCATGTGTGTCTGGAGATCTTACATTACAGTTTCAGTGCAGTGAGCAGCACGGAAGCAGGATTGTTGGTGATGTAATATCTCGTTGGACTGCACATGAGCTTGTACTTAAGCAGTTGTGACCTTATCCATCGCCTTCAAGATGTTTGCTTGTCACCCAATGACATTGCTTGTTTCTGTTTGTCATAGTCAAGGCTATCGCGCAAAATAAATGAATGCTTTCCTACTCTTCCAAGCCCTCACCAAGTGCCCCAAAATCTATGCCAGCTCTCCCAAAATAAATGATCTCACATACAAATAACCGGACAGATTCAACAAATATGGCAAAATACTACTTTATTATCAGTTTAACAAAATAGGGAAACCTGGCGAACAAACATATTGTAACTCACACACTCTCAATGCATTTCAGTTACACAAAAAGGTTTTATACCTCAACATGCATCCTCAACATACATCAGCTATGACATCATCCTAAGTGGCTAATAGAAATAACCTACTGGATGGAGCGATTGGTTAAGGGAAATGTATAGATATGGTGTATATGAATGTTAGTATCATCATTTGATGCCCCCTATCTGGTAGGCACGCCTTGATCTACCTCTAACTACGTAAAATACAGATAATAATGTAATAACAGCAACAGATTGGCCCCTGAAAAAATGTATGGTCCACCATTAAATAGACCCTTGTGACTGGTTGGCACTCTCTTATCAGCCTTCGACATTTGGCTTGTTAGCAGCACATAAACAACAAAACACATGTGCAGGGGAACAACGTCAGACAACGGCCTTTCCTAGCTAATTAGCCTACCATCTCTCATTAGTTAGGCCCTAGGCCAAGGCATCTGTCTTATAGTTGACCTTGCTGAATGTTCTCTTCCTCATAACTTTAAAGGGAATGAAGGTACATTGCTATCTTCAGCTGGAGCTTTATGAATAGGCCTTTTTTCTGGTTGCATACTACATGTGAGGAGACCACGATTTGTCCATTCTGTCTTTCTATTTAGTGTTTTTTTATTCAATTATATTGGGTGCTATTACTCTTCTTGGCCTCTGGAGACTTGGTTGCTCCATTCTGCATGGACGTTCTGCATCTTTAATTGTACAACACTTGGCACAGAGAAATGTGGCATGCAAATGCAGTTTATCCTGTTTGACTCCATTCCAGTCTTGCAGTTGCCTGTTGCTATTGCATCCTTGATTCTAAGCAAACCAAATATCCTTTTTTCTTGCACAAATCTGGATTTCAGTATCTGTCAGCAGTGCAGCCTTGCTTAATATTGTACAATGCTAACGTCCATTTATTCAAAATGGCTGCTTTGCTCATGTTCTATTTTTGACTTTAGCAAGCTTCTACGTTGCTTTATCTCCCTTGTGTTTCTGCATATATACATCAATTACATCTCTTATCACTTATCTTCCTAGTATATATGGTTTTCCTTTTCATTCGCACATTTGTTTAATTTGTTGCTTCAATTACATCTTCATTCTTGAGAAAACCATACACTGTGTTCAGTGCATCCACTTATCGTTTTTCTTTATTGGTGTCACTTTACATCCATCAGACTTGACTTATAGTTCTTTTAAATCCAGTGGTGTCTGCAGATTAATGTATACTACATCAGTTTGAGGGTAGATTTGGTACGGTTGTCTGAGCGCACGCCTGTCACATCTCTGATGTGGTATTGGGATGATACCAGGTATCAAACACTGTGTTTCTTGCTGTTATTCCAGTATGACAGAGGTGAGGGGGTGGGCTCTATAAATGATGTGTACATATGTCTCCCTACACCCGGTTTCTTTGTAATTTACCTGAGACATAACAATATTCCCCTTCTCCATCAAATATTTAATAAACTACTATGTTGAATAACCCCAAACCACAAAAAAGGCCTAATGTCAATGCTTTGTGCCCAGGTTGTTTCACACCTGGTCCACAACCATCCAGCAGTTTGGGCTGTGTGGTCTGGAAAACAGTTACCTGTTTTGTCTATGGGAAAATGAATGGGGACTAAGCAGCAACCTTTTTTTTCTTAATAAGTTTTACATTTTGTAATGAATCATTCCCATAATGTGTGGTATGTGTGGGCACAGCCTAACTAATTAAATTCAGAATCTCGACCAAATCCGTGACATGCGTCTAATGTTATTAGCAATACATTTTTTCAGGTTTCCTATGGGAATCCGACTCACCTAAACTATAGGGCGGCGACCATCACCCTATAATATAAAGTAAAACGAGTCTTGGCAACACAAACATGAAGTACTCCCAGAAAAGAAGAGTACTCTTTGAGCTTATTTTTGTAAAAGATAAACAACCAAAACTTGTGTTTGTTTTGTGAGGCTGGAGTGTCTCAAACTTCCCAGGGACTTCGGGCATGAGGGCTTAGGCAAGTTGATTGTCACCGGTTGTATACATCATGTACCAGTTTTGATAATGATCAGTCTTGTAGACGGATTAAGAGGCTAGAGATTGCCGGAAAATTCACTACTTTAAATTTTAGAGATATACTGTGAGATAATTTTTAAAAGGCGAAGAAGAAGTAGAGCAGTTAAATATAATTTAGTTTAGGGAGGATTTGAAAATTGAAATATGTAAGATTGGTTATTTTGTGAAAATCCCAGAGTTTGTTGGAGGCATTCACATACCATCTTTTGTGACTACCATGGTGGGAAACATCACAATATGCATGACATTCATACGTCAAATATATTCAGTGACTACCAATGAGATGAGAATTTCAGATGTTTAGTGAAAGGAGATACTATTGAGTGGCTATAAGCGAGAGTCAACTAGAGAGCACATAATTCAAGAGAGGTGAACATCACAACATTTGTTAGAGGCAGGAGATTGCATTCTGGCACTTTTAATAAGTGTCATGTTTTGTGACTATAAGAAAAGGGGAAATTCCAGGTTGGGTCAGAGGGAGGGAATTACAATCAGTTACTCTCAATGTGTGAGTAGCAATTGTACCATGTGTTTGTGGATACTAGGAAGTAGAGAATAACAGAACATTTCTTGTCAGATACAAAACTATCTCAGAGTTGGTTGGTGTCAGGTGATTACTTTTATTGGCTGCCACTGTCTACTAGCTATGTGCCACAATTCTATTGCTCCCAAGGTGGAGATCATTGGTGTGTGGGTGTGTATGATTGGGCAAGCTCTGGTTTGTTTATCATCAATTCAGAAGCACCAGCGAGTGCACCTAATAGGGAAATTGGGTTTGATTTAACCCATAAATACTTCAAGTTCACCTAAGAATACTACTACACACATAACAATGAAATATGAATGACACGTTACATAAAAACTGCGAACTTGCGATGCTACAACCTATTGCAGTACATCCAGTTATCCTCTGCTTACCATGTACCCGTCTCATAAATTCCCTGTGCCCTCAGTTATCCATTCCCCATTCTCCACTAGCTGTTCTTCTTGTCTAATCTGCTTGTTCTGTACTCCTCATCCTATGCTTCTCTGGTGCTCTATCTTGAACTACTAGGTGATCTGTATCCCAGTGCTCTCCTGCCCACTGTGCACACCTGTCCACAAACCCTTCTGCACCCACCTGCCATAACCCATGCTCCTCTTCTCCCCATGTGCACCTTCTTCTCCATACTTCTCTGCTATCACATTCTTCTCTGGTGAGTGGCAGTCCATTTCTACTTTTGTCTCTGCACTACATTCAGTTGGCCCAATAACTCCGTTTGTCCTCCAAAATGGATCCTATTGCATCAAGTTGTTCTTTCTTTCCAAGTACTCCTCATGTGTCCCCAGTACCTCTTTGACAGATGAGATGGGGTGTGATTTCTGCGCTTTCCACACTAAGTCAAATAAAGCATGCACCACAACCCTGTCAAGCATACACCTTTTACAAAGTGCCCTGCCCTGGCACATTCAGATATTGCTTAATTTTGTAAACAAATCATGTATCTATCACAATAGTCATGTGGCATCCATAAATAAATGATAAAATAGACCAAATTAAACTGAATACAACATTCTTATTTTGAAAGCAGAAGCTAATTACCTTCCTATAGCAGAACAAACACATGGATCAGAAAGCAGCTGAAGATCAATCAGAGCAGGACTAAAACATGCACGTTTCAGCAGAGGAATTAGCATGTTCTATCCGAGAGCTGCATATATTTGGAAGGCAAACATTAAGTTCAACCGATCTTCCTAGGTGGCAAAAAAATGGGAATTTCAGCAGAATTCCCACCATATCATTTAACTGCAAATGAATTAAGTGGGACTATGTTCAGCCTGGGTTTTGTCAGTGATGAACGTATTTGTATGGTCTAGCAGAAAGAGACACTCTATCTTTCACAATCCCATATGATTTGTTATCCATCACTTATTCAACCAATTCATCAGACAAACAAAACCGTTTGCTTCAAACAAATCTCAAACAAGGGATTGTGCAGTACATTTCAGTTAAAAATGATCTGTCAAAATTTTCCTAGAAAGCGTTGCAGAACATTTTTAAATAGTCATCCACGTGACACAACTCTACCTCCACTTGACTACAAAAGTGTTAGAAGCTTCTGAAGAACAAAATTCTCAACAGTAGACGGTGGGTTTTTGTTTGTGGTGCCTTAGATAATATTTTCATATGCCACTCGCTCAATGATCTTAGCTGGATATACCATAGGAGTTCATGTAATTGCATAGATCCCAGTATAACTTGCAAAGTGGAAGAGTTCAAAACCTGATTGTTTCACCTTTACTGACTGTCTCTGCACATTACCATCCCACTTAAGAGAGATATCAAATGTGGGCTGCATTGACATGGAAAACAAGGCAGTCTAGCGTTGAAGCTATACAAAGTTTTCCTTCACTCACAACACTTAAGACACAGGGTTATTTTTTCAAATGGTTCTTGACCTATTGATTAAGATGGAAGAAATCATTTGACTAAAACAACCCTTTTGATATGAATGATCTGATAAAAAGAAAAACACACAGCCATTTCTTGACGTTTGCTTTTCATTTGGGGGCATTATTCAAATATCTAAGTGGTTCTCATGATGGTTCAGCATGTCACCAGTTTTTCTTTCACGAACAGAAAATCAAAGTCACATATTCAGTGTGGGCTACATTCAGATTCAGACTATTAATTTTAAAATTGAGGCCACGTGGTAGTTACAAGCCCAACAATCTCAATATTCATTTTAATGTTTATATTTAAACATTTCTGGTGTTCATATTTTCACCAGAATTCAAGATGAAACATATTCTAGCTAATACTCCAAATTTGATGTACATCCTTACAATGGTTTGGACGTTAGTAGCAACCAGATGCTATTTAAGCAATAGGCCTGAGAAGGGGGGCATTACCAATTCAGGTAATGTCCTGGGCCCATAGTTACAGGCCTGAGTGAAGCGAGAAAAAAACAAAAAAATAATTGAAAAAAATGGCCGCCAGGGAAGGGAAAACAAAGTCCGTTTTCCCTTTCGATGGCGGCCATTGAAAAAATAGAAAAAAATGCCCGCCATGAAATGGGAGAAGGGACTACATGTAGTCCCTTCTCTCTTTCCATGACGCCCATGAAAAAAGTAAACGAAAAAAATGGCTGCCATGAAAGGAGAGAAGGGACTAAGTGTAGTTCCTTCTTCCATTCCATAACAGCCTGTCGCAGATCGGGAGCAGACGTGCTGGGGATAGAAGTGTTCCCAGCGCATCCGCTTCAGAAAAGGTAAGTGGGGATGGGGGCAGGGAGGGAATTCTGTTGATGGGGAGGAGGGATGGGAGAGGGGAAGTGGGACACCACTTAAATCATTCCCCAGTGGGGGTAGATGGCAGCCTCCAGCCTTGAGGCTGCTCGGAGAGGGGGGTTACCACTGTTAATGTCCCAGTTCCAAGCCTCCTCACTGGCAGAGAGATTGTCCCTCCGCAGGATACTAATAGCTTTTGATCTTGAAATGCATCTTTTGCTAAACCTTAATAATGCTTTTTCCTCTTAACGAAAGAGCTTACATTGTTTTAAAAATAAATGCATAGATGACTGAATATTCTGGGTTGGAGTGTCATGGAAGATGGGTGCCAAACTGTTTTAACATGTCAAAAAAGTGTCTTTAATAAGAAATAATTTAAAAATAACTACAGAGGAGCAGTTACAGGTATGTTTTCCCATGTGGTGTCTTAACATCTGGCAGCATGTGCCATGTGGTTGTATTACCCCAGCCCTCAAACATTTCCTGTTCCTCTGCCTTTTCATGCATGTTGTATGTTATTTCTCCCGTGATTCTATCTGCCTTTTTAAGAAGAGGACTTGGCCTCAGTTGCCAAGGTAGATTTGAGGAGGTTCAAAGCAACCCTCTTCAAGCTCTATGTTCTATCAAATGAAAATTGTAATGCAAAGTCAAATGAGTGGTACAAGAACTCCCAATTTACCTTTTGATATAGAGGTTGAGTGCTCAGACTATACAATGTAGAAGACGGACCATTGCCCTAAATCTTGATCAACAAGATGTGACAAGATTCTCAATGAGTCGCAAAACCAATCTAATATGGTTTCAGTTTTCATGACAAATACGGTGTTGCTTAAATAGGTAATTGGGACTTGAATTCTACTTGGGGAACCTGTACACTTTTAAGGCAACACCAAGCCCAGTTATCCTATGCTAATAGATTGTATTTGTGAGACTTATTTTGATAAATGTGTGGATACTACATCCACTGGACACCTTGATCTAATGCCCTTACATAAAAAAGGTTCACCCCACAATCCTGAGCAAGAAACAGGCAGCTTGATCAAAACTCAAATGCATTTAAATAAAGGATTTGATTTTTTGTTTAAATATTTTTTTTTAGGATCGTAACTTACAAGTATTATAGAACAAAATATAGAGTGTTTCTGTGTAATATAACATGATACAACTGCATTATATTAAACTTATTAAAACAGATATATATAGAAGATACAAGAAGAATAAAAGTAATGAGAAATGGTGAGACTTAGTAGGCATATAAATCTATTGTTACGCTATTAAAACATTTTTCTTTTTTTAATAATAAACTGGGGGGGTAGAACAAACAAACATGAAAAGGCTACGACTAAGACAATACATTTACATGACACAAACAAGATGGAGATTAAGAAGTACGAAGGAAAAAAGAGGGGGCGGGGGCGTGCATGAGTGTTACTTGAAAGTATAAATCTTAAACTATTCTGATGTTGCATGGAACTGTACAAAGAGTTTCCATTTGAGATCCTGTTTGCATAATAGAAATTTAGTGGACGCATTGCAGCATTCTAGTCTATGGGTGTTACATACAGCATTCCACCAAATTTTGTAATGAACTTTGTCTAGATGTTTCCAATTAGAAGTAATTGTCTTAATGTTTAACATTATAAATAAATCAAACAGAAGACCATCATATCTGCATGTGATATAATTTATGATAACACTGCCCATAAATAGAACTTGAGGACAGAAATCTATTGTTAAACAACATACTTTCTTAATAGTCTTCCAGGAAGGAAGAAAGGAAGAAATTAATTTGCAATCAAGGAACATATGTTTAAAGGATCCTGGAAATAGAAGGTAGCTCCAGCTTTTGTCGTTTGATACAATACCACATTTAAAAAGATACGCAGACATAACACAAATTTATGGTGAAAGAAAAACATTGTTTGTATTAAATTAGCTGTAGGCGTCACTTTAGACATGCGATTCCATATGACAGGCCATTCCACTTGATTGTCTGTAAGCGATATATCCTGTTGCCAGGCAGTAATACTATCATGTGATAGACTGGACGTGGAGGTTGTATGCAGAATTGTGTAATATATAGCAGCTGACAATGATGGCTTGCAGAGTAATTGTAGTCTTTCAGTATTTAGAGTGGGGATCTTGATAAGCAGAGGATCATAGCTTTCAGTTATGGCATTGATGATGGACATATATTGCAGCAAAAAAGATCGGGGGACATTAAATTTACTACAGCATTCAAATCTATTGGATTATCATAAATACATAATTGATCTATATATTTAATGCCCAGAGAAAGCCATGACCTCCAGAAAAAAAAGATTTCTTGTTAACTTTGATTAGCAGATTAAACCACAAGTATGAGGAGATGAAATACGAAGATCTGTTGTCTGGGAAATATAAAACTGTCCTTAAATAACATGCTGATAGAATGGTAGTAGTGCACTTAATACATTTTGTTTTGGCTTTAAAGCAAAAGCAGTCAGCTAAGCTTATGAGGGGCATCCACTGGGGCACATCACCAGAACCCTTCTTCAACAAACCAATATTGAGCTTGTTTTAGAACAAATGCTATATGATAGCTTCAAAAATTAGGCAACCCAAACCCTCCAGCTTCTCGTGATAACTTGAGTTTGTTAAGGGATAACCTATATCAACCCTTTACCCAGAGAAATTTAGCAGGTTTGGAGTCAATAGATTTAAACAGGGAAGAGGTAAAAGGAATTGGCAACATATATAGAAAGTAAAGAATTATGGGTGTAATCATCATCTTGATTGATTTTAGCCTTCCCCACGAGGACATACTAAGAGGGGACCATGAGCTTATAATATCTTCAATTCTTGACAAAAGATAGGTTGTGTTATGTTTAACTATATGTTTGATGGATGATGAGATATGGATGCCTAAGTATTTAAATCCATCTGGACACCATTTCATGTTTGAAGCTAATGTATGATGTTTTCAGCAATTAATATTAAGACGGAGAACTTTGGATTTGTCAGTATTTAGTTTATAGCCTGAGACAGCAGAGAACTGAGCTATCATGTCTAATACATGAGGTAAGGAAGAGCAGGGATCCGTAAGTAATAGCAAAATGTCATCTGCATATGCCGCCAATTTAATGTGTACATTACCACAGGTTACACCTTTAATATTGGCGTTTAATCTTACTTTCTCCAAAAAGGGTTCTAGGGTTAAAATATATAGAAGTGGAGAGGACATCCCTGTCGTGTTCTATTGAAAAGAGGGACATATGGGGAAATATGACTTTTAATGAAAATGGAGGTCATTGGATTTGAGTAAAGCACTTTGATAATTGATAAAAAAGAAGTGTCTAGGCCATGCCATTTAAGGGCTTCAAACATAAACTTCCATTCAACTTAATCATATGCGTTTTCAGCATCAAGGGCTAGTGCAGCAAAATGATCACTTTTGTAACTTATATGATCTATAGCATTTAGAATCAATCTTATATTAGAGGAAGATAATCTATTTTTAACATAACCTACTTGATATTGTTTGATTAGCTTGGGGATTATCGATAAAAGTCATTGGCTAACATTTTTGCAAAGACTTTGCACTCTGTATTAATCAAAGAGATGGGCCTATAGCTTTCAGGGAGTTCAGGATCTTTTCCAGATTTTAGGAATACCATCAACATTGCTTCCAAAAAGGATCCCTTAGCATCCTGTATAAATTGAGAGGATAGGTCATTGAGTTTAGGCACTAAAATATCTTCAAAATGTGCATAAAAATCACTGGAATATCCATCCGGTCCTGGTGCTTTAGGTCTTTCTTAGGTCTTTGATGGTTTTGTGAATTTCATTAATGGAAATGGGAGCATTGAGTGATTGAAGATCAATTGATTGAAATGAGGAGTGAGGAATGTCTCTGAAAAAATAGTGTGTTAGTCCATTAGTATCAGATATTTCAATTGTGTATAGTTTCTTATAAAAATCTGAAAATACTTCAATAATTTCTTTATCTGTGAATTTTCTATTTCCAGTACTATCTTTAAGAACTGTAATCCTATTTTCTCTTTCTTAAGCTTTAGGTAAGATGCTATCGATTTGCTTGAGCGATTAGATAATTGATCTATCTTAGCTTTATATTTAAGAAGATTATCACAAGCATATGGGCTGACTAATTTGTTATATTTTATTTGAAGCATAATGCTGGAGTTCAACATTGAGTTAGAGTTATTATATGAAAACTGAGATTCAAGAGTTTTAAGTTCTTTCATTATACTTTCTGATTCTGATTTGAGTTTTTTCATTATATTAGCTACATATGAAATAATATGCCCTCTCATACGGGGCTTATAGCAGTCCCAATTGTTCAAGGTTGTGGTATCTATATTTAAATTCTAGTAGTAATTATGTTGTTGGGCTATGTAGGAAGTGAATGTTTCATCTTTAAGCAAGGCTGAGTTAAATCTCCATCTATTGGAGGAATTGGGTTTTGATGTGGAAGTTACTTGCACATTAACAGGGGCATGATCTGATAATACTATAGAGTCAATCCTAGCATCAAGGGATTTAAGAATACATATGTAATCTAATCTAGATAGGGTACCATGAGGATTTGAGAGGAAAGTGAATTCTGAGTTAGAGTGGTGAGTGATCCGCCATGAATCGATGAGACCTAATTCTGAGATGAATCTAGTGAATTGCTTTTGGGATTTAGTAGGTTTATAGTTTACTTTAGATTTCCTATCCGTGAAGGGATCTATGATTTAATTGCAGTCCCCACATAAAATCAGTTTGTTAGGGTTGGAAAGAAAACCGTGATTTTTAAGTTGTACCCAGAATGAAGGATCAGATGATGTGGGTCCATAGACATTTAAAATGGCATATTTAACGGAGTCAATCAGGAGCTTAACTATTACCCATCTACCTATATCATGGGACTCACTAGAAAGTACTTGGCAGTTGAGCTTCTTACTTATAAGGGTAATAACACCATTTCTCTTGCCGTTTGAAGCATTAGAAAAAACGTGTCCAACCCAATGACGCTTGAGCATCATCGCCTCTGTATTGGAGAGATGGAACTTGAATACAAGCAATGGAAGGTTTGGTCCTCTTAAGATATGACAACATTTTTTGTCTTTTTACTGGAGTATGTGATCCTTTCACATTCCACGTTGTTACATTTAATTCCTAGGGTTAGGGTAATGCACAAGTACTGATAACAAGCTTAAGAGTTCATTAAGAGAACTCTTTGAAAATGTCATCACCTCAATATATGCACTCCATGACACATAAGGAGAAGAACACAAGAGGAAAGGGGAGACTAACAAAGGTAACATGGAAAACAGTAATCTTGATGTAAAAAAAATTTTGTGATAACTGTGGTTAACAGGAAACGGCCACCTCTAACCATGTTAACTGAGAACTGTAGAGAATGAAGGTGTAGGAAGAACCTTCAAGGAGACGAAACAACTCCTCCTTTCCCCACTCCTCAAAAACATAGGGAACTTAAGGCATGACAGTATAATTAACAGGTACAGTTTCTTTAAGGAATTTTTTCAGGTGGGTGCTTTTAAAGTATCCATGTCTTCTCGTCTCTGATTCTGAATAAACAGTCTTAGGGTAGCTGGATCTTGAAAAGATGATGTATGGCCATTTAAGGTTACTTTAAGGATCACCAGATGTGTGATACCATGTCTGGCATTAAGGGGGTAATTCATAGAATTCAGCGCACAAGTGGCGCACGCGGCTGGCGCACAGTGTGCGCGTGCGAATCCCTGCGCCAGCCGCGTGCGCAAGAATCCATTTCCGCGCACAGCTTATTCATGGATTCCAGCCACCAAAACCAGCCGTGGCGCACAGTGGCACAGCGGCAGCAGCGCCAGTTACACCCCCAAGAACGCCTCTCGCGCAGGGAAAAGCCATCAATATACCCAATCCAGCGCAAAGGGCTGCGCTAACCCTGTACCAGCACAGCAAGCGGGCTACGTGTATCACTGGGGTGCGCGGGAAGTACTTCACCCGATTGGCCCCGCGCGAGCAGGGTACGCGTATTTCAGGGGTGCGCGGGAAGTTCCACACGCGATTCCATCATGGTACGTGTATTTCAGGGGTGCGTGGGAATTTCCACACGGATTGGGCCCGTGCGAGCAGGGTACGCGTATCTCAGGGGTGCACGGGAAGTTCCACACGCGATTCCATCAGGGTACGTGTATTTCGGGGTGCGCGTGAAGTTCCACACGCGATATCAGCAGGGTACGTGTATTACAGGGTGCAGGGGAAGTTACACACGCAATTCCAGCAGGGTACGTGTATTTCAGAGGTGCGCGGGAATTTCCACACGCGATTGGGCCCGTGCGAGCAGGGTACGCGTATCTCAGGGGTGCGCGGGAAGTTCCACACGCGATTCCTTCAGGGTACGTGTATTTCGGGGTGCGCGTGAAGTTCCACACGCGATTCCATCAGGGTACGTGTATTTCGGGGTGCGCGTGAAGTTCCACACGCAATATCAGCAGGGTACGTGTATTCCAGGGGTGCGCGGGAAGTACCACACGCGATTCCATCAGGGTACGTGTATTTCATGGTGCAGGTGGAGTTACACACGCGATTTCATCATGATACGTGTATTTCGGGTGCGCGTGAAGTTCCACACGCGATTCCATCAGGGTACGTGTATTTCGGGGTGCGCGTGAAGTTCCACACGCGATAACAGCAGGGTACGTGTATTCCAGGGGTGCGCGGGAAGTACCACACGCAATTCCATCAGGGTACGTGTATTTCAGGGTGCAGGTGGAGTTCCACACGCGATTTCAACAGGGTACGTGTATTCCAGGGGTGCGCGGGAAGTTCTACACGCGATTCCATCAGGGTACGTGTATTTCAGGGTGCAGGGGAAGTTCCACACGCGATTTCAGCAGGGTACGTGTATTTCAGGGGTGCGCGTGAAGTTACACACGCGATATCAGCAGGGTACGTGTATTACAGGGTGCAGGGGAAGTTACACACGCAATTCCAGCAGGGTACGTGTATTTCAGGTGTGCGCGGGAATTTCCACATGCGATTGGGTCCGTGCGAGCAGGGTACGAGTATCTCAGGGGTGCGCGGGAAGTTCCACACGCAATTCCATCAGGGTACGTGTATTTCAGGGTGCAGGGGAAGTTCCACACGCGATTTCAGCAGGGTACATGTATTTCAGGGTGCAGGGGAAGTCCCACACGCGATTCCATCAGGGTACGTGTATTTCAGGGTGCGGGGGAAGTTCGACATGTGATTCCATCAGGGTACGTGTATTACAGGGGTGCGCGGGGAGCACCACACGTGAATTGCACGTGTGGGCCCTCCCAGGTGTTCCCTCTACACCCTCCACGGCACCTGCAGGTGGCTCACACCACAGGGGCCTACCCTGCACATGTCCTGCAGGCACCCCATCCACCATGGCCATGCCCCCCAGCCAACCCACATGTCAACTTGCACTACTGCCCACCAACGCATGTCCCCCTGCACCCCCAGCCACCAGGGGCACCTGCCAGCAGGCCCCCACCCATGTGCAACTCATGTACCCCTGCACACCCACCCCCAGCACTGTGGGGCACCTGCCAGCAGGCCCCACCCATGTCTCCCACCACCCCACCCCCCAGCATTGCAGGGGCGCCTCCACCAGACCCCCACCCATGTCTCCCAGCACCCCCACCCCCCAGCACTGTGGGGCACCTGCCAGCAGGCCCCCACCCATGTCCAACTCATGTTCCCCACCACCCCCACCCCCCAGCACTGTGGGGCACCTGCCAGCAGGCCCCACCCATGTCTCCCACCACCCCACCCCCCAGCAGTGCAGGAGCAGCCTCCACCAGGCCCCCACCCATGTCTCCCACCACCCCCACCCCCCAGCCACCAGGGGCAGCCTCCACCAGGCCCCCACCCATGTCTCCCACCACCCCCACCCCCCAGCCACCAGCGGCAGCCTCCACCAGGCCCCCACCCATGTCTCCCAGCACCCCCACCCCCCAGCACTGTGGGGCACCTGCCAGCAGGCCCCCACCCATGTCCAACTCATGTTCCCCACCACCCCCACCCCCCAGCACTGTGGGGCACCTGCCAGCAGGCCCCCACCCATATCCAACTCATGTTCCCCACCACCCCCACCCCCCAGCACTGTGGGGCACCTGCCAGCAGGCCCCACCCATGTCTCCCACCTCCCCACCCCCCCAGCAGTGCAGGGGCAGCCTCCACCAGGCCCCCACCCATGTCTCCCAGCACCCCCACCCCCCAGCACTGTGGGGCACCTGCCAGCAGGCCCCCACCCATGTGCAACTCATGTACCCCTGCACACCCACCCCCAGCACTGTGGGGCACCTGCCAGCAGGCCCAACCCATGTCTCCAACCAGCCCACCCCCCAGCAGTGCAGGGGCAGCCTCCACCAGACCCCCACCCATGTCTCCCAGCACCCCCACCCCCCAGCACTGTGGGGCACCTGCCAGCAGGCCCCCACCCATGTCCAACTCATGTTCCCCACCACCCCCACCACCCAGCACTGTGGGGCACCTGCCAGCAGGCCCCACCCATGTCTCCCACCACCCCCCAGCAGTGCAGGGGCAGCCTCCACCAGGCCCCCACCCATGTCTCCCACCACCCCCACCCCCCAGCCACCAGGGGCAGCCTCCACCAGGCCCCCACCCATGTCTCCCACCACCCCCACCCCCCAGCCACCAGGGGCAGCCTCCACCAGGCCCCCACCCATGTCTCCCAGCACCCCCACCCCCCAGCACTGTGGGGCACCTGCCAGCAGGCCCCCACCCATGTCCAACTCATGTTCCCCACCATCCCCACCCCCCAGCACTGTGGGGCACCTGCCAGCAGGCCCCCACCCATATCCAAATCATGTTCCCCACCACCTCCACCCCCCAGCACTGTGGGGCACCTGCCAGCAGGCCCCACCCATGTCTCCCACCCTCCCACCCCCCCAGCAGTGCAGGGGCAGCCTCCACCAGGCCCCCACCCATGTCTCCCAGCACCCCCACCCCCGAGCACTGTGGGGCACCTGCCAGCAGGCCCCACCCATGTCTCCCACCACCCCACCCCCCAGCAGTGCAGGGGCAGCCTCCACCAGGCCCCCACCCATGTTTCCCACCACCCCCACCCCCCAGCCACCAGGGGCAGCCTCCACCAGGCCCCCACCCATGTCTCCCACCACCCCCACCCCCCAGCCACCAGGGGCAGCCTCCACCAGGCCCCCACCCATGTCTCCCAGCACCCCCACCCTCCAGCACTGTGGGGCACCTGCCAGCAGGCCCCCACCGATGTCCAACTCATGTTCCCCACCACCCCCACCCCCCAGCACTGTGGGGCACCTGCCAGCAGGCCCCCACCCATATCCAACTCATGTTCCCCACCACCCCCACCCCCCAGCACTGTGGGGCACCTGCCAGCAGGCCCCACCCATGTCTCCCACCACCCCCACCCCCCAGCAGTGCAGGGGCAGCCTCCACCAGGCCCGCACCCATGTCTCCCAGCACCCCCACCCCCCAGCACTGTGGGGCACCTGCCAGCAGGCCCCCACCTATGTCCAACTCATGTTCCCCACCACCCCCACCCCCCAGCACTGTGGGGCACCTGCCAGCAGGCCCCCAGCCATGTCCAACTCATGTTCCCCACCACCCCCACCCCCCAGCACTGTGGGGCACCTGCCAGCAGGCCCCACCCATGTCTCCCACCACCGCCACCCCCCAGCAGTGCAGGGGCAGCCTCCACCAGGCCACCACCCATGTCTCCCACCACCCCCACCCCCCAGCCACCATGGCCAGCCCCCACCAGGCCCCCACTCATGTCCCCTATCACCCCCACCCCCCAGCCACCATGGGCAGCCTCCACCAGGTCCTCACAATCCCCAATCATGTGCGTTATGGGCAGCCTCCACAGCCAAAAAGCCCTACCAAGTAACCCATTCACCCACATGGAAATAAAAATTACATGTTACACCCCCAATGTTCATAAAGCAAATGAACCCATGTCCGTCACACACAATGGTTGCAATTGAATGGGAAAACACCCAACATGACATGCATGAAACCAATGAGATGATACCACACAGTGAAGTATGAAAACTAAATTGTATTAAAAAAAAAGAATGCAAAAGAAATGAAACAAACTACAATGGCAATGAAAAAAAGATAAGCTGCATGTCCGTTTAAAAAAATAAAAACACCAAATCCTAATCCAAAAAAATGTTGTCCAAAGTCAAATGAAAAATAAAATCAATCCAATGAAGAACTATGTACAAAACTTCCAAGGGTCCATGAGCCCAACTGAACAAAGGAAACCTACAAAAAACCCTAACTAAAATGCAACTATATACGAAAAGTGGAGCAGTGTCCGTCAACTCCAAATCATAAGAACAAACAAAGGAAACCTAAAACTAAAGAACTATATACAAAGGCGGCGGGCAAGTCCAGCGGCTCACTCCGTGGTGTTCCGGGCCAGGGCATCATCGAACTCCTGTTCGATGTCCCGGAGGCGGTCCTGTTCCATGGCCCCGAGGGTCCGCAGGGACGACGCCGTGTCCTCCTCCAACCCCCTGAGGATTGCCTCGAGGCATTCGGCCCGCCTCAGGGCCCTCCGCATGGAGTTCTCCGCCCTGACCATTGTGAGCCGCGCCTCTTCCGCCCGCCGCCGCTCCGCATCTATGGCGTGGCCCAACCGCTGCCACACGGAAGACACTTTCTGTCCTGGGTCCTCCTGCGCTCCGGCCGATGCCTGCCCCTCCGATGTCGAAGGCCCCGAGCCTTCATGGCTCCCACCATGTTGCTGCTGCTGCTCTGCCTCTGCCCGTGCACTGCCTCCTGCTGCCTGCACATCCTCCGCCGGCTGGGGTGCAGTCGTAGATGTGGCCACCCCTGCTGGACGTCCGACTCCCGACTGTGGCAGGGTGCCCCCTCCACCAGCCTGGCCGCACTGTCAGAGGCAGCTCCACAGGGCACCCAGGTGACTGATGGGTGGGAAGATGGCACAGAGGATGACTGGCGCGTAGGGGGTCCAGTTGAGGAGGGGGTCGGAGCAAGCCCCATCAGACGGAGGAATCCGGCCTGGGTGACCTGTCCCAGCAGGCTGACGTGGTGAACGAGCCATTCGAGATGACGTGCAGTCTCTCCATGAAAAGACTGCAGGTCACCTCGCATGGCCCGTTGACGCAACGCCACACCAGCCAGGACAGGCTCAACCCGGACCTGGATAGCCACGTCCGCAGGCAGAGGAAGGCCAGTTGACGTCAGCTCATCCCCTGCCTGAAAACGGGTCTGGACGTAGGCATCCCTGCTGGTGCAAGATGATGCAGGGACAGGATCGGGGACAGGATTGTACACAGGCACCTCCGCGGTGGCCTGTGATGCCTCCTGTCCCTGGTCCTGCACTGCACCACTAGCACCAGTGGGATCCCCACCTCCAGACCCCGTCTCTGGTGCTTGCACGGCCTCCTCCTCCACCAAACCCCCCACCAACCTGGATGACTCTGTGCCATCTTCCCCTGTTGGGCCCTGTGGGGTCCCAGCTGACCCTTCTGCTGCCGAGGAGTCCAACTCCAACCTCCGCCTCTTGGACCTCCCCCCGGCAGCTGCGGCCTGGGACACGGCACCGGACTCCTCACTCCCCGACGAGATGACAACACGGGAGGGGAGCCGGGCCTTGCGTCTCCGGCTGGCGGTGGGATCCCCGCCGCTGTGCTCCACAGCACCTTCTCCGCCCTCTTCATCAGTTGACGCTGCAGACAGGCAGAAACAAAACACAGGCATCAGGGCACTGTACAATGGACACATACACACATGACAGTTGCACATGAGTGGCATTGGCAAACCTCAGACATGTCATCACAATCCCCAACACACATGTCATTACAACTCGCACACATGAGCCATATCACAGCCATATCGCAACTGCCAGCACCATCCATACACATACAACAGCATGAGCAGCCAAAGGTGAGCCAGACATCACATGCAACACAGGAAGTGCACCACACATGTACACACACCACCACACTTGCATGCATGTGTACACCTCTGCCAAGTGTCGCACTGTTCAGACGGGCATCCATGTCACATCTGCCAATCAGGCTTCCACATACCGCTGTCACATGCATCCATGTTGCATCACTGTTGCACCCTTGTCAAATACACACACATGCACATGTACACAGTGCTGATACATGCAGCCGAAAACAACATACATGCGTGACATCACGGACATGTCTACTTACATGCGCATTCATCCAAACATGTGTGCCCAAGCCTACACACACAAGCACCATCCATGTCTCACACATTACAGCCCTCGCATGTGTCAGCCCCACGGCCCTGTACACCCCCACCCATACTCGACCCCATACAAACAGATGTGCAACCTGCACATTACCGACCAATCACCACACACACTGCTCATAATCAGGATGCATGTACACTCACCGCTCGACTCCAGACGGGTCTGCTTCTCTAGGACCTGGACGTGGAGCGCTGGGGATATGCGTTCCAGGACCCTCATCTGTTCTTCCGACAAGTGGCCCCGGCGCCCCTTGGCATCCGCTGCCTTCAAGAGGCGCCGGGCCTTGTTCAGGGTCCTGGACCTGAAGTCCTTCCAGCGCTTCCTGACATGTTGTAAGTCGCGGACTGCCACCCCCTCCGCGTTGATGGCAGTCACGATGTCAGCCCAGATCCGAGTCCGTCCTTCCTTGTCGGCGCGGGAACTTCCGAAGAGGGCATCATACTGCCCCAGGACTTGCTCCACCAGGACACCAACTTCGGTGGCACTGAAGCTGGTGCCCCTCTGCCTCTCTGGCCGGGGGTTGTCAGTGGTCACAGATGGTGTTTGCCCCGACATGACAACCCCAGAGGCAGGAGTGGGTGGGCAACTGGGTCCTGGGGCTGGGCTGTGGAGCGATGGAATCCCAGTCGGGAGTCTTCGGTTCCAGCAGGGGTGGTCACAGCAACAGCACCCCTGGCTGATTTGCAGGCAGCAAATGGCAGTGCACGTGGGCAGCAGGCAGTCAGGCAGCAGCAGATGGCAGGTGGGAGCGTGCTCGGGGCTCTGGGGGGCAGTAGTTCGGCCTTCTGGGCAGGAGCGTGGTCTTCCGTGTGCATACGCGTGGCCAGCTTGATACGGAGTGATTTGGCACGTGAAAATCCTGCACGTCAGCGTGAAAATCGAGGAAAGGCCCTTAGCGCGTAAGCGCGTCTGTGACGTTTTGCGCACGGGCGTTGCCCTGGCAGGGCTTAGAGATCCCGCGTGCCTTTATGTTCTGTACGTGCTTTTCGTGCGGTGCGTGTGTTTTCCATCCGTTGGGGTTCACACTCTATTACTTCACAGCGGGTGTTGGCTACGCGTTCTTCTACACGCAAGGCAGACGGTGAGTGGTACCCCGCTCCCCCAGGCCCGATCGCGTGAAAAAGTTCACGCGAACCCCTGATATACACGTAGCCCGCTCCCCCAGGCCCGATTGCGTGAAAAAGTTCACGCGAACCCTTGATATACACGTAGCCCGCTCCCCCAGGCCCGATCGCGTGAAAAAGTTCACGCGAACCCCTGAAATACACATAGCCCGCTCCCCCAGGCCCGATCGCGTGAGAAACTTCACGCAAACCCCTGAAATACACGTAGCCCGCTCCCCCAGGCCCGATCGCTTCAGAAACTTCACGCGAACCCCTGAAATACACGTAGCCCGCTCCCCCAGGCCCGATCGCGTGAAAAACTTCACGCGAACCCCTGAAATACACGTAGCCCGCTCCCCCAGGCCCGATTGCCCGAAAAAGTTCACGCGAACCCCTGATATACACATAGCCCGCTCCCCCAGGCCCGATCGCGTGTAAAACTTCACGCAAACCCCCCGATATACACGTGCCCCGCTCCCCCAGGCCCGATCGCGTGTAAAACTTCACGCGAACCCCCCGATATACACGTGCCCCGCTCGCACAGGCCCAATTGCTGTATGTTGCCACTTTTGTAATGCGCTGGGACACTACCGCCTGCCTTCGTGTGGCGGACGTGTTTCGGCTTGTGCGTGTCTTTCGCTGTGCGTGGCTTTGCCCTATTCGATTCCATGAATACGTGTGGTTCGGGTGCGTGTGGGCGTTCCGTCTGCTTCCCTGCAGTACATCCCCAGTTACACCCTTGTTTTCGCGAGTTGTTCCCCATTCCGCGCGTTACGCCCCGTGTTCCGCCCACTTTCTAGTGTATGCGCCGAGGTTGTGCGCTTTCACTGTGCGCAGGGACTTCCATGAATCGCACGCGTGCGCGTGCGCCTGTTTTTTTCCGCTTGTGCCTGCTTGCGCCTGCTTGCGCCTGCTTGCGAAGATTTTCGGCGCACGTTTGTTCCATAAATCGGCCCCTAAATTGTTTAAGAACAGGCCTAAAAGCTAAGAGTTATTTTCTTCTGGACGCTGTGGCATTCAAGACATCTTGAGTTATTGTGAGTCTAGAAATTACCCTCCCATGGCATAGGCGATGTATTTTGTTGGCTGAAAACCAATCACATCATGTATTCAGCATGATTAGCACCGACTCATGAGCATGTCCAGACAGCGTCCATTTTGTAGGAATAAAATTCGCATTATGATGGATTTTCGCTTCTTGCTTTCTGTTCAAACTGCTTTGCTGTAAGCGTATTCTATTCCGTTGTTGCTCATGAAATAGAGCAAGGCCACAAGATACATGTTGAAGCACAACGCAGGCAACCCAGTTAGCAATGCCCTGTCTCCTCCCTCACAAGTCCTTGGAAGTAAGCAACAAGACGTTTAATCACTATGCAGGTGCCAGCTAGTCTCGCTGCTGCGTTAGAAATGGTAGGAACTAACAATTAATGGCTTGAATTATGCTCTCTTTTACGGCCCCCCTTCACTGAGCCCTGTAGAGCGAATTGACCCCTAGCACACAAATAGAAACTGGAAGATAGTGAGGCCTGGAATGTGTCTCTCCCCTGCACGCAGCTTGCTTGAAAGAACAAAGGCAGTATGTTCCTTAAAACAAAGAATCGTGTCTGCAAGTCCGCAAATTGCAAACTGTTGCTAAATGAATGTCTGAAGGTGTCATATTCGTCCCAATTGTCAATCATCAAATCTATTTCAAAGGAAGTACATCATGGGCGGTATTGAATATGTAATTTCTGATAATAAGATGCTTGTTTTGTAGATATGTAACTATTGTAGAATGCTCACTAGCTTGCGTCCCTCGGGGTCTGGAGACACACGTTGCGAGACATGAGACCCAGTTGGCCAACTGAGACTATTTGCTTTGCAATAAACCCTAGATTTTGTGAATTGAACCTCGTGTCTGGCATATCAGTTCGTGTGTGGTGATTGTGCCTTGTTTCCATATGCGAGGGTCCCTAAGTGGCCCCATCAAAATGGCGCCCGAATAGGGACCCTCCCCCACTTATTCCATCGTATATGTTGTAATATAAAGAAGGCGAAAGGAGAAAACGAAGCAAGGACGGTCGAGCCAGGATCAAGATGTGTTCGGGGCGCCCCTGTGAAAGTGATGAGAGACTTGTTTGAAGTTTGGTGTAGGGGCGATAATGTTTTGTGAAATTTGGCATAGGCAAACCAGACACGAAGAAGATTTACAATGGCCAAAACACAGGAGTGATGAGATTGTGAAGATAGATTATTTGGAAAAGGAATTGCTGCGAAAAAAAAGCATGCCCTGTGGCATTTGATGTTATTAGAGAATGGAGGAAGGAAGCTATGCTTTGTTGGAAAAGCAGGGAGAAAAATGTGTGCAGGCACAAGTCAGGAACAGAGAGAGTGAAGGAGCAGGATGAAAAGGATTGGGATGATAATTTAAGAAAGTCAGAGAGATGTGGTCAGTTGGGAGTAGACAAAATATATCCTCAACAAGAATTGCATTCATCAGATTAGCTAATAAATAAAATATTAACTGAGAAGAGACAAGAGCGGCCAAAAAGAGAGGCTAATGGAATTGCACCAGTGCCCATTGCAAAACCCCCTTCAGTTGCCCAGCCCATCCCTGCTGCTCAGATCCCAGTGCAGCCGCAGATCATACAGCAAGCAGCGCCACGGCCCGCAACTCCAGTGCCGCAGCAGCCACTCCCCGCTCCCGTTGTTCCATCCGCACCTCCCTCTCAAGACATTCCCCTTCCCCCTCTGCCCATTGAACTTGAATTAACTGTAATAAGAGAAGACGATACAGGGAGAGAGGGGACGGCACAAAGTGAGTGCACTAGAGCAACCCGTAGTGCGGTCAGCAAGAAGAGAAAACAGGAGTTGAAAGAACAGGTGGAGATGTATATAGATGGAAATGATGAGACATCAACGCTGGATTTGATGTATGATTTTAGAAAGACTGGTGAAAAACAGGTACTGTTGGAATGCATGGGAGAATATTTAATGGAGACATGGAAGCAGTTAATTGGAATGGTACCGCCGCAGAAGCTGTGGAGTTTGAATGCGTTGGCACGATGCAGAGAGACAGATATAGAAATAAAGGAACACATGGACAGGCTTTTTGAATTTAAAAATGAACTTGATGATGCATATGCTGCAATGTTTGCCATTCCAGGGTATAGGAATAAAGATATAAGAAGGGATAGGAAAGAGGCGGTACCATATGTACAGCGACGATTTCTTCCGCCGTCAAGACATGCTATTGAAAAAATGTAAATATGTACACGAGAGGCACTAAAATGGATTACAGATCGTAGTGTTCTCACGATGGAAGTGCACGAAATATTTGATCAATATACATTGCCAATGAAGAGAAAAGCACTGCAGGTGATGGTTGAATATTTGCAGCAGAGAGATATAGAAAATAAACAAGCTAGCCCCCCCAAATTGATGGCAATATATAAGAGAGCTATTGAACGTGGAACAGGAGAAACAGCTTTATCACTTGATTTGGCAATAGTATTGCATATGAGGGAGGGAGGGGGAAAAGTAAGTGTGGTATTTCCGATGAGAGAAGTCCCACCTACTTCTGTGCCGAAAGTAGAAATTCCTTCAACAGCTGATAAACCAGCACAGGTAACGGAAGCACATTATACAGCACAGTATGTATATGTCCGATTCTCCAGTCAAGAGGTGAATAATATAAAACAAACGATTCCTGATTTGAGAAAGAATCCGGCGGGATTCTATAAGGAAATAGAGTCCTATCTAAGGTCGTCCATTTTTACTATGAATGATATAGACTTAATATTCCCAGTAATTGTGCCAGCAGACATATGGAAGCAAATAAGGAAAGTGAATGATGAGGATGCCTATGGTGCCACAAGGGAAAATCTAGCAATAGAGGATAAGAATAGAAAAGCAGGCAAGAAACCATCGCCAAATGTGGTAGCATTGCCAGGATGAATAATACAAAAACTGAAGGAAATAGTTCCAGAAAAAAAGAATTATATGGGACTCAGATTATTTCAATAGATTTGAGGAAGTGTTTACAGATTTTAGTGGACAGGATGTAAGCATGGAGGCAGGTAAAAGACTATTTGTTGATAAATATGTGAGAGGATTATAGGAGTGAGCGAAGTCACAGAACTTCACCGCATTGGCCCTCCAACTTGAACTGGGACCACTACTCTTCTAGTAACCATTTTCTGCCCCCTTGTTCAAACATGTCTGCAGCTTTCTAGGATCCCTCTACTCTTCCTCATATCCTGGCTGTGTGTTTCCTCCCCTGGCTCCTCCACGTTGTACCTTGTGCCACTGCCCTCACTCTCAATTGTGGTTACTGCTGCCTTTGTTCCCCACTTTTCACCATTCACCTGCCTGTTTGATCCCATCCGCTAACACCTCCAGACTACACCTATTGCTGCTGCCTACGCCCTCACCTCTTCTTCCTGGTGCCTCCAGTCCATCCCGAAACCACAGCCCGTGACCCTTCCCTCCCAGGATCTGTTACAACAGCTAGTGCTCGCTATTTCTCCCCTCCCTCCTTAAGTACCCTCTTCTCTTGAACCTCCTTATTGTTATTGTAATAATCCCACCCACGCTGACCCTCTCCCTCTGTTATGCGATCTTCCAAAACTCCTTTCCAGCACCCCCTCCCCACCCTCTCTCCACCCTTCCACCTTCTCCTTTCCCTCATACTCTCCTTTTTCCTACTAATGCCCACTCCTCTCCACTATCCACGTCCCCATTCCTCCAGTCACTCTCCTACCTTCTCTCACTGCCCTAATCTTCTATACCCCCCTTCCGCCAGTCACTACGCCCTCAGGAACATGACTCTCTTGAACGCCAGATCCATCTGTAATAAAATCACAGCTATTCTTGACTTATTCCTTCGCCTTAACCTTCACTTCCTCTGCCTAACTGAAACCTGGATTCCCACTCATTAAACCTCTGTCCCTGCTTCCTTAACAACCTCCTCTTCCTCCTTCTTTCACACCCCCACCCCTCTGGCTGCGGTGGAGGCGTTGGACTCCTCTACCATCCCAAATACATCTCCTCCTCCTCCACTCCAACTCTCCCTTCTTTCCCTTCCTTTGAATTCCTTTACAAATCTTTCTCCTCTCCCCACCCAATTTCATCCCTGATCATCTATCAACCCCCTGGCCCTTTTTCTTCCTTCTATGAAGACCTTGATCACCTCCTCTCACTCATCTCTCCCTCCCCCTCTCCCCTATCGGTACTAGGTGACTTTAACATTCATCTTCCTTCTCTTCCTCAATCTTCTCTACTCTTCTCCATCCTCGACTCCTACCTACTCTCCCCCTTTCCTCCCCCTCCACTCACTCCTCTGGCTCCACCCTTGACCTCATGTTTAATGCTTCCTATCCCTCTTACCCTGTCTCCACTCTACCCGTTTATCTCTCTGATCATGCCTTACTCTCATTCTCCCTTTCCCCTCTCTCCCACTCCTCTACTGCTAATCTCTCCCCTCCAATCTACTCTCGACGTGGCTTTTGTAACTTCGACACTACCCTCTTTTTTGATACTTGCTCTTCTTCTCTTCCATCTCTCCAAGACTTCGCCTTACTCTCTGCGAATGATGCTCTATCCTCCCTTTCCTCCTCTATCTCCTCTGCCCTTGATCAACTTTACCCCCCCTCTCTTTTCCGTCCAACCCGTAAGCCCTCTCAACCTTGGCTTACTCCTCATCTCCGCTCTATGCGGCGCCATCCACGACGCCTAGAAAGACTCTGGCTCAAAACTCCCTCACGTTCTAATCAAAGCTCCTACTTCTCTTACCACGCACTATACAACTCCTTCCTTACTTCGGCTAAATCTCCCTACTACTTTAATCTTCTCCACTCTCAAGCCTCCCACCCTCGTTGTATCTTCCAAACTCTCTCTCAACTTCTCTCTCCTCCCACTCCTGATCCCTCATCCAATTCCACACTTTCTCCTTCTGACTTTGCTAACTTCTTCTCCTCCAAAATCCTCACCCTTTGGCAAAAAATCAACTCCCCCTCCGATTCCCCTTCTCCTCCTCCCCCCTCTCCTTCCTCATCCTTCATGTCCATCTTCTCACCTGTTTCCCCTTCCAAAGTTTCCTTCTTTCTATCCAAAGCTCACCCCACATCTGCCCCATCTGACCCTCTCCCTTCCCTTCTTATCCCTAAGATCTACACTCTTCTTATCCCCTACCTTACCTCTTTCTTCAACATCTGCCTCTCCTCATCAACATTTCCCTCTGCGTTCAAGCATGCTACGATTATTCCTATTCTGAAGAAACCCTCGGCTGATCCACTTCTCACTGCTAATTATCAACCTATCTCTCTTCTACCATTCCTCTCCAAGCTTCTTGAGCGCCTTGCCTATACTCAGCTTTCATCCTTTGTCAATACTTCCTCTCTCCTTCCTCCCTTCCAATCTGGCTTCCGTCCTAGACATTCCACAGAAACAGCTCTCACTTCTATCCTTAATTCCCTCCTATCTGCTCGCCATGCCAAGCAATCCTCTATTCTTATTCTCCTTGATCTCTCGGCAGCCTTTGACACTGTTGATCATATTCTCCTTCTCCACACTCTTTCCTCCTTTGGGTTTCAAGGCCCTGTTCTCAAATGGCTATCCTCTTATCTCTCTTCCCGTTCCTTTGCTGTATCATGGGGTGGCCGGACCTCTCCTTCCTTTCCTCTGGAATACGGTGTTCCCCAAGGTTCCGTACTTGGTCCTTTCCTATTCTCTCTTTACACTTCCCTCATTGCCCCTGTTATCTCCTCGTTTGGCATCTCCCACCATTTCTATGCCGCCGACACCCAACTCTTTCTCTCTTTCTCCTCCTTCTCAACTGACCTTCACCTACAACTCTCTTCCTGCCTGACTGCCATTAACAACTGGATGTCCTCCCGCTTTCTCTCTCTTAACACTGATAAAACTGAAGTCCTTTTCTTCCCCTCCAACTCTCATCCCCCTCTCTCTCCTCCCCCTTTCATTCGTTTTCCTCCCTCCAATCTCCCCATCTCTTCCCAAGCTCGTAACTTAGACGTTCTCTTTGACTCCTCTCTTTCCTTCTCCCAGCACATTTCACTCACCTCTCGCACTTGCCGATACCACCTCTACAATATTCGCAAAATCCGTCCCTCACTCACTTTCCACGCTACCAAACTCCTAATCTCCTCTCTCATCTTTTCTCGCCTCTTCTATTGCTCCTCTCTTCTCTTTGGACTACCAGCATCTCATCTTGCCCCCCTTAAATCCATCTACCACTCTGCTGTTCGCACCCTTTGTCTCCTCACCTCCCGTGACTCCATCTCTACCTCGCTCTCTTACCTTGGGTGTCTACCATTTCACTCACAGCTAAAAATTGTACTTTCTCTGCCTTGTCTTTAAATCCCTCCACGGTCTTGATCCTCCTTATCTCTCCTCCCTTCTCTCTTTCTACTCCCCCTCCCGATCCCTTCGCTCTGCTGACCACTTCCCTCTCACCGTACCTCCATCCCCCTGTGCTTCCTCCCATTTCCGCTCCTTCCAACTCCTTGCACCCCTACACTGGAACTCACTCCCTCTCACTCTCCGCTCCTCTACGTCCTTCCCCTCTTTTTGCACTTCCCTTAAATCCCTCCTTCACCATTCTCCTCCCTGAAACTTCCCCCTCTACCTTCTCTGCTTCCCCCTCCCCCCTCTTTCTTCCCCTTGATTTTCCTCTCCCCTCTCCTGCCCTCCTCTCTCTCTCTTCAATTTCCCTCTTCTAACTCTCCACCACGCGCTCCCCCACATGCCTAATCCCACTCCCTATTCCCTCTCCCCTTCAGTCAATTGCTCTTGTCACTGTTTTATCGAATGATTCATGATATAATTTTGCTTCATCTGTTACATTGTTGATGTTATTATGTATGATGTTGTTCTACTGTACAGCGCCTTGGTGTAAAGCGCTCTATAAATCAATAAATCAAATCAAATCAAATCAAAACTTAATAATGACAACGGAAAGTGCATGGCAAGCAAAATAATTGAGTGAAGTATTGCATATGGCTCACTATTATGAAAATAGGGTGAATACAGAGAAAGAGAAAGAGGCGACATTTGAAAACGAGGGTGTTACTTCAGCAGGTAGCGAGACATAATAGAGGGAGAGGAAATACATAAGGGAGGAGTAATTCTAACATGCATGGAGGGCCTCTGGGATTAAATCAGTGTGCATATTGTAGAGAACAGGGTCATTGGCGAGCGCAATGTCCACACTTGCAACATAGGAATGGGTATGGTCAGAGAAGACCACACAGGGGACACCCGGGAACAATTGGACAGAGCAGAAATAATAATATGCAGCAACACCAGAATAATCAAGGAAATGGCACTCAGAATCAGAGCCAAGATCAGAGAGCGAAATAAAGGCAGGAGCGGAAACATGTTGACACACAACCCAATACATATTATTGTGGCGATTATACATTGGATTATGTGTTGTTTCCTCAATAGGACAGCCCAAGACAGGGGTCGGAACCAGTGTCTATTCCGGTGAATCAAAAAGGACCCTACGTAGAAATGAAAGTCGGGAATAGAGAGCACAGCTTTCTCGTAGAAACAGGTGCACAGAAGTGCTCAATAGACCATCACTTAGTTCCGGAAATACCACTGTCAGGGCAATGAAATATTTCAGTAGGGTTCGCAGGTACGCCAGTAATCAATCCAGTGTCCCAATCAGTACCAGTAACATTAGGTCCATTTACTGAATATTGTCCATTTCTCTTAACAGAAAATTGTGGGAAAAATCCTTTAGGATTAAACTTGTTGAAGAAACTGAGTGCAGTAATCCATTGCACTCCTGATGGAGTGTTCTTGACAATATCGCCACAGAATTTACCAGTATCTGAGTTCCTGTCCAAACCTTTGCGGGGGAGTTGAGTGAAGTACCAGCTTGTATATGGGCGATGGATGACAATGATGTGGGATGCTTGAAGATAGAACCAGTAAAAATTGTTTTGAAGGAGGGAGTAACATTACCACATATTCCTCAATACAAGATTTCAATGGAGGGAGAGAAAGCATTGAAAAGAATTGTTTCAGATTTGGTAAAATTGAAGGTAATTGAAGAAATTACAGGTAGCACATGTAACAGCCCCATTCTCCCGTTGTATAAGAAAGGACGGAATGAGAGACCGTATTGTTTCATAATTGATCTGCGCGTATTGAACAAAGTGGTTGATCCTCAATTCCCACTGGTCCCAGACGTCACCACGATTTTGACAATGATACCTGCCTCGGCAGAATATTTTAGCGTGATAGACCTTAAAAATGCATTTTTCAGCATGACAGTACACAAAGATAGCAGGTACTTGTTTGTTTTCACATTAGGAGGGCGGTCATTTACATTCACACGCATTCCACAAGGCTATACAGAGAGTCCGAGTATTTATAGCAGGATATTGAAAGAGCAGTTAGATATGTTAGAACTACCAGCAGGTTGTGTATTGTTACAATATACAGATGATTTATTAATTGCTGCTGATGCAGAGGAGATTTGTAAAAAGAGTACTGTCTTGTTGTTGTCAAACTTAGCAGAGCATGGCCATAAAGCAAATTTGAAGAAATTCCAATATTGTCGAAAGGAGGTGGCTTATTTGGGTTACCTACTTTCGAGAGAAGGGAGAAGACTGACACTAGAAAGGATAGAAAGTATCTCTGATATGCCTATTCGAAAAATGCAGAAAGGAGTCAGAGCCATAATAGGCATGGCTTCCTATTGCCGGCAGTGGATAGTAAACTTTGCGATGATTGTGAAACCAATGGTGGCATTGACAAAAAAGGATGCTGTGAATGCTGTGATGCCTTTGCAATGGAATGAAGAATGCCAGAAAGCATTTGATCTGCTCAAAACTGCATTGTGCTCTGCCCCCGTTTTGGGCACACCAAAGTATGAAAAAATGTTCCGATTATTTGTGCATGAGAATGAAGGCTGCGCGTTGGCTGTTTTGACACAGGAACAAGGTGGGAGAAATAGACCAGGCGGCTATTTTTCTTCAGCGCTGGACCCTGTCGCTTGCGCGTTACCATGTTCTTTGCGAGCTGTTGCAGCAGCTGCTGTGTCAGTGAAACAAACTGAAGGAATGGTGCTGGGGCACACTTTAATTTTAATGGTGCAACATGCCATAGACATTCTATTAAATAGAACACAGACGCAACACCTCACGTCCGCTAGATTGACTAGATACAAAATTGTCCTATTTGCACCACACATTCAAATTATGAGGTGTAGCATTTTGAATCCTGCAGAATTAATGCCACTGCCCAATGAAGAATTAGGTGAGAATGAATCACCCCCCCATGATTGTTTAATGGTTATTGAGGAAGAAACGAAAGGAAGAGTTGATTTAACAGACACCCTACAGGAAGAGCCAGATGGAGAACTGTTTTGTGATGGCTCCTGTTTCAAATTACCTAATGGCACATCAACTGCTACCTGTGCTATTACGACACAAACAAGTATTGTAGAAAGTAAAAGAATACCCTACAACACCGCACAAGCCACGGAGATAATAGCATTAACCAGAGCATGTGAAATTTCTGAAAATCTGAGTGTAAACATATAAACCGTGTAAACAAAATTTGACAGCCAATACGCCTTTGGGGTGGTACATAACTTTGGCCGACTCTGGGCTGAGAGGGGTTTCTTGACATCACATGGAACCAGGATACAACATGGCCCTTTGATTGTACGATTGCTGTCTGCACTTACGTGTCCACAGCGCCTAGCAATAGTGAAATACAAGGCATATAAGAAAAACAGGTAAAGTGGGAGATGGAAACGAATTTGCAGACAGGATTGCGAAACAAACTGCCACTGATTTGAGTACCAAGATGTTAACAGTGCAATCAGAAGACGTGCCTTGTATGATAGAGAATGGAATTGCCACTGTCAAAGAGATGCAGGCAGAAGCAACTGCTGAGGAAATACAAGAATGGGCTGAGGGCTCTGCAGAACTAGATCTAGAAGGTTGCTGGGTGGACAAGAAAAGTAGAAATTGGATGCTGCCCAACTGCTATGTAACCGCAATGGTCACAATGGCCCACAGTCCCACTCACATTTGTGCAAAGAAAATAGTTCAGCACTTAGCTACAGTATGGCAGAACACACACATAAAGAAAAATGCAGAAAGACTGGTACAGAATTGCATAACGTGTCTGCAACACAATGTTGGAAAAGGAACAGCTACTCCAACAGGTAGCTTTGCCCCCCTCTATGCCATTTGAGGTAATCCATTTTGATTTTATAGAGATGGAAAGGAGTCAGAAGTTAAAATATGTACTAGTGGTTGTGTGTGCATTCAGTAAGTGGGTAGAAGCATATCCATTGAAGGACTGTACTGCCATGAGCACTGTAAAAGTGATGTTAAAGGAGTACATTTCCCGGTTTGGCTTGCCCCGGGTCATATGGTCAGACAATGGCCCGCATTTTGTGGGTGTAGTGGTAGTACAGATTTGCACATGTCTCCAGATTGACAAATGATTCCAATGCGCCAGACATCCCATGAGTGCCGGTCTTAATGAGCACCAAAACGGCATATTGAAAGCCAAAATTAGCAAAATCTGTGCGGGGAATAAGATACGTTGGACAGATGCATTACCCCTAGCGTTATTGTGCATGCGCACATCTGTGCAGGCAAGGACTGGGCTCTCCCCGTATGAGATTGTGATGGGGAGACATGCAAATGTTTAGTGTGTGCCACAGCGAAGGGGATTAAATGAAATCAAGTACCCTGTGCTTAGTACGTACTGTAACCTGTTAATACACAAATTGCGTTTGATTCATCAGCAGGTGCAGGAGGCTCTTCCTATGAGATACACTGGTCCGGGGCATTCTCTGAAACCAGACAATTGGATATTAGTGAAGAAAATCATTGCTTGCACCCAGATGGCATGGACCCTACCAGGTCCTATCGTCCTTGAAAGAACTGCCCGATCCAGATGACCAGAGAGAGGCAGCTGCTTCTGAAACGAAGGAAATTGTTGCCGGTTCATTGCCGCAAAATTTGTCTGATCCTGAAACAAAGCTTGGAAAGATTGCTATAAAGGAGAAAGGGCTAAGAGTGCCCCAACGTTGCCCAGCAGAATCTGCATCACTGCTGGCTGACACAAAGCCTGCTTCAACACTTTGGTGTCCACCACTTATCATTGCGCCGCAGGCTGACTCTGAGCCTGAGTCTGGGAGTGCACCTGCACTATTCATTGATCACACAGTACCAGGAGCAAGGCAGTATAATTTACGGCCTCAAAACAAGGAGTGATCAAATGTTTGTTTTATTGATCTTTGTTGCCTCTGTTTCCCATCACGGATGAAGTGGGAACCGGAGGCCTAGAGGAGAGAGTCAGGAGAGAGAGTTGTGCAAATTCGACAGCTCAGGAATGCGCCTCCCCGGTGCTATCTTTGAAAATCCATGTGTAGATCACCCCTTACGGACAAGAGGGGCTCATATGGTACGAAGGCAATTGATAACTGCTCTGGAGTTCTTTGAGCAAATGTGCAGAAGCACGATAACCTTGCCCAATGTATAGCAATCCAGGCTGCTGGGAACTGGCAGAACACTTTGTTGACATTCCTGAACTTATTAATGTTGGAACAAGTGCAACGGTAAGAGATATTCACGACGAATATTGTTGGTGAAGAAGGAGCACGAGAGAAAAAAAAATGCCTGCACCAGCTTTTGCCCCTCTTACACTGCTGCTGATAATGAGTTAACTGTAGAGACTGTAAGGTTACAGAAAAAACATTGCCGAAAAAAATGGTATGCTGATGCTAACAATAGTCATGTGTGTTATGAGTATATTAGCACCGATAATGACAGTACTGGCATTATGATAATTAGAAGAAATCTACCCATTAGAAGTGTTCTTACCTATTAGAAATATTTCTGCCACTGAAAGCCCGATCCACGTAATTTCCTATACTTTATCCCCAATGGAAGAGAGACACAGAGAAGGATATGGAAATAACACATTACTCTTGATAATTAATATGACACACTAAATTCTGAGAAAAATCAATTGTTGGGTGTGTGCTCACTTATCACAGCATAGTGGTAAGGGAATAGGTTGGTATGTGCAGCCATTGTCATTGAATTCTGCATGTTACGCAACCTTAAGTGCATTGTACTATGGGAAATGGAATAAGAGTAAAACGGGCCGATTAGATGAAACAAATATGGATGAATTCGAGGAGGTGGTGATGAAACCTGTAGGTTGCTCTTTATTTATCAAAGCAAGATTAATAAAACCAGCAGTTACACCACAAGATAGATTATATGTGCCATATAAAACATCTGTAATCACGTTTTATATGAACCTAGAAGGAAATAAAGATACAGTACCATATGCAATGTATTTTGTTGGCCAAAAACCAACCACATCATGTATTCAGCATCGTTAGTACAGACTCATGAGCATGACCAGACAGCGTCCATTTTGTAGGAATAGAATTTGCCATTTTGATCGATTTTCACTTCTTGCTTTCTGTTCAAACTGCTTTGCTGTAAGCGTATTCTATTCCGTTGTTGCTCATGCAATAGGGCAAGGCCACAAGATACATGTTGAAGCACAACGCAGGCAACCCAGATAGCAATGCCCAGTCTCCTCCCTCACAAGTTTTTGGAAGTAAGCAACAAGGCATTTAATTTAATCACTACGCAGGTGCCAGCTAGTCTCGCTGATACGGTAGAAATGGTAGGAACGAACAATTAATGGCTTCAATTATGCTCTCTTTTACGGCCCCCCTTCACTGAGCCCTGTAGAGCGAGTTGACCCCTAGCACACAAATAGAAACTGAAAGATAGTGAGGCCTGGAATGTGTCTCTCCCCTGCACGCAGCTTGCTTGAAAGAACAAGGGCAATATGTTCCCTAAAACAAAGAATCGTGTCTGCAAGTCCGCAAATTGCAAACTGTTGCTAAATGAATGTATGAAGGTGTCATATTCGTCACAATTGTCAATCATTAAATCTATTTCAAAGGAAGTACATTATGGCCGGTATTGAATATGTCATTTCTGATAATAAGATGTTTGTTTTGCATATATGTAACTGTTGTAAATGCTTGCTCTCTTGCAATCCCTCAGGGTCTGGAGACACACGTTGCGGGACGTGAGACCCAGTTTGCCAACTGAGACTATTTGCTTTGCAATAAACCCTAGATTTTGGGAATTGAAACTTGTGTCTGTCGTATCAGTTCGTGTGTGGTGATTGTGCCTTGTTTCCATACGCGATGGTCCCCTAGGGGCCCCGTCATTATAAAAAGTTTCTTACCATTCCAAGTTAGATGGTTTTTTAGTTTAGCTCTTTCAAGGATCAAGCGAACATGTGAAAACTGTAATAGAGCAAAGATCATTGTCCTTGAGAAGTTGTTATTGGCACCACTCATAGACTGTACAGGAATATAGCGACCAATACAGTGTGCTCTTTGAATATTTAGATTGATTGTTGATGGAAGTTCTAGAAGTTTCATAAGGAGTGTATTGGTGAACAAAATTGGATCTTCTCCATCCACCCCTTCCTGAAGTCCGACAATTTGCAGGTTATTTCTTCTATTGCGGTTTTCTAAATTCTCTGCGTGTTTTTGTAATGAAATAACTGTGTTTTCAAGCTTTTGAACTCTTGCTGTGAGGTCTTCCGCGTTGCTAACTCTTTGTTCAACTTCAGAGATCCTGGTTTCAAGTGCCAACCATTTGGCATCCATTTGTTGTAATTTGTAATTGGTTGCTTTAATGAAAGGCTTTTGTGATTTATTTCCAGAAGTATGGCTGCATAGTGGCTTATGATGTATCCTCTTTAGGAGTTGGGGGATCACTTGTTGGCCTCCTATTTGACGTGAAATTGGGTGATTCTTTTCCTTGAGGTTTTTTATTAGCCATGTTAACTGAGGTGTGTATATTGATGCCCTATATACTTAAGTATGCTTTGATTTCCCTAAGTGATCTTTTGTTGACAACTACATAGGCTAAACACACAACCGTGCTATGTATTTAATCTATGAGTTCATGACATTAGAGCTGTACATTTTCAAGAAGGGATTTAAAACCATCAGTGTTTAAATAAGAAAAACACCACCTTTGCTGTTTGTTTTTTGAGGGTCCAATATATGCCTTTTCCATACCTTGTTCTTGCTTTGACTGTCACCTTTCTCTTGAGAAGTGGGGCATATATCTTAAAGCACTTTATTACTTAAGCCCTGCTTTTGAGAAGGTAAGGAGCCTTTCCCCTCTTAATAACGGTGCAATGCTTTTAACAGAGTTCCTTTAAATGTTTCTCCTCATTACAGGTGTCTGGATAATGGAGAAATGGGGAAACTTGCTTTAAAGTTTTAACCTTATTAACGGTGCCGGGCTAATACAAAATATGGAATGTGCATTTAAATATTTTAAATATGTTCATAATGGTGCCATAGCAAAAAAAAAAAAAACAAAAAAAAAACAATGCTATCCCTTTAAATATGTTAATAACGGTGCAGGGCCGTATTACAAAGAAGGAGTGAATATGTTGTTTGCAGCGCGTCTTCTCGCTGCGCGTCTCCCGCTCAGCTGACTAGAGCATTGGCGTTTGCAGCACAGTACCCCCTGGCTCTGAAGGCCAGACTTCTCTCATGATGTACACAGCTCACAGAAGCTCTGGACCACCAGACAAATGCTGCAAATCCTCCAGTATTACTTTTTTGTCATTTCCCAGACCAACATGCAGAATTTCATAATGTCACACTTAATACAGAGCAGGAGCATAGGATTCAGTCATCCATCCTGCTCGGTGCCTGACCACACCCCGGAAATAAAGGAATTAAAGGGAAATCAAAACAAAGGTGGTCTCCAGCTTTACATTGTGGAAGTCTCCGAAATGTTACAGATATACAGATTGTATATAAGAGAAGATTTTACCTGCCTACATTTATGTCACTATTTCTCAAAAACAACGATTCAATTCCACACCACTTGCTTCATCTATTACTAAAAGGAAAATTAATCCTTCTGTCATTCCTCCTTTCTCTCTGACCTACAGTTCTCACTCCCCTCCTTCACACCTGATACCTCTTCCAGCAACAATGCCTTCTACAGCTTCTACAGCTATATGACTCATTTTCCTCTCACATACCACTACTTACTTTCACCCCAGTCTCAGAATCCTCAGCCAAGAGTGATACAATTCATGCACACTCTCTGCACATATATGTGTTGGCTGCTGTAGAAACCGATGTTTCCCCACTCACATGAGGACATGCAACTCTACTTCTCAGCCCTGATCTCTCTCAAGTCCACTCTTGATATAGTGAAAGCAAAATTCTTCTCAACCCTTATTGACTCTCACTCCAACCATCCTCACCAGCTACAGGGCATTTAAAAGCCACTCCTCACACCTCCTAACTCTTTGACAGTGAGCTCCACTCTCACAGCTAATGGTCTAGCTGTAAACTTGACTGCAAGGATTTTCAAAAGGAGAGACTCTCTCTTCCTCACGCTCCCTCCCACTGCATGTTACACTATGCCTACTCTACCATCATCCTTTGCTTCTATCTGCAACGTCAGTCATATTAATACTGAACAAGTGACATAACTACTAATGAAGGCTAACTCCTCTTGTGCCCATTCAGACCCTCTTGTTCCTCAGCTTCTCAGGTCTATTGCCCGTTTAGTGGCCTCTCACCAGGCTGAACTCTTCAACCTGTCCTTTGATTCTGCTTGCCTTCCTTCTGTTTTCATACCAGCCACGGTCATCCCTCTACTAAAAAAGCAAGCAGCTGACCAAACCTACCTGCTAACATCTTCCCTGTGTCTCTACTGCCCAACTACTCTAAAGTCCTTAAAAGAGTTGTGTTCAACAGTCTTACCTATTTCTTAGAAATCCACAACCTTTGAGACCCCCTACAAGCAGCCTCCACTCCCGTCACTCACCGGAAACTGTTCTCATGAATGTGTCCAACGTCATTGCCTGTGGTAAGCACTCACAATGTATCCTCTATCCTAATTCTCCTTGCCCTGTCTGCTGCTGTTGACACTAGTGATCACTCTGATCTTGTTAATACAGTCTTTCTTCTTGGGATTTGTGATTGAGCCCTTGCTTGCATTGAATCCTACCTTGCACCTCTCCAATTCTCTGTCTCCAGATACACAAGACCTCTCAAATCACTCCTCTAACTGTTGGTGTTCCACAAGACTTGCGTCCAGTCCTTTTTAGACTCTAGACCTCGGCTCTCAGGGTGCTAATTTCCTCCTTTGGGTTCTCTTTACAGACGACAGCCAAATCTTTGATTTTCCTGAACTCACCTCTGATTTCCCTATCAAAATGTCCAATTGTCTCTCTGCCATTAAATATTAAATGCCTTCACTCTCTCTGATGTTAACCTCTACCAAAACAGGAGAGATCTTCTTACCTGCCAAAGGCTCTCTCTCATCTCTTCCTCTGCCTATCCAGTTCCCACCTGGTACTCTCCACTAGTCTTATTCAGCTGGAAACCTCGGCATCATCTATGACCCTTCTCACACATTCTCTACTTTCATCTCCAAAATTGGAACATCAGCTCGCCTCAACCTAAATATTAGGAAAATAAGGCACCTTCTGCAGTTCAGCACCACCAAGTATCTCTTAAGCACTCTTCTCTAAACTGGACTACACTGCCAGCTTCCTCTTTGGTCTCCCTAACTATGCATCTGTTCTCTCAAAAATATCATTTACTTCGCTACCATGACTCTCTTTGAACTCCCTCACTTCACACCTACTTCCTCGTACCGTCACCAGGCTGGATGGGTGACAATGCAAAACAGGGCCAGATTTAAATGTCATCTCCTGGTTAACAAATCTATCCATGGTAAGGCACCACTGTATCTATCCTCCTCTATCCCTTTCTACACTCCTACTCGTAATCTCTGCTCTGCCTCATCAACAACTCTTGTGGCTTCTCATCCTCCATGTGCTTCCTCTCACTTCTGCTCCTTCTCTCTTCTTGCTCCACTTGCATGGAATTCTCTAACCCCAGAAATTTGAGAAACAGTCCACATGGATTTGTTCAAAAACAAACTAAAAGCCTACATCCTTGAATCCGACTTACCCTCTTAACTTACCTCTCTTCTGCTTGCCATCTAACATGTTTCCCTTGTCTCTAACCTGCCTCTGTCCCTCACTTCCTCTGTCTCCACTCTAGCTCTTCACCCATCAGGGTCACATCCCAAGCACAAGTGGCCGTACCACCTACCTGCACTTAAAAATGGCCATTGTTCATTGTCCTTAATCCATGTATGTCTACTTTTGTATTGTGCCTGGTGACTGTTGGATTTACTCCCCTCCACAACATGGTCAGAATGTCCCTCCAACTGACCCCTTTGTAAGAAGCTCACCACTTCCCCACAAATCAGATTAATATATAAATGTTGCATAACATGTCCATAATCAATTCTGCATACATATTCAGGTCTGAGTAAGAAATACAATGGGTTTGTAACTCTGCTGCTTACCAGCCATTGGGTTTCAATGTGCCACATTGTAACCAAGATGATAGATGGGTTGCAAAAGTAACATAATCTATTGAATGCCCCCCCTTTCCCGTGTAAATATGGTGCTGAGATTTGCTGGTATGTGTGCCATTTACAATAAGCTCATAGTGAATCGTAGCAGACTCCTGGAAGTTTCAGTTTAGGGAAGCCGTGTCACTGATTTAAAACAAAAAAAAAGAGGTGATGGCCAGAATGTTTGGAACTTATATTAACCCTTGGAAACTCTCTGGGCAACCCTCCAGACCATTGTTGGTCACCTGCCAAGCCTTTACAGAAAGGGAAAAGACCAAATGCAAATCAGGCTTGGTCCCATCCCAAAAAGGGCAGTACAGTTTGAACTGCTAGATCACATCCTGTGCAGAAGGGATTTGACCTAACAGATCTGACTGGACTGCCGCATTGTGGGTGAGAACAAACCTGGTTTACAAAAGGTCTTTCCCCTTTCTGTTATGGCTTGGCAATTGGATCAATGTTTATTGTAACATGGCCAGTACCCTATCCTTGTCAAGGCAGAAAGAGAATACATACAAGATCTGGATGGGACAGCTGCAGCAATTACGTGATCCTGAAAGGGTAACCAGGGGTGAGCAGACCCACACCCTCTTCCCATGTGCCTAAATGTATGTGTTTAGACCAGCTGAAACTCTGACCGTACCTTGAATGACCGACTGGCCAGGATTCTTATTATCATTCCATAACGTCTCCCTGCATGGAACAAAGTATGTACACAAACAAAAGGGAACCAGCAAAAGCATCATGCCCAGTCAAGGAAGCTATAGGAAAAGAGAATGTGTCATCTAAGAAGGCTGAATCAGCAGCATTGGCTCCTATTGCATGAGAAGCATCATGAAAGAAGAGCACGAGGAAAGCATCACAGCCAGGCAAATAGAAAGGACAAAAGAGGACCTGAATCTCTGCATCTCTCTGCAGAGACCCTATAGGCCACCAAGGATTGAAGAGGGGCATGCAAAAGCACAAGTACATAGACTTACCAAACCATCTGGAGAACCAAACAGCAAACCACAAGCTTAATGTTGTCACAGAGCTTTAGTTATAAACCAGAAGGTGGGTGGTACTTAGCCCTCTTTTCAAAACACTCCTCTGCACATGCATGCACTGGCACAGATTGCCCAGGTTCAGAGGACCAATCCCCAAAGAGGCAGAGAACTATAAACGAGGGGCAGGAAACAGTAAGTGTGTGTTATTCGGATGATGTCAATGGTGCAGGTGGACCACGAGACAGGCAGAAGAAGGGAGGAGACAGCACCTTGCAAAGGAGGTTAGACAATAAGTGCAGTATTGGTTTAGGAGTGAAATTGGTGCAGCAATTTGAATGTGGGTGCTTGTGTGTCAAGTAGAGTTTGTTAGTATAAGGGCAGAATGTCGAGTGAGGGGTGCAGAGTAGAAGAAGAATGTTTGTGTAGTATATGGAAGAGGAGTGTATTAGAGGGAGGAGGAGTGTATTAGTGGAAGCAGGAAGATAGTAGTAGGATGAGTAGTGGGAATAATGAAGGGTAGAGAAAGTATGCCTGGCCGAGGGAGGCAATACCAATGGAGACAAGAGGTATATGGATGGCCCTATGGACAACAAACTTTAATAGAGAGTCTTGAACTGACATTTAACTGTTGTAAAGGTGCAGAAGTAAGGCTCAGACAACTGGTATTCAGGGAATTTGCATAACTAAAAACTCTGTCACTGCCGTGTCCCAAAACCTACTTCTGTCCCTAGCAAGAATAATCTAAGATAACTGTGCAAAGATGATCTCTTCTCAATGTTAATAGTGTTCTTGGTGTTTACAATCAACAGGAAAGTTCCAAGTTTGCTGGTAATAAAGTAATGCAAAATAATGTTCCAAATAGACGATTCCAAAGCTAGGGATGTCCTCCTTTCCCAAGACAACTTCTTATATTAAGGTATTGGATAGTTGACAACGCTAGGTGCATGCCTTGTTCCAGTCTCTCATATGGGTGCGGGTCCCAGATTCGCAAAAGTGGCTTGGTTCTGTCTCCTGCCAAGCCAGTAGATGCTCATGGATTGACTCTTTATTTTTCTCTCACAGGTTCCAAGTCCCTCTTAACTTTAAACTTTGGTATCTCATACGGGTGTGGGTCCCAGACTGGCAATGTTGCATTGTATCCACTTTGTGCATTCTCCTGCCAAGTATAAATCTCACTCTTGTTTCATTCTGGGTCCAAGCCGCTCTCTTTCGTCAGAGTCCAGACCCTCTTATTTTTGGGTGCAGGTCCCAGACTCACACTGTTACATTGAATCTGCTTGGTTCACTCCCATTCCAAATTTACAACTCTCTCTCATTTGCTTTAGTGTCCTAGACCGTCTCGTTTGAGTTCCTGAGCTCACCCCATTAATGCCCCCGGACCGCTACCAGCTCCTAGACAACACGTACATCTGTTTATTTATTTCTTTGAGGCACCAACGATTCCTGGGCGGCTGTCTACCTTCTGGAGGCTCTGTTAGTGTGTGGGCACCCTTTGGGTTATGCAGCCGCTATGCAGTCTAATGATTTTTTCCCAGCTGTGCATTCTTTCTCTCCCACACTTGCAACTGCCTGAGTAGTCCTCTTGTAATGGAACCCGCTCGGGTTTTCTCTGTCCTGCACTTCAGGCTTCCCTTGAGGCTTGCGTAAACTGCCACCATGTATGGCTCCCGATGTTCCTCTGTTGGGGATGTCTCTCTCTCTCTCTTGTGTGTCTCAGCTGCAAGTGTGATTGAGTTTGAGCTTCTTCTTCAAAACTCCTGCATGTCCTTGATGTACACCTTTGATCCACTCATTGGCATTAGGAAGCTAGACTGCTTGCTCTGCTTCTCATGAGTGATCCTTAGACTCACAGCCATCTTCTTCATCCCAGTAACATCCTTAAAGCTTTATACATTATACAGTGTATGTTCTGTCTTTTCTGTGTTGTCATGTAGGTTAGGTGGAGTAAGTTGACAACAAAATATATCTGCTCTATCTAGGAATGGGGCCGGAGGATTTGGAAATGGAGAGGGGTTGGAGGTTTTAAAGTGGTGTGATACTGCATTCTAAGGTAATGGTTGTCGCAATCCCACAGGAGGATCCCTTCACCATGTGATCCTCCCTCGGTGCACCACCCCAGGGGGCTATTGTACTGTGGATGCACCACTGTGGCCCTATGGTAAAAGTCTCTACCTAGGTACGAAGGGATGAAATCCTCAAATTCTCTGCACTGACTTTGAGAATAAGAGTGAAAATATTGGCCTTCGAAAGCACCCCCATTTCTTGGGGCTTGACTGGAAAAATAAACATGCTGGTGTAAAGGAGCAGGCAGATGTTATGTCACCAGTTCCCACCCCCTCATAGCTGTCATATTGGAACAGTAAAAGAAAGCAATAAATGGGAAGTCCTGAACTGTTCCCATAATGGATTGAATGTATGAGAGATGGTATGCACTCAGACAGTCATACAGTATGTACCCTTGCACCGAAAGTGTGGAAGGATGTCGTATGGAAGAATTCTACATGGAAGGATGTCGCCTGCCAAGATGTCAGAATGCATAAATGAATATAAGTAAAATCTGATGAAGACAGGGTGATGTCATAAATAAGATAGATGAACCTTTGCTGAAACTATATGAAAATACTTAGAAGTAATGATGTAACTGAAGCACTAAGGGTAAGAACTACCTAAAGCTTAAGTAATCATGGATCTAAAGAAGATGAAATAATTACTGACCAATAACTGTAAAAATGCATTAATGCAAGGTAGAAAGAAAATATATAGAAGCTTGATATAGTCGAATATATAATGTTGCATGGGCGGCCATGGTAATAAAATGGACGTTGGCTCATGTTGAACTTAACCAAGCTACCTCAGAGACAAGAGACGAAGAAAAACAGCTCTGTGTGCAGAGTTGACCATGAGTCAAAGTTGGCTCAGAGTTAAGGATGCTATTTTTAAAGGATAAGCACAGCACACACACATATGGAGTATGTGTTTGAACTCTGAATGTGGGACATTCTTTATAGATGGAAGAAGAAGAAAACATCTGTGAGAGCCAACTGATGGTCAATTAAAAGTGTACAAAGTTCATATGAGATAGATTGAGCATGTTTCTAGAAGGCAAGATAAGCAACAGAACCCTGCATAATTAAATTAAAAAGCAGTAAATAGCGGTCTGAAATGGGCACATGTGTGGCCTCTTTACATGTGACTCCGAAGTTCAAAACAAAGGCTATTCATGAGAGCTTTTCGATAAGATAGTTGTGTGCTCACACTTTCTTGAATGTTCCCTGAGAGTGAGCTGGCATAGTTACAGACAGTTTAGTAATACAATCTTTACATTTGTAAACAGTAGGAGATAAAAAGCAACACATACAGTACATAGTAAAACAGGTACATTGCGCATAGTTGGGCTGTCAGGTTGGGCTATCTGGGAATGTTAGAACTGGTTGAATAGCCAGGTTTTGAGTGACTTCTTGAATTGCTGGTGGGAAGCTTCATTCTTAATGTTTGTTGGGAGAGCATTCCAATTTTTAGGGGCTAGAACTTTGAAGCTGCTACCACCCGCTCTCAAGCTTTTGAATCTTGGGATGTTCAGGAATTAGTTGTTGCTAGATCTAAGGGGTCTGGTAAGAGGTTTTTTCATGACTGTGTTGTTGATGTATTTCAGGGCTTTGTTGGCGATGCATCTATGTGTAATACATAAGGTTTTGAAAATGATTCTCACTTTAATGGGTAACCAATGTTTGTCTCTCCTGATGTTAGAGATGTGCTCAGACTTTTTTTTATACCTAGTGTTGCTTGAAGGGCTTTGTTCTGCATGAGTTGGAGTATGGTCAAATTGGTGTTGGACATGCCTAGGAGGAGTACATTACAGTAGTCTAGTTTTGAGAGTATGAGTTCTCTCGCTAGAGTGATGCAATTTTTTTGGCGTGTGGAATTTGCGGCTTAGGGAGATAAGCTTAGCTGTGTAGGAAGTGGCTGAGGAGAGGGCATTTACTTGTTTTGTCATAGGTTGGTGTCAAGGTAGACGGGGAAGCCAATGAGCTACTGATCCTTGTATGTTCTATATGTAGATATTTTCCCATAAACAATCCCTTCCTTTGATATGTTTTGTGTGTTGCCATGTAGAATGACATCATAGATGACACATATTGGGCTATAAGACCCCCATGTAACAAAGCTTCTGTGTGAGTGTGCATGCATCAGTCTGATGTCTATCAGTTTGTCCTGCTTTATGATATTGATAATAAAGTAGTACTTTGCATATTCCTTGAGTCTGTCTAATTATTTGGTTTGATTTCATTATTGTAATTTCGTCTAGCACAAACAGACACTTCAAGGCACTAGAGCACAGCGGCTTCATTCTGGGAATTATCCTAATCATTTTAGATCAGTCTTCGGAGCCATGGAACTGGCAGAAACCCTCAAGCATTCCCGGGGAAGTCTACGTCAGCAGGCCACTCCCAGTTTCTTTTATGAAGTCAGGGCTGTTTTAGGTGCTCTTCTTTTGTGGTTTCCTTGTGGACCGTACTCATCCCGTTGAATAGGAATCTTCCTTTCTGCAGCCAGTTCATCAATTTCTGATTCATCCATCCACCAGTCCTCCCTCACAATTCTCTGTGCTCCCATTTATTATGAAAAATATGTGTACACTCTGTCATCGTGATGATTCATATTCTAATTGTTTAAGCCTCACCATAAGTTTGCCAGAGGTCAGACAATGCCAGAGAATGCACTCCCCCAGTCTCCATTGGTTGTTCGTATTTCTATATTTGTGATCAGAAAAAAAGGTGGGCGCACAAGCAGCTTCTAATATTTTACACGCTAACATGTTTTTCTTTGGAATATCAAGATAGCAATATGCAAATTCAGTAAAAATCTAGATTACTTTTGGCGTCATAGTCGCATGTCTTGATATACATGAGAGTATAAGTATTCAAAGTCATAAACATGAACATGTGATGAATCATTTTTTCTTTGAGTCATATGGTTTGAAAACTGGTAGAAATATTTTCTTTTGTATATCGGAACAATGATAAATAACATGTGATGGTTATGGCCATGGTATGCATTTAAACTTGGGGGCCTCATACTCAGCACGTGGTTTATATGTAAACAACTCTTTTAGTTGTGAGGCCTCCATCAATAATTGGCAGGACACCTTTGACAGGCTGCACTGACCTGCTCACATTAGCTTACAGATCACCCATTTCATTTCCATCCAGATTTCCAGAGAGTCACATTTAATGGGTGAATTTGGCTTACAGTCTTGGCTTTTAAATCCAACCTTCTGGTCACTCCTAAAATTAATCACTCAGAAGAACACACATTTTGTTTTCTTGATATTTTAAAGTACATTTCTAACATGCTCCCCTTTAAATGAAGTTCACAAAGCAGGGGGCCAGTTGAAGGTGGAACCTGGGTCATCTTGAAGGCCGGACAATATCAGACTGACCTCAATGTTGTTCAACCTAATCCAAAACCAACACTGCATTTCAACATATTTACACTATATTATATTATGAACCATCCAGCATATTATAATATGTCTTGTACAATAAACGGTCATTGGTCAGGAAAGGAAATAGAATTTTACATTAAAAATTTTAAAAATTCTGAATTAAATGATTATTTATTTTCTTAATTTTCTTCACTTGCATGAGTGTGACATTCAGAGCAGTTGATAACACCCTACCACTTGACTTTTATCATTTTAAAATGTCAGCAAACAGTCCATGTTCTCTTGTTAACAGGATTATATTTTTGACACGCTCTGGCCTAGCTCAAATTTTAGAGATGAAGTTCCATTTTTAAAATGGTGTGTTCTGCATTTCCTGTTTTCACTTTGATAAAAATCTAATTTTTAGCTGAGTACATACTCAAGGGCACACTATTGGTCTTGATGACTTAGCTTGGTAGTATAATTGACATGGCATTCTTATTATCTGGATGACCATCGTTCAACCTTTTCCTCAGTGTCCTTCCCCTTTGCCTATCTTCTTCCTCTCTAGCTCCACTCTAGCTCTTCTGGTCTTCTCTCTTTATACTCTCAAAACTCTGTGTTGTGGTTCCCCTCTTGTTCTCCCTTCTCATGGCTGCACTCTCCATCTCCACACTGATCTTTCTCTACTCTGTCACCTGTTTTTGTTCTCCAAATGTCTCCCTTTCAACATTTCCCTGATCTCCAGCTCCCTCCTGATTCTTTTATATGCATGCTGTCTTCAGGTCTTTTTAAGCTGTCTATTTTCTCCTGCCTCCACCATCCAGCACCCCCTGACTGCATCCACTTCCCTCCAGATCACACCTTTTACAACACTAGGCAGCCTCTTTTATACATCACCATCCGGCCTCTCATTTCCTTCTATTGCTTTCGCTCTCTTGCTTTCTTGCTCTCTTAATCTCAACCCAGCCCCTACTCCCAACCTAAATTTACTTCAAACCACACTCTCACTAACACCCACATGATAACCCTTTCTCATACCCAACACCTACCTCCTATCCCTGTAAAGACTCCAAAGGCTTCACATCAACCATCAACAGCTGCACACTTCTTGCTGGGCTTATGTTCCACCTTCACAACTTCTCTGACCTTGCCCATACAATTATAATTGTCTCCTGACTCTTTTTGCTTTTTTGTAACCCTCCCGTTCCTCCCTAAAGGCTTACTTTTGCTCCCATTGTTTAATGAACCCAGTTGCAAACGTCTGTCTCAGCTACCTCCATGTGTTCCTGTGGAAGTGTTGATAAAGACTTTCAGCCCTTCCTCCATTTCAGCCACCATCATTTCCATGCTATCCATGTGCTCACTGTGGTTGTTTGTTTTCTGTTTCCCACCTGTAATAAGTACCTCTGTGTCCACAAAGGGTTCCTTGAGATCACTGCTGGTTCCAGCTTTGCTACCTCTGCCCCATTATTTTTCTTTGGATACATTTGCATTTGGGATAGGCTTTTGGTCTCCCGATCACATTCTGAATGGAGAAGTCTAGTCCATTTCCATGTACATAACAAGACAACTTTTCGTGTCCTAGGCCAGGTCTTGTCCATTGGGCCAGTAACATTATGGTACTTGTTCTCTTTCTCTGATTGCTGCTTCCCAGGATCCATCCCATGGGGCTACAATGTCTGCTGCATTCTGGTCACTGCAGTCTCTTGGAAAACATCTGAACAAGTAGATAAAGTGACCTGGCCGGAATAGAGGCTGATAAGCATTGGGACGGAGACAGAGGCACCAATGTACACACAAAAGGCTCCATGTATACCGGGGGTCTTGGGACAGGTGCCCCCCTTCATGTTTCCACATTACTTCTGGTATAAGTGTGGCTCTGATGTTTCCATAGTAGGTCATCTACCCCAGGTTGAGTGTGATCTTTTTCCCCCCTTTGAATTGGTCAAACACATCATACTATTGCAATGCTCTAAGCAGGTTATTGGGCAAATAATAATTGCAGGCCAAAATCCTTCAATTATACTTTAACATGAGTAGAAAAAAAGAGAAAAAACTCAAATTTGCAACCAATCTTAATAGAAATATAAACATGGGTATTGAATGCTGGTTACACAAATGTCAAACTCCTGCATCTTGCTAAAATAATCCCAGACAAAGATACATTCTCTGATAAGTCTATAGGATCTTTTATGCTAAGTGGGAATCTTATTATAATTATAACTGCCAACATTCAGTTAAGATTTAGGTAGCTCTACAGCACTGCTGCCTCATATTCTACCTCAATCAGGCACTGCCAAGACACATAATGAGGTCCTACACAAAGAGAGAGCTAGTGTTAAAGCTAGTGTGTGACCTATGCAATCTCAGAACCAATGCAAGACTTTGCACTGTAGTAGTAGTTACTTATTAGTTGCCATAGTTATCACAAGGGGCTTCTTGCTGGAAATGAAGCTGATTTGGCTCAAATACTTCTTCCGTGACTCAGCAGTAAGAGAACCATCAAAGTCAACTGGTCTAAAACCTCCATCTACTTTCACACCCCTCTCCACCATGGTTTGCCCAGAGATTCTAGCATTTGAAAACTGTATCCTTATGGAAATGCATAACATGTTCTCCAAACAAATCAGTTTATCTGACATCCGGACCAAATAAGAAAGAGAAGCCCTCAAAAATCTAGAAAGTGACCACTATGTCATTATCAAAACAGATGACAATGGAGGGGGCATAGTCCTGTGGAGCAGAGTACTATACAAAAACGAGATCAACAAACAGATCCAGGACATTAAATTCTACAAGAAAATCAAAAGCAACCCTATTGCAAGACTTTTTTCAGAAATTGAGAACCTGATGTCCCACGCCTGGCACTAAGGGTGGATAGATGACGATGAAAAAGCCTTCTTGATCAAGAAACATCCCATCCTGCCGGCCTTCTACCTACTGCCAAAAATGTACAAAATCTACAAAAATGATTTAATCCCACCAGGAAGACCAATAGTCACTGGCATATGTTCATTACTTGAACCTTTATAAGCATACGTTGACATCTTTCTATGTCCGTTCATCAGCAAAATGCAATCGCACATACAAGACACGACATCGATGATAAAAATCCTCAGACCTCTTAAGATTGATCAAGAAGACCTTTTTAGTGACGCTAGACATAGGATCCCTCTACACTAGCATCCCACAAGAAGAGTGCATTTGTGTACTTCAAACATATTTGGACCAAAGAACTAAAACGGACTCTCTTACTGCATTTCTCCTTGAATGTATTAGGCTTGCTCTGAAGGAAAATGTCTTTATCTTTAAAGATACCTAATCAACAATGCCACAGGACCAGCATGGGGGTTACCTTTGCCCCCGACATGGCTAATCTTTATATGGACAGTTTTGAAAAACAATCCATCTACCCTGAGAACAACATATTCAAGAACCATTTGGCTTGCTTGCATCGATATATAGATGAGGTTTTTATGGTATGAAAAGGCACAGAAAATGCCTTGCAAGATTTCCTCTTCTGGCTCAACACACAGAACCCCTCTATCAAATTCACTATGCATTACGATAAAAGGAGCATCCCGTTTTTGGATTTAGAAATTCACAAGACTGACACCAACACTTAGGGCACCACTTTATACAAGAAGCCTACAGCTAAAAATACGCTCTTAGCCTTTTCCAGCTTCCACCCTGCAGGCTTAAAAAAGAATCTGTCATATGGCCAATTTTTAAGGTTAAGACGCAACTGCACTACTCTACTCGACTATGATTCTACTAACAAAGACCTGTCATGTCGCCTTAAAGAATGAGGCTAGCCAGGACATATCATACGCAGAGCTTGGAAGAGAGCAAGACACAGCAACAGAGACCTCTGCTTGTCTTCATCTCCCAGAGAGAAAACGGTTGAAAAAATCACGTGCATAACCACCTTCACACCTTTAAGCAAACCTCCTAAGAAAGACGATATTACGCCACTGGGACACCATCCAAAAAGAATCTTTTAAACCAGTGAGACCACGTTTTGCTTTTAAACACAGCAGAAAACTTAAGGATCGCTTAGTGAACTTGTACGAAGAACCAAAACAACCCACTGTCACCCAAACCACCCTATGGAACCTATCCCCAGTCTAGGGACACCATAGATCTGGGACATATTCCATTTGTTGCCTAACCAAAGATATGAAGGACATTGATCTCAATGGGACAACATGGAGATTTAACACTTTCACTAACTGCAAGACCAAATGGTCAGTGTATGCTATTAAATGTCCCGGTGGCCTACTATATGTAGGGGAATGCAAGCATGAAATACGCCAACACATTTGTGAGCACAAATCCTGCATAAAAAAATGAAGTTGACGATAAGCCAATGGTGGCTCATTTCAAGGCCATGAAAACATAGCCATACAGATCTGTTTTGGTTTATACTTCAGACGGTGAGAAATCCATTTCACTGAGGCGACCGTATTCTCACGCTACACAAGCTGGAGCAAAAATGCATTTATCGCCTAGATTATGTTAAAAAAGGCTCAATGTTTGTATAGAATAGAATCTTTTCTTCAATTGAAAGACCCTGTCCAACCTGCGTTCCATTGGTCCAGCCATTACCTGTATGTCTAAACACAACATTAACATTAATCAATACCATTTTCCCTGTTGCTATCTTGGTTTGTCTACCTGGTGTGTTTTTAACTACTGTCTGGCTCATTTACCAATTTGTACAATAGCTAATTCATCAATGTGTTCTTTGAATTGTCCGCCTTACTCAAATGTCAAATCTAACTAGATTAGATGAGCTACCATGGTCAACATAATTTTTTCGCATAAATCAATATGCTCCTGTGCACATGCACCAATATGCCTTTTCAAGCATAACATTCTGCGTTTGGTCAATTTATGATTGTGCTGGTCCACCACACAGATATAGTAAATGTGTTCAATTTCACCCCTGTACCAACTTTTTCATTGTTCATGAGTGTAAGCCATGCTGTTTTACACTTAGATGGACACGTTTCTTCATGCCATAACAGGCCTCGTATACCTTCAGACACCTGTAAATTAGATACAGCTCCTCGTGTGTCATTTTAGTCCACTAGTAATGACGTTTAGTTTGACCTCAAATAGACTTCCTGGTTAGCACGCATGCACGTACATTGAGCCATTAACTCACAGAGACCAGCAGCTCTTCAGATGTCTGGTGAGCTTTTCTTGATGCAGTCTAAAACGCTGAGGATTGCACTGACCATACTATGTGCAGAATGATATGTTTTCCTGCTCTGTGCATGACCATCTATTTAGTCCTTGTTTTTGTTGCTTTTAATACTTAACTCGAATATGAATACATTTTGTTTTACCTGTATAAACCTAACCTTCCGTCGTGTGTTGGCACCTTCTGTGCGTCAAAGAGAGGGGTAGCCGTTTGACTCTGTATATTTGTGTTCTGTTATTGGAAATGTTCAGTCAGCATTTTCAGGTTCATAATAGAAACTTTTTTTTCTGTCAGCTATTAGTCTTTCCGTAGAAACTAACTCTGTCTTTGTTCGTATCCTTCTGACATTGTTTTCATATTAATTAACCTTGATTAATGTTATGTTATGTTATGTTGATTTATACCGTGCACCGCTACCAGGACAGGGGCAGTCTCCAGGCGCTTTGAAATGCCTTTTAGCACATGTGCTTCATGTATGAAGAGAGACTCGGTTTCAGGCACGCGTTTGTCATAATTCAAACAATTAAGAAAGCCTTGAAATAGAGCCCTGGAAGGCTGAACCCATGTTAGCTGTAAGAAGAATTTAATAATTATTATAGGAATCGCAAGATGGAGTTAAGTTGCAGCTTAAATTTAAATATTAAGTATTGCCATTTGATACTTAGGGCATTATTCAAAGAGTGTCTTCCAATGGGATTGCCCCATTATAAAATGCTTCTGTGAATCAGACCCCTAGTGTATGATTGAAAGATAGCTTTTTTTCTATAATTAGTATAATGCTCTCATTGCCCAGGTGTATGAAATATATGTTGGGTCAAGTATCACAGTACTCTTTCAATGATGCCATAGCTTTGGAGCATTGGCTGCCTCCATATGAACACTGAGTAGTGCTTCTTAAGCGTGCACGACCTGACTTGAGATTGTGTGTTCTGTAACCATATTCTTAAGCCAAGCGCCCAGATGCCTGAGGGTTAGGCGCGCGTTACAAATGCAATAAATAAATAAAATAGTGGTCAGATGCCATCAGAGTTTCAAACATTATGAGGGCAGCATATCCAGTGCATAGGCCCAATTATTCCCTTTTGTGTAGTTTACAATTTTATAACGTGAAGTAAAAAATACATTTTAATATAAACCAAACATGACAACAAATGCAACGACATAGACTAATGGCACATCTGATATTTCTTTGACCCAGGCATGTTTGTACTGCCTAATTCAGCAAATGAAGTTGTCAAAATTAAAGAAAGGATGGACGGTTTTCAAGGCAGACAGATTGGGAGACAGGCAGACAATCAGAACGATGCTGTTCTCTGCAGTGAGCAAGGAGGCGTAACAGAGCAATGCTGGCAAAACACCAGTCGGAACATAATGTGTGCCAGGTATGGTAATTACTAGCGCACAATTCATCTGGGTATCAGACTGTGAATACAGTACATCACTAAGCCATCCGCTTTATTAAATGCTTCTGAAACAAGTACTGAAAGTCAAAGGCAATCTTACTGAAAGCGAGACATCAGGGGGAATTACAGCCTACCCTGCTCCAAATTTAAAATCCATGCTTTTCTCCCTATGCCTAGTGTGGGTGATTAGCTCCTCACCAGCTCTGCAGTGATTAGCTCTGCAATGTGAAAAATGAAGCACAATTCATATTCATTAGAGGTAGATTCTCATAGCATCCTCTAATGCTAATTGAATACATTTCTAAGCTGGCGATGCACACTTGAGTATTCTCTCATCCCATCCCACATTCCAGGCAGCAGTGGATGTGTCACCCATCTCCACCAGACTGAAAGTAGGCAGGAGCAGACAACAGGCATCTGGAGATTCTGTTTTGTATTCATAAGCAAACATCTTGAAGTGAGACTTGTGTTCTGCTCTTGACGTCTTGCAGCAATTTCTGATTTCACATTTTAAGTCCAAATGTCCCCGTTGTACCGTCTCCTTTGTTGCCTCTGTTTGGCTATTAGAAGTTATTCTGCTCATCGGTTGTTCTATTGTACTGAGCAGTACTATATCTCTGATTCTCATCGATCTCACCTTCTGCCGCAGCATAACGTTACTCCTTTACTTGTATTCCTTACGGTGAACATGTTGCACTTATGCTGAAGCTGCTATCAACGGTTTCAAAACAGCGATGTCCAGGGGATACCGTTTCTAGCTAGACCAGACTATACATTCTGCAATTTGTCTCTAGCAAACCATATCAAAAATTAGTACCCGGCACGCGCGGCTGAACAGGAATACTGTGTGGTGATTGGCTCATTTGAGAGCCATACCACACGGTATTCCCGTCCACGCCGTGCGTGCCGGCTACTCTGTTCCCAGCGGGGGGCATGGCAGCCCCTCAGCCAATGAGGAGGCTTGAAACGGGGCAATCCCCGCTCCGAGCCTCCCCATGGTTGGAGGCTTCCTTCGTCCCCTGCCGGGGACTCAGGTAAGAATGTATTTTTTCCCTCCCTCCTCCCACATCCCACCTCCCACCGCACTCGACTTACCTTCTATCCTGCGATCTCCGGCAGGGACAATGGAAGGCTCCAGCCGTGTGGATACTCGGAGCGGGGCCATCCCTGCCCCAAGCCTCCACACGGCTGGAGGCTTCCATTGACCCCCGCTGGAAACCGCGGGACGTTTCTTTTTCTTTTTCTTTCTTCCTCCCCATCCCCTTCCTTCCGCCCTCCAGACCCCACTTACCTTCTTTTTTCTTCTGCTCTTGGAAGCGAATGCACTGGGAACACTTCTGTTCCCAGCGTGTCCGCTCCCGATGGCCGCCATGGAAAGGGAAAACGGACTCCATTTTTTTGCCATTTTTTTTTATTTTTGGTCTGAAACGTGTTTCGGAACAGAAAAAAAAGCAATTAGTACCCCGGTCTAACGTGCCGGGGTACTAATGGCAATAAGCTCCTCGGTGGCGGGCCAATACCACTCGAGGTAATGCCCCCAGGGCACCGTTAAGGACCTCGCTTTGCTCAGGCCTATAACGCACCCCGGGGGCGTTACCTGGGGCGGTATTGGCCCGCACCTCATGGCTTATTGCCACAGTGATATGACCCAATCAGAGGCCTAGCCCTAGCATGAAGCTGATCGAAACTTCAGTAACTAGCAAATTCTGAAATGACTTTGTCCCAAATCTGTCTGGTGAATGAATGAATGGTGGGAATTTCATCGGAGAGTGGGCCCATCAAAAACATCTGTGAGACATTATATAAGATTCCCCTCTCGCCAGTCGTAGAAGATATATGTAGTGCACCTTAGGAGTGGGGCGATGCCTCCCCTTGCTGCTGCTGTCACAAGCATGGTTTAGCACTTCATCAGTGGCTCGGTATGCAGTCTTTATATCGAATATTTTATAAAGAATTAACATTTATCGAATATTTTATATTATTTTTTTTATAGAGAATGCATTTAGGGGTGGGGTAAGGGTTAAATATTTGTAGGATACTTTTGGGGTGGATTTTTTGGGGTAGCAAAAAGGGTTTTGGTGGAGCCCCCCAACAAAGTGCATGCTCTATACACATTTTCATTATAAAATATTCAATATATGTTCATTCTTGATCAAATATTTTGGTATAAAGACATGTAACCATTTGCACCCTTGAGCTCGGACTCCCCAGCACTTACCCCTCTACGCTCTTTCTTGTATTGTACTTTCTTGTATTGTACTTCACTCCCTTGTTCCCTCCCCTCACCATGTAGGTGCTTTTCAAACTGTATTTTGCTTGCTGTATAAGCACCTTACAAGCAAGCAATAAATAAATACAATGCTTCACTTGCTTTGTGCAGCCCTCGGAATTGGGGATTTGGTGTAACTTTGCAAATCATGCGTGAATTGCCATGCAACTGAACACTTCATGCAAGGATTCCATGGGCAAATGAAACCCTCCCAGATGTTCGCATTGCTTTGGAATAATGTAGACCTCAAATATTATTTGTTTTCCTTGCAGTTGGTATGAGAGACCTCGAGTTTCTGTACATTTTCTCCAGGAGCATTTAAAACTCTGTGGTTGTCCTCTTTGGTCCTCAAGAGCTCACCCCATGACTATGTTCACAGAATAACCACCTAATATGTCAGTACCTCCCATTTGAAACATGGAATGAAACTGACTTTTGAGTACCAGAGCAATAGGCTGTTGTCACATATATATGCAGGTGGAGACACCTACCTATTACATTTTCTTAGTATCACAATCCTCAATGACTTTGAATTTTGTTTAATTCTCGCTTGCACTGATTTAGTCCACAGATATTCTAGCGTGAAATACCTTTGTCGAATATTTTTCACTTTACCCTTGCTCAACTATGCAATAAGAAGCATTCACTTATTAACAGCCTGTTTGTTTCAGGGTGGAGACAATGTTTACACTGTATGCAAATCTGCAGAGTCTTCCATTTCCCCACAAAGAGATTCCTCTGTATCTTTGTTGCCCAGTTACCTAACAAAGGAGACTGGGGAATCCCAGGTTGGGGCCAATATAGTTTATGTGAATGTGTTTTACTAGGGGAGGGCTCTGGATATGCAGAGAAGATTTGCCTGGATTATTGTTCAGCCATGGAGTTGGATCCATTTTAGCAACTTCTGAGACGTGGTGGTAGGTGTATTCACTGTGTAAGAATGTTACATTTTCCATTTCTCTTTCCTTGCTAAAACCCACGAATCATGCGACCTAGCAGCAACCATAACCTCTTGATTTATATTATTAATATTTCTACAACACATCTGTTTTATTTTAATTTATTTAGGGTACATTCTGTCTCACCCTAAAACAGTAACAACATCAAATAACAGACAACAAGGAGCAGTACAGTAGTGGGATAGATGGGGAGAAGTTGACTGGTGGATAATGTAGTCTTGATGGAAACAATAACCTGGACATTAGGCACATGATGCAGCCATATTGTCAGGAGACTAATGACGTACAGGGTAAAATAAAGAATCAAGTAAGGTTCCAGGACATCAGGAAAGTGAAGTCATGTGGGCAGGGTTCCATATAAATGTTCTTAGTGGGAGTATCTTAATCCATATTTTTGGAGGTTGTGATTAAAGTATGTGTAGGGATTAAACACGAATGCTCTTTCCCAAGAGGGGCAATTTTAGTGAGCTAAACAAATGTCATGTTGTAATTTATACTTGGTTATGCCAGTTAATTAATGTAAAATATATATATATATATATATATATATTCATATATATTCAGTGAAAACACGTTGTTAAAGGAATGTTATGGTTTTAATTAAAACTGGAAAACCCCAGAAATGTGCCAGTTATGGTAAGCTAAGCAACCATAACTCAAGCCACGACTGTGCACTGCTAAGACTTACACCCAGGACATCACAGATGGCATCACATATATCATGGATTACATCACCAATTACATCACATATGAAATTCATTTTGACAAAAAAGTTATTACAAGGTGTTGTGTTTACAATGTAGGTAATAAGATGTCAGGTGTGATCAAGAGACCTATCATGAAGTACCTAATGTATTAAATCCTGTACTCATCTAAACAAAATAATATATGAGAGTGTTGTTAATACAGGATCCTAATCATATACACATAGGCAATAGCTGCATCATGCACCATAGATATACACTACGTTTAATCTGGTAATTGTGGCTTGTACAATAATGAAAACTACCATATCAAAGTTTTGAGTAATGCTTAACATAGAATAAATAGCTAATTATTGAAGACTTACTACATACTTGTGTTAGTACAAACAATACATATGAAAACTCGAAGTACATACAAATCAGAGGCACATACAGGGAAACTAAAGTAAGGAGAAAAGAAACATCACTAGAAAATGCCAATAAAATTAAAGTTCATCATCATGTATACAAAATAATTGTCTACCCCATATATGTGCACCATGAGTTGAATGCAAAGTCTAAGGAAAGTACTTTAAGAGCACAGAAGAAGATTAACTTTTACGGAAGCACCTCGCCTAGATATATGAACAAAAACAATTGGGCCAGATATATAATGTCATCAGTGATGTCATCAATGATATTTGTGATGTCATCTTTGATGTCCTGGGTGTTATGTTTAGCAGTGAACGGTGGTGGTGCGAGATATGGTTGCTTAGTTACCATAACTGGTCAAAGTCTGATTTTATTTTGGTTTTACTTGTAACTATAACATCCCTTTAAAAAAGTATTTTCCTTGAATTGTATAGGTTTTTATTAGTGGAGCGTAACCATAACGTCCCTTTAGCCAAGTTCTTTCACTGAATTTCATAGTTTTTTACCAGACAACCCTTAATTTGCCACAAGTTCCTAATATCGTATTCACCCCCAATATATCATTATTTTCAGTCAATCTATAAAGTTTCAAGTAAAAACGGTGTTGTTCCCCAACTCCTAGTAACAGCTCCCTGTTGCCTCCACACATTAACAAACAAAAACAAAATGGTGCCACCCAGGGAAGTGCCTCGGGGGCCTGGGACAGCGGGTGGAGATTGTGTATTCTTGCGCACTGTTCCAGCTGTGTGATTGGCGGAGCACCCTTCCCCTGGTGCAAATGAGGTTTTTTTTTCAAGTTGTAAGTGAAGTTGGACATGTTTTCCTTATGTTCTGCATATGAATCCTGTCCACTTCTGAGGTACAGTAATACATTGTTACATATTAAGAGCACAGTAAAACATGAACCAAATGTTGCATGCCTTCAAGGGGAAGAAAATTGGGTGGGAATGAGATGACAGGTAGAACATTGGAGGAAGATAGATAACTTATTCTCAGGGGAGTTCAGCATACAATGATGACTTGCCATCTAGTGATGGATATCAGATAGTCAGATACACAGGCAGAGAGAGCGCAAATAAATGCAGGGAAAGTGTAGAAGATGTGCACGTCATAGGCAAAGAGATGGTAGGATAGTACAAAGCTGGAGAAGATCTAACCAACAGTGAAGATGTGAAGTGTGAATATTAGAGAGCCAAGGGCAGAATCCTGAAGGACACTGACTGCAAAAGGTGTCAACGTTACATGATGAAGAATGTTCACTGAAAGAGAGGGCTGGCAAACCCTTGATGTGTGGATCCATTGATGTTGAGGTGGGCAATGGTCTGAGGGGGACAGGAGTGGCATACTGTGGCAAAGCGACTAAGGGCTAAAGATGTATTAGGATGGAGGATCATTTCCAGCCATTTGCAGAGGTTAGAATGTTTGAGACATGGTTAGGGGTTGATTGGGTAAACTAACTGCTATGAAACTGAGATCAGAATGGGTGTTTGAGATTGTTGGTGTCAAAGTAGGAGGAGATCCTGTTGTAGATAAGTTGTTTTGGTAATTTTGTGTAATGGGAAATAAAGGTTCAGTGTGATAGTTGACTGGATTTTTCGGGTCACCAAGAGCTTTTGAAGATGGCAGACAAGTTTCTACCATGAGGTAGGCTGGAAAATTACCAAGTGAGAGTGGGAGGTTGAATACAACGGAGAAATAGGATCAGGTGAGATGCTCCAGTTCCTTAATTATCTGTGGGACAAACAGGTCAGCTGGGGGCAGGAATGTTGGCAATACTAAGCATGAGAGGCAGTTCATGTGGAGCAGATTTGGGGAACAAACATATGGAATGCTAGAGAAGGTTGGTAGAAGGCAGAAAGAAGTAGGTGTATGGAGGGATAGGAACTTGGTGAGGTGTAAAATATTTAGGACTTTATGAGGATACATGGATGGTAAACTAATTGGCAAGATTTTGGAGGAGAGAGCTGTGGGACAATGATGATCCAGCACATCTTGAAGTGTGGAGGGCAGTAGTGATAATGTTGATGAATTTGTATACTTTGGCAGAGGCAATGAACTTGGTTTGTGTGTGTGTGTGATGTCTTTGTGAATTTATGGATGTGCTGTTTTGTATCTGTTTGAAGAGTTAGAAGAGAGGGCTAATGCAAAGCGGGAAGGGAGGGGAAGAAGGGGCAAAGTAGGATCATGGAGTTTGAAGGAGGAACAAAAAGTGAACTTGAAACCAGCAAAGGCCTGTTTAATGGAGAGATGAGGATAGGAGAAAGGGAGAGTAAAGACGGCCTAGCAAGGTAGGGAGCCAGTTAGAGTGGTTGTAATTTGCCTTTGGAGATAGAAGCATGGGACTGTGAGTGATTATAGCAATACTGAAGTTGGTAATAAAGTGGTCAGAAGGGGAAATGTCGATATTGAGGTTGGAAGTTGGGCGAGAGGAAAGGCCAGGTTAAGAGAGATGCCTTGGAAATGTGTAGGTATATTGAAACGGGAGATTCGAGAGTTGTTCGAAATTAGAGTGTGCATTTCAGTTGGGAGTCATTTTTGGCAGTTTGAGGATGCCCATGAGTGGTAGTGAGATGCAGTGGGAAAATAGTCCAGGTGGTGGTGCAGATCGGGGAAGGAGTTTTTAAGGGTGGTGGTGGGTACATACATATGGAAGAGGATGATTGGGGTGGGTAGGAGAAGTAGTGTAGAAGAAGTAGGAGTGGTTGTAAACCATAAGGGAAAATAAGGCAGAGAGGTGAGTCTTGTTGACTGATGGACCAGCACTGCCATCTCATTTTTAAGAGTGGCAGGAGTGATAGAAAGTAGAATACATGTTGTGAAGGGCAGCAGAGCCAAGTTCATTAAGAGCAGTGATCCTGGTCTCATTGATGTGCATGACTGCTAGCAGGGTTTGTGAAATTCAGAGTAGACAGCGATCAAGGGAGTTAAGTCATAATGCAGATTTATTGGGCATTCCAGAAACCCAGTGTAAGAGTAGTAGGAGATGGTCCTTGGTACAGAGCGTTTAGATGTGATTAGTGATCATGGGATGACCAATGGGTGTGTTGTGGGAGTGATGAAAGACAGGGACGTGAAGGACAAGGGAGAGCCCAGGAAGGAGGAATTTGGGAATAGGCAAGTGTTCTAGGGCCCATAAGAAGTTAGAGAGTGGTAAGGAAAACGAGAGAGCAGTAGCAGATGGGGGGTTTAAGGTATGCATTCTGGGAGGGATGAAGGGAGACACTGATTGAGGTTGGGTAGCGGAGAATGAAAGGGGTAGAAGGCACGATGTGATGAGGAGTAATGAGTAGGGGTGATGCAGAAAGGGCAAGGATAACCTCGCTTGGGCTATGGTGGTGGTGAAGGTGAGGATCTAACAGGAGGACAAGAATCACATGATAAAATTATAATTATTAGAATACACTCAAAGAGTTCCAAGGAACATGTGCAAACCTTTCGCAATTTCATGATACAGAGAGTGATCAGAGTGACCTGGGAAGACAAAAATGCAATTATGCAACAGAGAGAGCAGGCACAGGGACCTTGACAATAGAAATTAAATTCCAATGACAAAGTGCACTCTGCATAGGTAATTGTGAACAACAAAATGGCCTTGTTAGGTTCAAACACCCTGCTGCTCCTCTGCTACACATGCATTAAAAAAAGCAGTTTAAAAATGTGTTTCACAACTTTTGCACATTAATAGAATGACCAGCACGTACACGACTGGTGCAAAATACAACACAACACTCTTACACAAGTTACATTGTGCTATTCTCACACTCAATACAGAAAATATGTGCTTGAAAATGCAGCCTTTGAACATGCAACTGCTTTAACAGAGAGCAATGAACTGCTTGTTGTTTCTCGACTAGTTTTCATTGTGCATGTTGTGTCCAGGATTCTACGTACATAATAGAATGATATTGCTTGAGTGGAAACACGATAGCTAAGAGAGTCTTGGATCCCTTGGACATCCAGTAGTATACCTATGTTAGTTCCACTGGCTGGCAATATGAAAAAAAGCTATTTGGTCTTCATGATGTTATCCATTCTACCAAAGCTATAAAAAAAATGGTTGCCTCAGAATAATGTCTGATGCCATTCAACATTCTAATTGGGTCTTTTACTTTTCAGTCAGAAGCATTTTTAGTTATCAAGGGTTTTGGGTAAATAGTTTGTAGCTCAAAACATGCACCATGACAGCAGATGGAAGAAATTTATTTTCAATGCATAGATAAATAGATGTATTCCTTAAGAGGTAGGTATGTGTTAAATTTGCCTGATTTAGGGAACTATGGAAAGCTATACTAATTCTGTATGACATCTATTTTAGTATAGAAAGTGTTCGAAATACTAGTGTCATGACTTGAGGGGAACATTCATTTTGCGAATGCAGAAATGCAATTTGCTTGTATTAATAGTCGATACAGTGCATAACCCGTTGCTGAGCTAGTCCATGTGCTTGGATGGATAATAGCTCACGTGTGGGATTGATGAAATGTAGATGCATTGCCTGATCTGCACAGGAAAGTGTTGGGATGACGCTCCAACACCCCGCACATGAGTGGAAGTACTTTACTTTACTTTAATTAATTGTATAGGGCAGCAATTGACCCGTGGGCATAAGGGCGCTGACATACATAAAAAGAGACAAACATAAAACAGAATCAAAGAATATGAAGGGGTAGCATGGGTAACATGGTTGCGTTTAGATAAGCCCTTGATGACCCTGACAGCACCATTTTGTATGACCTGGGTTCTTTTGGAGTCTGCTTTGCTGAGATCTGTTAGTAAACTACAACAATAATCCAGTTTGGAGCCCACAGTGGCTCTTGCCAGGATCTCGGCATTAGCCTGGGTTATGAGGAGCCGTAGGTGGGCAAATAATTCAATATAGTAAGCAGCAACCGAGACCAAGCTCCCTACTTGGGCCTTCATGGAAAGATTCTGATTGAAAATAACTCCCAATTACTTGAATTTCATCAAAGGAATGATCTTCACATCGCCTAGTTGTAATGCCTCATAATCCAGGCACAACTTCGATAAAGTGGGCAGTATGCCCACAATGAGGAGTTTGGTCTTGGACCTATTAAGTGCCAGGTCATTCAGGACCATCCAGTTGTCAATAATGGCATAGGTTTTATTCAAGCTTTCTTTGTCACCATTAAGACAACCAGCCATGGGGATGAAGCACTTAGTTTTGTCAGCTAAATTGGTAAAATGTATCCATTCCTGATCCAGCATTGCGAAAAAAGGAGTTGTGAAGATATTGTATAAACAGGGGGAAATACTTGCGCCCTTTAGCACTCCAAATACTATCGGTATAGAAGCAGCCTTTGCAGACTCAGAGCATGGAGACCAATAAGAAATGGTCTACCAGGTCGAACACGGCTGTGTGATCCAGTAACATGGCCATGGAGGCGAGTCCCTTGCCATACTCTCGTGAGGCCAAGATTTTAGCTCTAATAGGGCCGTCTCCATACAGTGACCTGCCCTAAGTCCTGATAGCTGGCTGTTAGGACAGGGACATTATTAAGGTGATGGGCCACTTGTACAAATTAAGGAAATCACAATAGAGTGAACTGCGGCCTGATAAATGATGAGTGGCCCCAGTTACAGGTGCGCCCTTCCTGCTTTATGTGAGGAGCAAGGACCTGCAAGATAAATCTGAGAGCATTCCATGAAGAAATGCAGTGCAGCAATGTATAGCAGAAACATACATAAGAGTTCAGCCAATGTAACATAATGCAGTAGGCAAATATTTGAGCAGTAGTGCATTAGGTTTGACACACTTATATGAGTAGAGAACGATGCAAAAGGCACCACAAACAGTGGAAAGCTTTCATTTAGTATAATCACAAGTAATAACTACAAAGCACAGCACGATTCTGCCTTACCGCCTATTAATTGCATTATAATATAGAATGCACATATAGGCCCCATAATAGATGCAACTCTCTCTGCCATTTACCAATTAATAGGTCACAGAAGCACATGGATATCTTCTCACAGTAAAATACATTTAATTCAAGTTGATCCAAGATATTGCACAAAAAAGGTCAGAAGCTTTATTGGCAGAAGGGAAATGGTGTACAGAGATTGGTCAGAAGTGCAGGGCACAGCAGGTTCCCAAGCTACACGCGAGAGAATATATAACAGATAGTGTTCTTACACAGTAATTAAAACTTGCAAGGTGAAGGCCACCGTTTGGTGAGAACAAGATTCTTTGTTGAGTAATTGGACCGTTGCAGCAGAGAAACACCCTGATGGAAAATGGCCACAGTGTGAAGCTGCAAATACCATGTAACAAGGGTACTTAATCAATAAAGGCAACAAATTACCTGTTTAAATGCAGGGAATAAAGTAAAGTATCATGGAAGGGTGTGGGAAAGAGTGGCCCTACTGTTCTACAACTAACTGCATACTTAAAGCCTAAATAAGCCATGTACACACACAAAGACACATCCACACATAAATGTATATTTAAGATTTGCACATGGTCCCTGGGAGGCACAAGACATATGACACATGAGATCATGTAGTCCCATGATGGGAAAGAAGGAAATGATCCAAAAGGTGAAAGATGTTTCCGAAGAGAAGTTGCAATATTAGCTGTCATTTGTATAGTCACACGGCTGAGAATGATGGAGGGTACCAACAATTGGGTCTCATGAGAAAGTTATGAGTTGTTTGTTTTTTGTTTACACACTGTCCGCCCCTCACACAATTATTGGTTAATGAAGGGGGAAGAAAGAAACCCACTATGGAATACTCAAGGTGTGATAGACAATACGGAACTGATTCACATTTTGCAAAATGTAAGAATGTACAACAACCAATAGAGAAGCTAGATAATCTTATCATTAGGTTGTTGTCAATAGGAGGTCAATAGATTGGCCACAAGGGATAGGTTAGCCAATAGGGCTAGAACTGTATAGCATTCTGCAAGGGACAGCAACTTCTGTCCAAACCGTGAATAATAATTTACATTTATCCTAAAACTTTGTTAAGACTATGATGTCACGCACTCCTGTAAAAAACACCATTTAATGATGACATGTTGAATGATGCATGTAATACACTTTTATTGTTCTTGCTACTCATGCACTTTAATCGGTCATTGGATAGATTTTTTGTCTAATTAGGTTTTTGGGCCTACCTTACAAAATAAACTGAACAATCATGCACTACCAGTGCAATATTCACGTGTACATTGAATTATGAACATTGCAGTGATGGCATTTATGTGTTCACTGGAAGAAACGAAATAATAAAAAGTCACTGATATGACAAGTTGTCAGGTTTTGTATATCAGTAGCAGGCCAGTCAACACATTTTACATGCCTAAGCAGGCCATATGTTTTGAATAATAAAGCTAGAGAACACAGGTCCATGACAACGTTCTTTGCTTTTGTCCAACTTACCACTGGACCTTCTTCCTGAGTGTCATGCCATTCGGTTAGCATTGTAGAATGTGCACTAGGATCCTTCAAAGGGCCTTTATCCACCACTCCACTGCATGACCTGCTCCACAATGGCAGCAACCTCTTGTGTTCCAGGACCAACATATAACTCGTCGACACCCCGTTGACTGTTATGCTGCACCCACCATTCTTTTCCCTTTTTAGGCTCTATTTGCGACCCTCAACCAGGTGCTCAACGTGCTTCTGTAATGCAGTAGAACATGCTTTGCTTCATTGGCTGTACCCCATCAGGCTCACAGTTTGCTGGGCATTTCCAGCTGTTGAGGAAATGCCTGGTATAGCCCAGCTCTGCACATTTTGCAAACCTCTCCTTAGCCTGATCGTTTTTTTCCTGTGCACCACTCCTGTACAACCTGGGTACTTTCTCTGACTTAACAATGGCCATTCTACCACTACTGCCGGCCAAGTTCCCCAAAGAAATTCCCCTCTTCCACTTCTGGTGAGGCTATCACTCCAAGATGGATCACCAAAGTGTCCACCTTCGTCCTTACTTTAAGTAGTTCCTCCAATTTTCACTCTAGCTCCTCCTAATTGATACATGGTTCCCAGGCCAACTAAGCTTTGGCTTTCTCAAAATTGAAACTCTCCAACCATGTTGCTGCCAATCTTTCTCTCACTCTTGCCACATGTGAGTGCGGCTGGAGAGAGTCAACAGCTGGAGTTCAGACAAGAGTGGCATTTTAAAAAAAGTGTTTTATTAAGGAGTTCCAAAAACGTAACTAACCTTAACTCTTAGGGATACCCCTACCGAACTCATAAATAACTGAGGTAGTTGTCATCAGGATATATCAAAATCAAAAGTCAGTCCTCTGTCTCAAACTCCTAGTCTGATCCTAACACTAGAATACAAAATAATAAATAATAACTATCATGAGAATGACCCCCTCCTGCTGACAAAAGAAAAGAAAAACACAATTGGATAGATGGACGAGTAACCAAGTACAATTCTCATAAGACCAATGAAAATGATTCCCTTCTCCTGGTCATGCAGCTTCCACTTGAAATCACACAATTCCAAACAACAATTGCCAAAAACAATTCTTATTTCCCCTTATATCTTCTGACTTTCAAGTCTGATTTAATAATCAGGAGAATGCCTCCCTTTGCCTGATCAAGTCATGTTATTTGTCATGCCAATAGTCTAAAGGAGTGTCTGCCACTCGTCCCACATTTCCTGCAGGGTGAACAGGGTTTCCCTCTTGCCTTTGGTCACCTTTTAGTAAGTTTCACACTTTTGTTTCTCCACTGTGTATCCGTACATGTTTTACTACCAGTAGCGTTATGTATGCCACTGAGAAAAGGGAACTCTTTCCCGATGAACAGTTCCCACTTCCTTTCACAAGGAACCTTAAAAGTTCCACTGTGACAAGGGAGATTTCTCCCAATGCTCAATTTGCAGTTCTTGCCACCCGAGGCGTAAGATCTGCCACTGGGATGAGGGAGCTTTATCCAGATGCACTATTCACAGTTATTTCCAGCAGTAGTGTTAGGGTTGCTACTGGGAAGAGGGATCTTTCTCCTGATGCACATATCACATTTCAGTCCATCAGTAGCATTAGGGTTTCTACTGGGAGGAGGGAGGTTACTCCTGATGTACAGGTTCCAGTTTCTTTTACCATTAGCCTTATCTCTGCAACTGGACTGAGGGAGATTACTCCCAATGCGCAGTGTACAGTTTTATCCCCCACTAGCCTTATCTCTGCCACTGGGAGAAGGGATATTAATCCCAATTAATAGTTTCCTGTTTCTTTCACTAGCAGCCTTTTGCTCTGCCCCCCCATATTCGCAATGTGGCTCGTATGCCTACCTTTGCCTTTCTCTGGGCTGCAGCACGTCACCACTCCTTCCTGGAACTGGGGTCCATGTTGGTGGATGCTCCCCTTTCTCTGTTTTGTTTCTGCTGTTTCGCAATGTCTCCATGATCTTCGTTTCTGTGCGGTGTTGGCGTAGTTATTGGACCAAATATTCCACCTCATTGAGGTCACACCACTATTTCTCCTCTCTGGTCTTATAGTTGGATGTGTTCATGCTAGACTCAGCTTGGAGCCGGTGTCCTCCGTTCCACAATCTGTACTCAGATGTTGCCACTCCTGCCTGTGGTTGTTTCCAATCATGTTGCTCTTGCCAGCTGGACTTGACAGTGTCCATTGTCTCTTTTTATACAATGTTGCCAGTTCCTTCTCACTGGACTATCAGAGTCCTTTATCACTTTCAAAGGATTGATCTACATGCATCCTCAGGGCCTCCTCATCTCAGTACTTGAGGAGTCTACCATGTTTCAATGTAACATGTTGGCACTATGAAGAGTGTTATAAGACTGCAGTCAGTTGTTTGGGGTTTCAGATGGGAGTGGGTCAGGGAATTGAACCATACAATGAACAAATCAATCCCCAAGAAGGGAATCCCCACAAGAAGGTCCTCCCGCATATTACCAGCACTAGGGGGAATATCTGTTAGCGGCCTCACCTCCCTAGCCTCGCAGAGAAGGGCTCCCATCCGGGTAGAATTGACATCATCCCATGATTTGTCACAGTGCCCAATCACGAATGCAGTTGACATGGGAGTGGGCCTTTCATTCTCCAGTTGCATCTGAAGTTTCTGATGAACCCTTTATCCTCCTTACTCTCATGGGCTGCAAGCTGCAATGGGAAGGATGACATGGGATTTCAGCTCTAAGCATTTGCTAATGTGACATTGCGCAACATGTCAGATGCACATGTTTCTTATTCCATAGCTCATATGTGCTGTCCACTTTGAATGACACACACATAGTGAGCATATGGCCCTTTAGGAACATGCATCTGTAATGGATGGAATCACACCAGAATAATTGTAAGTCCAAATAACGTAACCAACTCAGGAAGATGGCAAAGTACTGTTGTATTAGCATTTATCTAAAATAGGGAGGTTACAACAAACATCAACGGATGTACGCACATTCTCTCAATTATCTCTACCCACAATATGTTTTTTATATGAAAAATACATCAGAGTGACATCACACTACATGGCAATAATGAACAAAACCCATCAAGGATCGGGATTGGTTAAGGGAGACATCTAAGTATACTTTTCTATAGGAGCTAGGATTGTTATTGGTTGTCCTTTTTCAGGTGGACAATTTATGCCTACCTCTAAAAAACATGTCATTTCAGAAACATTAGATACACAGTTTCTCATTGGTCTTCAAACTATAAGGTCCTTTGACATATGCACTAACACAATTGGTTGGTAGGCTTGTGCCACATCTGGAACATTCGGTTAATTTAGCAGCACGTAAACCAAGACCCAGGTGCAGGGAAATAGGAAATGGAGCTACCTCAACACCCAATTAGTGGAACATCTCTCATCGCCCATGCCTTCTGCCATGAAATTGTCTTTGCACTTGGCCTTGCAGATTATCCTTGTCTTTGAGAATGCACAGGTCTGAGGGCACTCGCTATCGTGTCTGTGACTTCAAGTTCAAGCTCTATTTCCATCCTTGGCTCGCATGACGGAAGACCAAGCTTTGGTCCATTTTGCAGCTTTTAAATGCTCTAAATTATTCAAGTTTGGCTTCCTATGTGTTCTATCATGCACCTTAATGTGAGAAGATTCATCCTCTGTATACTTGTTCTTCTTCAGAACAGATATCTGACCTTGCTTCTTGAATCTTGACTCCAGGCCAGGCAGCCTTGCCCTTCAGCTTCACAAGCCTATTATTCTTGCTGCAACACAGTTTTCTATTGCAGCTTCATGGTTTCTGGCCTACTGAATTCATGATAGCAATGTCCAGTTTCTATGCAATGGCGGCTTCACTTGTATTCTGTTCACTACTCATAGCCAGATTCTATGATGACTTGATCTATCTTGCTTTTTAGCAGCTGTACATTTATTGAATGGTTGTTTTTATGCACATATAATCAGCCCTTCAAGGAGCAAAAATCAATAATAATCATGGAATGTTTTCATTGGAACCCATCCTTAGATTTGACTTGCAAAAAGTTGTTCCAGTCATAACCATTGGTGCCGAGGCGGGGTGGAACATTAGTGAACAAATCTGGGACATGTTAGAAGGGCGATTCTGGCGCTATGTGCTGAAGATGCCACAATCGACATCTATGACGTTATTGAGATATGAACTATAAATAAACTCGCTGCATATCAGAGTGGTATGGAATTCAGTTGCAACAATGCGACGGATGTCTCTTAAATCACTGTCACTGGCATACCAAATATTTGGTGAGTACGAACCTAATAGCCAAAATGTACTTAATCTATGGTTTCGTAGACTACTGTCATTCTTGACGGTGGCTGATATAAACAATCAAGAGATTTTAAACTGCTGGCAATGTGCCAAGAAGAAATTTGAAAATTGGGCCTGGATTGTAAATCAGGAAACAAGACAAAAGATGCATTCAACAAAATTCTTGGGATGTGAAAACAAAAAACTAAATGTACAGCCTCAATATTTACTTCATTGTTCATCTCGTCATCATCAAGAATAATTTCTCAGGGTTGGGACAAATACTTTGAAAACAAAGGAAATGCTTTGGCAAAGAAAAGATAAATCTATAAAAGATAATCTTTGCCGCTTCTATAGACTGGCTACTGAAACCTCAAAACATCTGTTAATCGAGTCCAAACAGACAGTAAATCAATGCTCACTCCACCTTGGAAAGTTTGCTCCTTTAGATGAAGATATGAATAGGTGGTGGTCTAGGAGCATTTCAGGGAATAATATAAAGCTTGTCTGTACAATTGTAAACTATATGGACATGATTCTGAAAGTGGATGTCTAACGGAACTCACTAGTGTTAAAGTTGTCGTACATTTGTGACCTTTTGAATAATAGAATGATTGTGCCACAAATTAATATAGTGAGATGTGAAACATCAATGTTAAGAAACAAAACTTGAGAGTGAATGCTAAGAATTTTTGTTTTGGAATGTTTTTAGGTTTTAGGATGCAAAAGAATTTTCTTTTCTTTTGAAACAAAAGTTTGATCCTTGTGTTTAAACTGTAGTTTTTCAATAAAAAAAATATAATATAATAATAATAATCTTCTCTTTCTATATTAGGAAAATCACTTGATTCTTTACTTGGCGATTAGTTTTTCCATCATCTTTAGCCAGTATCTCGAGATGTTGTGCACAATTCTTATGACATAATTAATTCATTTGTTAGCTTATTTTCACACTTCTTCATGTTTTTCCTCCTGCAGTTTATCATCATATCGAAGTACGGTTGTCTCAATGGGTATCGTCTTTCAAACACTCGCTGTGGTATTGGTATTATGGCTGGTGTTAGGCATGGCACAATTTCGTGTCTCCAATACACCGGAGGTAGGGGGGCGGGATCTCCTGCAGATGCCTTAAATTGGTAGCATGACACAGGCCACCTGCAGACACTTGTCCCCCTTGCCCTGAAAGAACAAAAATGTAGTACTTGAAATGATTCTGTAGCTTGTTAATTCAACTGACTTACCTTTCATTTTTTTGATTATATGAATTGAGAACCTTCCCAACTCCCTGACCATTATCCCTTTGTAAGAAATAAAAGAATATCTAAGTCCAAAATTAGCAGTTCTTCTCAAAAGTATGACAACCTAAAAGTATTTGATTTTATAGTAGGCTACGAATTAAACTAATTTCTTTAAATCAACATCACCTGCTGCCAAGAGGTCACCTCCTGGTGCATGCTCAACGGTTTATGAATGTCTTTATAGATTTTCACAAATAGAGATTAGAGACACTCAGACCAGACCTCATTTTTGATAGTTTACCTTTCCAATGTTACATTTATTATTTCAATTTAAATATTGAAATAAAAATGTATCAATTCCAAAGACTCTCATTAATGCCTAGTGCATTTGTTACTTTGTAACTTACAGAAATGTAGTAAACAAGTACAACACAGATTGAAATACATGTGTTGCTTCAAATGTTCCATTACTGAGGTATTTTTAAAATGAAATCCAAGTTGTTGTGGGAAGGTGTATCCAGCTATTTAAATACATGAGAGAGGTTGGATTTAAAACGGTATTATATTCGAGTGTGTTGTTATTTAATTGAAGGACGAACTGCTGAAGATGTGGTGCTTTAAGTTCCACTCTCCATTTATTGTCCTCCTGTCTGTGATAATTGCTGGGGAATCAAGCGGCTAAATCAAACCACATTTTGAAGAAGTAAAACATATTGTTTCTAGCTGATGATTTGCCTTGTCAAATTCAACCCAAGTTATAGGAATATAGTTTTGTTTCCTTGATTAGGGACCCATGGACTATCCCATCAACATGGAGCTTCAGACACAAGTAATGCATATGGGAAAATACATTAAAATCTGTCTCAATGCCCACATTTCTCAAAGTTATATTGAATTATGCTCATCAAGCTCATTTAGAGGTTTTCCAGTGAAATTAAGATTCAATATTTTAAAAACCCTGGACATTTTAGGTGCCAGAAGGGCAGTCTCCACAGAAAATAGACTATGTAGGTTATGCATGGCACTGTGGGTTAGTAAAGACTACAGAACACATGTTCCTTTAGTCGGCAAAGTAGTATTTCTGCTGTTGTGTTTTTTTAAATAACTTTTTTTTAAATCAGAACAGGAATTGTACTCCTAGTCGTTTTGGCTTTGTTTACTAAAAGGGAAGGATCGTTAATTAATTATGGTAGTGATGGCTTGTTAATTAAGCAACTAAGTTGATTTAAATTTACGCAATACAACCCGACAGGCCCCGGGGTAAAGTTAAAAGCCAGAGCAAAGTGAGGGCTTTCACTTTAACCCCGGGGCATTTTCACCCTAGTGAAGCCACCACAGTAGGGTTTTATTGTTATTAGTAACCCAGTATGCTGTCCCGGGATGCTAATAGATTTTTTTTCATGTTGAGAAGCAGCATGTTTGTCATTTCTCTACTTGAAAAAAAAAAACCTGCAATGCTTGATGGCCACCATGGATTTGGAAAAAGTGAACTACACATAGTCCTTTCTCCCTTTCCATGGTGGTCATTGCAGTTACGCAGATGCACCTGAAACACTTAGGGGGTAATTCATAGAATTTAGCGCAAAAGTGGGGCATGTGGCTGGCGCACAGTGTGTGCGTGCGAATCTCTGTGCCAGCCGCGTGCGCTAAAATCCATTTCCGCGAACAGCGTATTCATGGATTTTAGCTACCAAAACCAGCCGTGGCGCACAGTGGCGCAGCGACCCTGCAACAGCGCCAGTTACGCCCCCAAGAATGCCCCTCGTGCAGGGAAAAGCCATCAAAATCCCCAATCCAGCGCAAAGGGCTGCGCTAACCGTGTACCAGCACGGCAAGCGGGGAAAGTGTATTACTGGGGTTCGCGGGAAGTTTCACACGCGATCGGCCCTGTGCGAGTGGGGTACGTGTATTACTGGGGTTCGCGGGAAGTTTCACACGCGATTGGCCCTGTGCGAGTGGGGTACGTGTATTACTGGGGTTCGTGGGAAGTTTGATTCGCGATTGGCCCTGTGCGAGTGGGGTACGTGTATTCCTGGGGTTCGCAGGAAGTTTTACACACGATAGGCCCTGTGCGAGTGGGGTACGTGTATTACTGGGGTTCGCAGGAAGTTTCACACACGATTTGAGCAGGGTACGTGTATTCCTGGGGTTTGCGGGAAGTTTTACACGCGAAAGGGCCCTGTGTGAGTGGGGTATGTGTATTCCTGGGGTTTGCATGAAGTTTTACACGCGAAAGGGCCCTGTGCGAGTGGGGTACGTTTATTCCTGGGGTTCACATGAAGTTTTACATGCGAAAGGGCATTGCCCGTGCGCGATACGTCACAGACGCGCTTACGCGCTAAGGGCCTTTGGTCCAATGAAATTGTAAGAGGATTCAATTCAGCACTACAGCTAAGTTAACGCCTAGTCTAGAATACTGAATGAAAACCCTTATTGATATATCTTTAGGTCCAGTTCATGCGTTCTGGATGACTACCCCTATATAACACCCCTCTCTTGGAATCCCCCTGACCCCACTGAGCCAAGAAGTAGTTCTGTTTTGCAAGTTAAAAGGGTTTATTTGATACTTTAAACAATAGATATATATCACACTTTATAATAAGTTAATAATTGAATAGCACACTTAATCTGATATGATAAAGATCAACAACGGAGAATCTGGCACTAGCACACTTCTTTATAATTACTAAGGAGTTGAGATGAAATGGATAAGGTAGCACACTGGTAAATAGGTACAGAAGGATAATGTGGTAGAGAATGCTTTATAGGGTTCAAGGAAATGCAAGGTTGAATGAATGAAATGCAGTATAGAAAATACTCAATATGATTTCCACAAAACAATGTAATCACTTTTCTCTGGCTATTCACTCCCCCCCTCTTTATGCAATGCAATGGAATGGGAGGAGAGCACACAGTTCTCAGAAATGCAATCAATGTAATCAGTTCAATCCCCCCCCCAAGCTTAGAGAACAGAAGTTTAAAACACAGATAGGAGTTTTGAAAACACAGGCCCAAATGCTTTGATATGTGCTAGCAATGGATGAGAAATATGCTGGAAATGCTTTTTGATTCCCTTTCAGAGGTTCAGGGTGAGTGGTATCTAGTTAATATTAGTCCAGGCTCACACTAGCAATGATGCAGGGATAGTTAGCAGGTTAAACGAATTTCTGGCAAATGGAAGGCAAGCAGCAGCAGTTTTTACATGTGAAGAAATTGCAAATCGCGGTAAAATTCGCGGATGCGTGTTCCGCGATTGCGGTAAAACTATAAGGAATGCGGTTCTTGGTGCGATTCAAAGCTACGATTCTAAGCTATCAGAGGAAAGTTACTGCAAGTCTCTAGCCCAAACGGTCGCGGAGATATGAGCGATTTAATAAAGGTCGTTTTTGGGTTTGCAAATTTCAAAAGCTCACAATGACAAGTGCAGCTTGCAACTAGAAATGACAGGTGACAGCTAGGAGGCAGTTCTACTTAGGTTAAATAGATTGAATTAGATGAATTCAAACTAAGAGATTGGTTCTACACAGTTCTGCTGGGTACTCACACTATATTCTTGAGTGAAATGTGCCTCGCCACGGATCTGGTCAGGGTTTTAGACTGGACTCTGGTCTGGTCTGGTCTGGCCTCTGCGCTTCACAGTGATCTGGGTCAGCTCTCTCTGCTGGTCTGGGTCTCTCTGGGTACAGCACTGCTTTCTCTCTGTTTCTCTTAGTTCTGGATAGATTGATGTCTCTAGTTTGGCTTTCTGGAGGTTGATGGAGGTAAGTATGGATTTTTCCGGCAGAGCGTCCCGCTGCAGATGGATTTGGAAAGTCCCTATCTGTCCTGTCTGTCTGCTTTTATGTGTTTAGAATGTGGGTGTGTTCTAGCATCACTGACCCTACCTCTCTCTCAGCTTCTAATTGGTCAAACTTCCATTTATCATTTGATTGGGGAATGAACTGTGAGTCAGCGTGATGTCATTTTACAGCCTGCAGAAAGTCCACTCCTCCTGTCAACTTACACACAAATCTAGATTTGAAACAAATACATATTTGCAGAGATACATATTGTTTTAAAATCATATGCACCCATCATGCATTACAGGAGGTATCCCCTGTTCAAACTCTGCTCTTCCTGGGAGCTTGCATTCAGAACTGGCACATATTTCACTTTTTAACTGATTTTGCAATTTCTGACATGGACCCAACTTTACATACATGTGTGCAGGGAGTAGGGACATTAACTGATGAAGTTTCAGATTTTTAACATGCATACATTTAGAGTAATATCCATTTTTCCGCTAAAACCCCCCTGAACATGCCACCGGGTCGAAAAACCTCTTAAAATGTGGGCAGAAAAATCACAAGAATTATGGTATCATTTATAAAATTTTCACATGTCCGCTCTATGAGTTATTCATCTTTTTAAAGTTATGTTCTGGCTCCAAAGGGGTGTGGTTTCCCAGGTCACATGGTATAGAAACCAGTCTTTCCAGTTTCTGCCAAGCCAGCTTGCTCTCACAGGCAGTGCCCCTCCCAGCTCTTGCCAAGAGGAAGCTACATTTTACGACTGCGGTAATAAAAACCTTTGCCTGAGTGAAGAGGGCTTTGTTCACTCTCCTGCAGAGCACAGATAATTCAATTATCAGATAGATGGCATATCCTTAGTGTGGGCAGCAAAAGGAAGGTTGGCCTGGGAACACAGTGGTGACTCAAGTTTCACTGCTGATGGGGGTAGTTGCCAGGCAGAATCAAGTTCCTTAAGCCAGACTTTCAGCTACTGTCATGTTATTTGTTGCTTTTTAAATTAACTTGCAATTTTACACATGCAGCTAGAATGCTGATTCTAAGTGCAAAACTATGACATTTAAACAATTGCAACCTATGTGACACTCAAAAGTAGGTCACTCAGTCAATTTAAACATTTAGATTTTAGTGTCTTTAAATCCAGTGCAACTTAAACTGCTGAAATCCACAGCGCAGCCAGTCTTGTTATAAACCTTGTCTTATGATCTTCATTTCCCAGATTTTGTAGGCACACAAAACTCCATTCTGCCAAATGTCTGCTGGTGTTCAGTTAATATTTTGCACATATTGCAATGTTTGAAAATAGGCATTTTGACTTGCCTTCAGGGAAACAGAGTGGTTTTAAAACACCGGCTTTTGGATAGTGGTGAGTACTGGTACTGCACCCATTTTTGGGATTTAAGAAATGAATTCCCCACGATTCTAGGTTGCATTTGGCAATCAGCATTGCCATTCCCAATGGTTTCAGACTACTGTGCGGGTAGTCCAATGGTGGTTTTAGGCAGCGTCCTTCTGTGCCCATAACATCGGCAGAAATGGGTGGCAGCCTATTCTTCCTGCATTTCCCTGTGCATTTTCTGGGAAGCTCTGGCCATCATGATGTTTTCATGTCAGTACTGCACAGTTTTGAGGTAGGGCTAGGATGCATGGGTAAATACATCCCACAAGCCCCCCTCTTGCGATGGCCATTCGGTTTCACTGATGGGACTCGCAAGATCTGGGATGTTTCCTCATCTTCTTCCAATAGATGGCACAGTTCAGCATCTTCTTCTCCATCCGGTACTGATCGATGGTTCTCCTCGCCGGTCCTGATGGGAATATTGGGCGGTCCACTGGGCCCATTGGATCTTCGTTCCCGGTCTCCGTATCATCCTCCTTGGCCCGTCTTCAGGTTTTCTTTCTCCTAGGACGACAAAGGAAGAGCGGCAATACCTACTCATAGACGTTTTTCCACCACCGTTGAGATAGTGGGGCAGCATATGCATTTCATCATCACGAAACATTACATTCTTATTTTGAAAAAAAAACAGTATAACTAAGAGACAGTTTCATGCAAATCACAATATTTTAGAGACTAGATGTGGTATGTTTTATGATTGGAACTGAATTAGTCTGAGACAGTACCCGCTAGGATTCCAGAGGATTCCTCCAGTTGTTGCAGAGTGTGCCTGGGATGGCAACATTTCAACTGGTTTATGTGGACCCACTTGTCTTCCCCCTCTGCCGAACCGCCTTTGGGGATGCGGATCTTGTAGGCCACAGGAGAGATCTTATCGACGATCTCAAAGGGTCCTTTCCATGTAGGCAAAAATTTGCGCTGCTTGGCCTGGTTCCTTTGGAAGTTGTATAGATAGACCCGGTCCCCCCCCTGATATTCCTTCCTGGAAGTTTTCAGGTCATAGTGGGTCTTCATGCTATCAGCTGATCTTTCTAGATTCCGCTGAGCATAAGCAAAAGCATGTTGGAGGTGTTTCCTTAAATTCTCTACATACTCATGAGTAGTGGAGGCATTTATCAGTGTCTGCTCCTGGGTCCTGTAGAGCAAATGCTGAGGAAGCACCATCTTGCGCCCAGTCATCAACTCAAATGGTGACATTTTGGTTGCAGATGAAGGGGTAGATCTGATGGCCATTAGGACCAGAGGTAATCGGATATCCCAACTTGGCCCAGAATCTGCCACAAACTTCTTTAATATGCTCACAATTGTCCGGTTATATCTCTCTACTGCCCCAGAAGAAGCTGGTCTATAAGCAATATGCAGCTTTCTCTTGACCCCCAGTATCTCCCACATCTTTGTCATTACCTCACTGGTGAAGTGGCTACCTCTGTCTGACTCAATCCTTTGAGGTAGACCAAAACGGGAAAAGATGTGGTTAATCATCAAGGCAGCTGCAGTTTCTGCCTTGCAATTTGGGGCTGGGAGACATTCCACCCACTTGGTAAACAAGCATGTCACAGTCAACATGTACTTATTCCCCCTAGCCGAGCGAATCACAGGGCCTACAAAGTCGATTTGTAAATCTGACCATGGCAGTGTCATCCCCCGCTTTTGTAAAGGTGCCCGGTGTGTGAGGGATGTCGGCTGAAATTGTGCACACACAAGACAACCCTTCAAATATTGGTTGAGGTCCTGGCCCATGTGTGGCCAGTATGCAACCTCTCTTAAGATTTCCAGTGTTGTGTGAAACCCCCTATGACCGGCGGTGGCCGCATCATGGGCGTGACTTAACATCAGGCTTCGGAATGAGGTAGGAACCACCCACTGGTCGTGGCCAGCTTTGGATTTCCTTACCAACAAACCGTCTTGGATCCGGAACATTTTTGGACATTTCATCAACACTCTTAGGTCCTCTTTCCCCATGTAATCGGTATCCGTCAGGGGAAAGTTCTCAGGGTCCTCAAGGTGCTGGTAAAATTTACCAATTATTGGATCCCCCTTCTGAGCGGTAATCAAATCAGCATCAGGGGTCTCCTTACTCCATTGTGCAATTGAAAGGTCGTTGTGAGCATTTGTCTGGGACCTAGTGATAGCAGTGACCTGGATTTCCCCCAACAGGGACTCAATCTCAATTAGATCCCCTTGGATGGCCCCGGTTTTGGCCAGCTGATCAGCTAAGTCATTTCCAGTTTTGTCTGGTCCCTCTACTTTGGAATGACCCTTGATCTTTTTCCAATAGATGGTCATCCCATTCGATGTGACCAGATCATCAATGTTTTGGATCAACTTCCCATGTTTCAAGGGTTTGTTGTTAGCACATAACATGCCTCTGGTTTTCCAATTAACCAGGTGCTCCACGAACCCGTTCCGTACATAATCCGAATCTGTGATTATGACCAGTTCGTGGAGTTGATGCTGGACAGCAGTGAGGATGGCCTGATGCACAGCCATCAATTCTGCCACCTGACTACTTCGGGGACCAATTTTGTATCCAGCGGAGGGTTCTGGGGACTCATTCACCCATGCATTCCCTATGCCGGCCACCAGTTCTTTCTCCCCGTTGTTGTCAACATGGTAAGAGCATCCATCCACATACACAGTGGGCATTCCCTCACACTTGTCTTCTTCAAAGACTTTGTGTGGGGAATTAAGGTATGCCTCCATGTTGTCCTTTATTTTTAGACTTTCGTCCTCGAGACAGTTTTCTCTGGCACAATCATGCAAGTCAGCCAGACCTTGCGCGAGGGGACTCTTCTTGTTTTGGCCATATCTGACCTCCACAGGAAAGCCTTGCATTGACAGAATCCAGGAAGTAATTCGGGAATTACTCACATTTCCGGCCCGGATTCTGTCACTTTGGAGATATTGCAGAGGCTGGTGTGGAGTCTCCACTATGATGTGTTCCCCCTGGATAAACGGGCGGTAATTCTTCAATGCCCACACCGTTGCCAGGAGTGCCTTCTCACAATCGTTGAATTTTTCCTCCACAGAGGATAAAGTTTTGCTCGCATAGGAGATTACTTTATTGACCTTGTCATGCTTTTGGTATAATACTGCCGTCAAGCACGTATTAGAGAACCCTGTCTCCAGGAAGAACTCCTTGTTTCTGACAGGGTAAGCTAGGCAAGGCGCTTGTGAGAGGCTTCTCTTGAGTTGTTTTACTGCCTCGGCTTGTTCTGGACCCCATTCCCACTTGACCCCCCCCTTCAGGAGATGAATCAGGGGTCTGGTGATCTCTGCGTAGCCCTCAATGAACTTTCTGCTGTAATTAGTCAGTCCAAGGAGGCTCCTTAGTTCCCGCAGGGTTGTGGGGTCTTTCAGTTTCTGAAGTGCTTCCACTTTCTTTTCCTGGGGACAAAGACCCTGAGGAGTAATCTCATGCCCCAAGAAATTAACACGGGTTCTACACCACTGTGCTTTCTGAAAGGAAAGTTTTGCTCCGGCGGCCCTCAACTGTGTCAGAACATAACGGATCTCCGCTATATGTTCCTCCACAGATGAACTTTTGATGAGGACATCATCTACATAAGCCAGGTTACCCCTTGCACCCAGGTCGGGCATGGCCTTATGTAGGAAAATATTGAATTCATTGCCGGAGTTGAGGTATCCGAAGGGAGTCCGGGTCCAGGTGTACTGCTGGCCCCCAAAGGTAAAAGCCAGCTTGTATTGGTCCTCCCTACTGACAGGCACCGTCCAGTATCCATTGGTCAGGTCTATTGCAGTGAATACCTGTGACCCCTGGATCTGGGCCAGCCCTTGGTCAATGTAGGGCAGAGGCCATCGGGAAGTATGGACCCGTTTGTTGAGCTCCCTAAGGTCGGCGCAGAGTCTCCACTGGCCGTTTGGCTTTAATATCCCCAGCACCGGATTATTGAAGGTGCTGTGGACTGGACGGATTATTCCCCGGGACTCAAGGTTCTTAATTATTTCAGTAAGGGACTCCATTGATGCGAGAGGCAAGCGATATTGCTTCACAAACACAGGAGTCATGCCAGGGTCCGTGGGGATTGTTGTGGTGTGGATGTCGGTGCGACCACAGTCATATGAGTCTACCGCAAAGAGATCTTGGAAATCCAAGAAAACTTGTTTCAACTTTTGCTTTTGTTCCAGAGTCACACAGGCATCAGCTAGGTTGACTCTCGCTTCCACCATCTGCCTGAAGCCTGGAAAGACTTCTGGTTTGGCTATCTCAGCGGCCTCCTCCAACTGGGTGGAGAAGTCCCTGGTCAGAGTGCTGATTTGGACCGGAGGCTTCAGGTGGGAAAGGCAGCCCTCATGTACCTGGAAAATCACCTCATCCCTCCTGAAGTCACAAGTCACATCTTCCTTACCATAGGGGCAGGAAGTGTACACCAGGAAGTTCCCCCCATGCCGGGTAAAAATCCTGTCTGGTGTTGTATTGTCATCACTGTCACTGTCAAAACAGTCCTTGGGGATTGGTCCTAACAGTTCGTTACCTAAATCCATGGAAAAATGTCGGTCATCAACCGCCATTCCAATAATGGTGCCTGCGGCTAGAGTAATACTCTTTAAGTCGCTGTTATCCACCTCTATTGGAATGGTGTCATGTTCTAGGTTGACTAAGGGAGTTGGGTTTACCCCCAACCCTTGCTGTTGGAGAGAAGCATTTAGATGTATGTAAGCATCAGGGTTTTTCAACTCTTGTCCCCTTTTAACTTTCACTTCCAGGGAGAATTGTCGGGTCCTTTCTGGGATGGTGACTTCCTCTTTAACCTGAATTTCAACTGCATAAGGTAGCAATTGAGCTGACCTAAATGCTTTTTCTGGATCATCAAAGCCCATGGGATTATCCGCTAATCGGGACCAAGCTTTGAAGTTTATTAGGTCCAAACTAATGGCAAAGCGATTGAGAATGTCACTGCCTAAGTAAAAGGCGGCAGGGACGTCTCGCACGACCCAACAATTATGGACAATGCTCTTGTTGCCAATGGAGATTTTGAGCATACACCTGCTTGGCAGGAGATGTTTGGAATTAGGTGCTTCCAGGTCCATTTCCCACTTGTCTATCAGTTTGAAGGTGGGAATGGCTGGATCTTTTGGGAGTTGGCGAAACATGGCTTCGCTGATGAAGCTCTTACCGTTGTTCACACACACTCGAGCGAGAACAGAGTCCTTCCCATCATTTAACTGAACAGGGATGAACAACTGCTCTCCAATTTGCTGAATATCAGCCAGGCTCTGAGCTGATTTCACATCTTTCTGGACTATAGGAGTGGGAGTTTCAGATTGTGGATTGGTATAGAATTTCAGAGTGTTTCCTTCCAGCGTGGAATACCACCTTAAACTGGAAGGAAGGTTGATTTTCAGAAATAGAGAGGACCCCCCATCACCAGTCTGTTGTCCTACTGCTATTACTGTCACGTCTGGAATTTGGTTGTTCTGGAAGTGAAATTGTACTTGGTCAGATTTTTGTTCAACCATGTGGCAGGTGCCGTTTAAACTAACATGGTTGACACTCTGTTTTAATTTTATTGGTCGGCTAGTCTGGGTCCAGAGGACCTTGTTTACGCAATCTATTAGGGGTGACAACCTCCTCAGGAGGTCATTCCCTAGTAAACAAGGGGTGCCCTCTGGGGTCACAACTATGACCGGGTGTTTCAACTTATGTCGCCCGATCTTAATGTCCAAGTCTGCAGTCCCCTCAACGGGAATTTCCTTCCCGTCAAAGTTCTGCAGTTGTCCAGGAAGAGAGGTGAGAGGAATTAGGTAATTCTCTCCCCTTCCTGCATTCAGTTCGTCAAAGGCCCTTCTGGACAGAAGGGTAGCTTGAGATCCAGTGTCCACCAGTGCCGAGATTGTACCCTGCCCCTGTACTTGTACCGGGGCATAATATCTTCCCTCCTTCTCCTCAAGGGGGCACAGGTAATGTACATTTTTGGACAACTGGTGGGCTAACTTTCTGGTTTTGGACATCGCTAGCGAAGGGATTTGGGCAGAATCTTGTGGAGAGCCTTGGGAATCTGAAAGAAAAATTTTGCAACTGGAGATCAGAGCCATTGTGGGTTCCCCTGGTTCCGGTTCTGGGCCGCCCCCCCTTTTTGGAGGCAGTCCCCAGGATGGGTTTGGACCAGGGGATTTTCTTGCTGTTGGTTCTGGGATGAGATGGTGGGCGGCGGTAGCTCAGTCTCCACATCTCCCCAGTCTGGATTTGCATTCCTAGGGACCCATTTTTCTTTGGGAGGAGTTCCCCCCTCTCTGAAGGAGAAGATCCTTTTCCCAGGATCCTCTGAGGATCCCTCTCCCTCAAATTGGAAGATCTGTACCTCCTCCTCAAACTGAGTCTGTTTGGGTCTTTTGTTTCTCCTACCCCCCCCTCTGCTCCTTAGGAGGCAGACTTTCAGGGGAAAGAGATTTTGTTTCCGGTTCCTGGGTTTCCAGGGGCTGTTTACAAGTGAGGAAGGAAGCTTCCTCCAAGGCTTTACACCCCCCTTCCCTTTGTGCCTCCTCCCTGGGAACCGGTGAGTTATCGGGGTGTTGCCCCCGTCATTGTTCTGGAGCACCAGGTCCAGAGTTGGGTGCGTTCTGCGCCGGCACGCCCATCTGAGGGTTCTGCTGAGCCCTCAGTATGTGACCCAGGTCCCGCGCCATGTTTTGAACCTGGCGCTCTAACTGGGAAACCCGCTCAGGCTGATACGGGGCCCTGTTTTCTCCCCTGGGCTGATCCCTGGAAGGGTAGCTGTCCCTCCTCTGGTGATACCCCGGGTTGGGAAGATTTGGGTACCCCTCCACCCTTGGCCTCCCCTCTCCCGGATTCAGTGGTCTGGGCTCAGGGAATTGGGGAAAGAAGGATGGATGGTTTTGGGGCTGGAAGTCGGGTGGATATCTGGGGAAAAAGTTCTGCCCAGGGTTTGGTAAATTTCTGCCCTCCTGTGGGAAGTTTGGAGAGAAGTTCCCTGGGTTAGGTGCTTGTCTGGATCCCCCCCCTTGGGCTGGAGGAGTCCACACATAACCCAGGATGGGTCGATTTCCCTTGTAACGGGGACTTACATAATCAGGAGAGCGAGGGACCCCATTTGTGGGGCTGCCTCCCTGGCTCCCTGTCTGTGACTGGCCCGAGGACCTTCTGGGCCTAGCATTATTAGGTGCAGGTAGGTTTTTAGGCCCCCCCATCTCCAAATCCAAAACGGGGGTGACCTTTACCTCTGCCACCTTGGCAGCAGCAGGGGTGCTGTTGGCTTTGGGGTTTTTCTGGGCATTGCTTTTATTTTCTATGGGCTTCTGCACCTCATAGATCCGGGTAGCCTGTTCAATGACCCAGTCTAAAGATCTTTTCTCATGAAAATCCCTCACAAGCTGGGTCATGATATATTTGGGCAAGGCATGGAAAAACGTATTTATAAACTCTCTACTATCTGTGCGCACCCTTCTTGTGGTCTGTGCAAAAGCACGCTTTAACTCCTGCACAAATTCTTGTGGGGCCTGATCCTCCCCACATTGCAAATTGTAGGCTGCCTTGCGAGCCTCTTGAGGATTTCTGTGAACAGAAAAATGTTTCAGGATGGCCGCCTTATATGTGGACCATCTTAAATGATTTTGGTCCTCCAGCCCCGCAAAGAAACTGGAGTATTCCGGGGAGAATGTCCACTTTACATATTGAATACAGCTTTGGCTGTCCTTCAAATGGAAAGTCTCCATCATTTGTTCAAACAACTCTAAGTGCTCCCAAACAGAATACTTAGCGTTCTTATGGTAAGGCGTGATGACGCTCCTGATCGCCTTAATCTGCTTTAAGGGGTCCTTAAGCAAGGCCCTTTTTGCCTTATTGGCCTTTTTGGTTCGGGTAACCCTTGTCCATTCTTCCTCGGACTCAGAGGCACTGCTCCCAGAGGTTCCCGTCTGTTCTTCCAGGTTTTCCCGGATTCTGCGAGCCTGGGAATGGCTGGCAGAATGTGGGGACCTGGTCTCCTGTGTCCTGCGCAGTTCAGAGGAGTCTTCAGATTCCTCCTTGCTGCCCGGATTTGCTGGGTACCCCCTCCACTGACCTAACTGGGCAGAGGTTTTCAGGATGCCCTTAATGGGCCTACTCTCCCGGGGTTCCCCATTGAACTGTACTGTACTTGGGTGCCCATACCCGGATGCCCACCCCTCCATTCCTGAGTGGTACTGGCCTATGAGCCCCATACTCTTAGCTGGATAGTAATCTGCCATCCCTGTGGCCCTGTGCTCATGTGCGCCAGGGGACATGGGGGTGGCAGAGTCCAGGGACTGAGAGGTATGAGGGCCTCTGGTACTAGGGCTCCTGAGGTTATGCTCCGGAGTTTCCCTTTCCCAGCGAACCTCATCTCTATCTGCCCCTGCTCCCTGTTGCAATGCAAGAGCCTGCATTTGTGCCTTCAGTTCCTCAGTTAAGGCCTTACTGGACTCTATCAATCTCTCCTGCATCGCTACCTGTTGTTGGAGCCTATCATTGTGTTCACAGAGGGCCTCGTTTTCCCTCTGTGCTTCCTGGTTGGTCCTGGAGAACTGGGCCAGTCTTTGCTGCAGGAGGGTTACCTCCTGAGCTGTGTCCCTATTGGCCTGCTCCTTTCTTGCTAGAGCATCCTCCACCCTCCTGGTGTGCTCTAACAAGTTCTGGTGTTCTTTTTGGAGATCACCCAGTCCCTGGTGGGCCAGGTGATTTTCTTCCATTTTTCTTTTTAAATGGCAGACTTCCTGGCCTAAGGCGTCTCTTTCCTGACTAAGAGCCTGCATTTGTGCCGCCAGGTCGTCCCTCTGCCTTTGAAGGGCACCAGCTTTTTGGCGCTCCTCATCAAACTCTGCCTGGGTATCCAGGTCTTTCAAGATCAGCTTGTTGTTCTCTACCTTCACTCTATCTAGATGACTTTGCAGGGTGGCTACCTGCTCCGTGCATGCCCTGTTAAAGTCTAATTGTTGCTCCAGCTTTTTCTGGCTCTGCAGTAAGGAGTCCAAACTGTCTTGGTGCTCCTTCTGCAGGGCCAGAAATCTGGTATCCTGTTCTGACTTTTCCTTTTGCAGCACATCCATATCCTCCTTCATTTTAGTGATGTACAGTCTGCTGTCATTTTCTGACTCCTGGCTCCTCTGCAGCCTCTGCTCAGAAGAGACCAGGTCAGATTGGACCTTCTGTAATGCCAGCAGTTGCCTACTCGCCAGATCTTGGCCTTCAGCACATTTGTCCTGCACGGCTCCCATATGTAAATATAAATACGCCGCTACCCTGGCAATCTTATTGTGTTCATCTTTGGCTTTAGGAGCCATATATAGTTCACTCAGGGCCACATGTAAGGGACCCTGATCTCTATATATATCTGACCCTGTTTCAGTGACCTGTTGTGTGATGGCCTGCAACCACGCATCCTGGCCCTGTTCGGTCCATTCACCTCTCACAAATAGCTTATGCAAGAGGTGCTCTCTGGCTATTTTCATGTCTACTAAGGTCGTCATTCTAGAGATTGGTCTCTGTCCTGACTTACAGAAGTTTGTATTTTATTTTTGCAGAACAGAACTTTTCTTGGAGTGTCCCTTTTGAGGAATGCTTCACAGCGTAATGCAGCGTGGTGATCCGACCGGATGTATGTATTCTGTCAGTTAGCACACTGTATTAAGCTGCACAAGTGGTAAATCTAACCCAACGTCTCGGCTCGAGCCCCCAATTTGTAAGAGGATTCAATTCAGCACTACAGCTAAGTTAACGCCTAGTCTAGAATACTGAATGAAAACCCTTATTGATATATCTTTAGGTCCAGTTCATGCGTTCTGGATGACTACCCCTATATAACACCCCTCTCTTGGAATCCCCCTGACCCCACTGAGCCAAGAAGTAGTTCTGTTTTGCAAGTTAAAAGGGTTTATTTGATACTTTAAACAATAGATATATATCACACTTTATAATAAGTTAATAATTGAATAGCACACTTAATCTGATATGATAAAGATCAACAACGGAGAATCTGGCACTAGCACACTTCTTTATAATTACTAAGGAGTTGAGATGAAATGGATAAGGTAGCACACTGGTAAATAGGTACAGAAGGATAATGTGGTAGAGAATGCTTTATAGGGTTCAAGGAAATGCAAGGTTGAATGAATGAAATGCAGTATAGAAAATACTCAATATGATTTCCACAAAACAATGTAATCACTTTTCTCTGGCTATTCACTCCCCCCCTCTTTATGCAATGCAATGGAATGGGAGGAGAGCACACAGTTCTCAGAAATGCAATCAATGTAATCAGTTCAATCCCCCCCCCAAGCTTAGACAACAGAAGTTTAAAACACAGATAGGAGTTTTGAAAACACAGGCCCAAATGCTTTGATATGTGCTAGCAATGGATGAGAAATATGCTGGAAATGCTTTTTGATTCCCTTTCAGAGGTTCAGGGTGAGTGGTATCTAGTTAATATTAGTCCAGGCTCACACTAGCAATGATGCAGGGATAGTTAGCAGGTTAAACGAATTTCTGGCAAATGGAAGGCAAGCAGCAGCAGTTTTTACATGTGAAGAAATTGCAAATCGCGGTAAAATTCGCGGATGCGTGCTCCGCGATTGCGGTAAAACTATAAGGGCTAGGAATGCGGTTCTTGGTGCGATTCAAAGCTACGATTCTAAGCTATCAGAGGAAAGTTACTGCAAGTCTCTAGCCCAAACGGTCGCGGAGATATGAGCGATTTAATAAAGGTCGTTTTTGGGTTTGCAAATTTCAAAAGCTCACAATGAAAAGTGCAGCTTGCAACTAGAAATGACAGGTGACAGCTAGGAGGCAGTTCTACTTAGGTTAAATAGATTGAATTAGATGAATTCAAACTAAGAGATTGGTTCTACACAGTTCTGCTGGGTACTCACACTATATTCTTGAGTGAAATGTGCCTCGCCACGGATCTGGTCAGGGTTTTAGACTGGACTCTGGTCTGGTCTGGTCTGGCCTCTGCGCTTCACAGTGATCTGGGTCAGCTCTCTCTGCTGGTCTGGGTCTCTCTGGGTACAGCACTGCTTTCTCTCTGTTTCTCTTAGTTCTGGATAGATTGATGTCTCTAGTTTGGCTTTCTGGAGGTTGGTGGAGGTAAGTATGGATTTTTCCGGCAGAGCGTCCCGCTGCAGATGGATTTGGAAAGTCCCTATCTGTCCTGTCTGTCTGCTTTTATGTGTTTAGAATGTGGGTGTGTTCTAGCATCACTGACCCTACCTCTCTCTCAGCTTCTAATTGGTCAAACTTCCATTTATCATTTGATTGGGGAATGAACTGTGAGTCAGCGTGATGTCATTTTACAGCCTGCAGAAAGTCCACTCCTCCTGTCAACTTACACACAAATCTAGATTTGAAACAAATACATATTTGCAGAGATACATATTGTTTTAAAATCATATGCACCCATCATGCATTACAGGAGGTATCCCCTGTTCAAACTCTGCTCTTCCTGGGAGCTTGCATTCAGAACTGGCACATATTTCACTTTTTAACTGATTTTGCAATTTCTGACATGGACCCAACTTTACATACATGTGTGCAGGGAGTAGGGACATTAACTGATGAAGTTTCAGATTTTTAACATGCATACATTTAGAGTAATATCCATTTTTCCGCTAAAACCCCCCTGAACATGCCACCGGGTCGAAAAACCTCTTAAAATTTGGGCAGAAAAATCACAAGAATTATGGTATCATTTATAAAATTTTCACATGTCCGCTCTATGAGTTATTCATCTTTTTAAAGTTATGTTCTGGCTCCAAAGGGGTGTGGTTTCCCAGGTCACATGGTATAGAAACCAGTCTTTCCAGTTTCTGCCAAGCCAGCTTGCTCTCACAGGCAGTGCCCCTCCCAGCTCTTGCCAAGAGGAAGCTACATTTTACGACTGCGGTAATAAAAACCTTTGCCTGAGTGAAGAGGGCGTTGTTCACTCTCCTGCAGAGCACAGATAATTCAATTATCAGATAGATGGCATATCCTTAGTGTGGGCAGCAAAAGGAAGGTTGGCCTGGGAACACAGTGGTGACTCAAGTTTCACTGCTGATGGGGGTAGTTGCCAGGCAGAATCAAGTTCCTTAAGCCAGACTTTCAGCTACTGTCATGTTATTTGTTGCTTTTTAAATTAACTTGCAATTTTACACATGCAGCTAGAATGCTGATTCTAAGTGCAAAACTATGACATTTAAACAATTGCAACCTATGTGACACTCAAAAGTAGGTCACTCAGTCAATTTAAACATTTAGATTTTAGTGTCTTTAAATCCAGTGCAACTTAAACTGCTGAAATCCACAGCGCAGCCAGTCTTGTTATAAACCTTGTCTTATGATCTTCATTTCCCAGATTTTGTAGGCACACAAAACTCCATTCTGCCAAATGTCTGCTGGTGTTCAGTTAATATTTTGCACATATTGCAATGTTTGAAAATAGGCATTTTGACTTGCCTTCAGGGAAACAGAGTGGTTTTAAAACGCCGGCTTTTGGATAGTGGTGAGTACTGGTACTGCACCCATTTTTGGGATTTAAGAAATGAATTCCCCACGATTCTAGGTTGCATTTGGCAATCAGCATTGCCATTCCCAATGGTTTCAGACTACTGTGCGGGTAGTCCAATGGTGGTTTTAGGCAGCGTCCTTCTGTGCCCATAACATCGGCAGAAATGGGTGGCAGCCTATTCTTCCTGCATTTCCCTGTGCATTTTCTGGGAAGCTCTGGCCATCATGATGTTTTCATGTCAGTACTGCACAGTTTTGAGGTAGGGCTAGGATGCATGGGTAAATACATCCCACAAAATCGCATACGTGTGCTGACCCGCTTACGCGCTAAGGACCTTTCCTCGAATTACACGCTGACGTGTAATTTTTTCACGTGTCAAATCACTCCGTATCAAGCTGGCCATGCATACACACACAGAAGACCATGCTCCTGCCCTGAAGGCCATTTTCCTGCCCCCCAGAGCCCGAGCACGCTCCCACCTGCCATCTGCTGCTGCCTGACTGTCTGCTGCCCACATGCCCTGCTATTTGGTGCCTGCACATCAGCCATCTGCAGGGGTCCAGTTGCTGTGTCCACCCCTGCTGGAACAGAAGACTCCCGACTGGGATACCATCGCTCCACAGCCCAGCCCCAGGACCCAGTTGCCCACCCACTCCTGCCTCTGGGGTTGCCATGTTGGGCACATCTCCTGAGGTTGGGCTGTGGAGCGATGGAATCCCAGTCGGGAGTCTTCAGTTCCAGCAGGGGTGGTCACACCCCTGCTGGCAGCGAATGCAGGCAGCAAATGGCAGAGCACGTGGGAAGCAGGCAGTCAGGCAGCAGCAGATTGCAGGTGGGAGCGTGCTCGGGGCTCTGGGGGGCAGTAATTCGGCCTTCTGGGCATGACGTGGCGTGGGCATAGTGGTTCAGTGCACGTGAAAAAACTGCACGTCCGCGTGTGAATGCGTGTAATCCGAGGAAAGGGCCTACGCACGTAAGTGACGTGACCCACGTGGCCGTTTCCCTCAGCAAGTGTTAAAGGTGAGCGGGGCCAGCAGTTCACTGTATGTGCCTTTCGTGGAGACCAACGTGTGTAGCTGCTTCGTGTTGATTCGTGCGCCATCACATCTTCACAGCGCTCGAGGACGTATCTCTTCTTTTGGCGGGGGTATTGGGTACGCATGTTTTTCTGCATCACGCTAGTCAGACGGTGAGTCGCGCATACTATTTTTCATTGGACCAAAGGCCCTTAGCGCGTAAACGCGTACACGCGTGGGTGTTTCCCTCGTGACGTGGGCATAGTGGTTCAGTGCACGTGAAGAAACTGCACGTCCGCGTGTGAATGCGTGTAATCCGAGGAAAGGGCCTACGCGCGTAAGGCCCACTGCGGGTGCCCCTGTGTATCGCACCCATTTTCGAGGTCATAGTAGCCTGCGTGTCCCATGCGTACGCGTTTTTCGTGTTACTGGGTGCCACCGCGTACTGCGGGAGGTTGATTCCACGCACGTAGGCTGCAGGGTTGCGTGCACGGTTTTACTGCAGTTTTGGGGTTCCTGAGCGTAGCGTGACCCGTCACTACATCACCGGGGTCACATACAGCCTTGCAGGTGCAGGGGAGCTGTTAACATCTTGCATCCCACCCCCTTCACCCCAATTGCCCAGGTGAATGGTGGTGTACACCTCCCATTGGCAGTACTACATCTGTGCCGGCACTACTCCATCTGTGCCATGGTTGGGAGGCCACCAAAGGTGAGGGGCGCCTCAGCTGGGCATACTCCTCGTGGCGGGCGTGGTCAGGGACGTGGCCGGGGTGACCAGGGAGTAGGGGGACTCCAGGGTGTTCAGGGTGGCCGCAGAGGGGAAAGAGCAGGGTTGCGCCACTTGAGCACGATGTTGTGCCATGTGTCGGTGCAGTCATGCCACCACCCCCTGTGGTTCTGGGAGATGCAGCTTCTGCATCTGGCACTGGCGCCCATGTGACCCGGCAGTCCGTTTCATCGACTGCCACGGGCCCAAGGGTAGTGGTAGCTGCAGGTGCAGCTGTGGACACCACCACCCAGGCTCAGGGTCTGCCAGCGCAGGCTGCGTTGGCAATTGAAAAGCCCTTGGAAGATTTCCAACAGGCACGGAGGGAAACCGTAGGGGCACGCAGGGCTGCCATGACAAAGACATGTGTCCCTGGGGCAGTAATGTCATCTGCTGTCTCGAACAGCTGGGTGTTGGCAAGTGCAGGGGCAGATTCACCCAACAACACCCCGGTTGTGAGTCTGCCAACCAGGACAGTCGCGGTCAATGACCCTGCCACAGCGGATGTTGCTGTGCAGGGTCCATTAGAGGGCACCCAGCTGCCACTGATGCAAGTCATGCCTTTGGTCGTCTGTCCACCTCCCACTCCCTTGGCTCAATCAACCGGTCCCACTGGCCATGCTGATCAGGGCGGCATCAGCCAGCCAGGGTCTGCGCAACAATCCAAGAGGAGGAAGGTTGCACCTGCAGCACAGGCTGCGACCCCACAGACAGCCACGACCTCCTGCACGTCGAGGAAGAAGGCTTTCTGCAAACAGGAACTGGATTACCTCGTGGACTACGTGCGGGACCACAGCCATGACATGCTAGTGGGTGCCAATTGTCAGACTACGGCTGCCCACCGTGATACCCACTGGAAGCAAGTTGTGGAACATGTGAGTGCATTCAGCCATGAGGTGCGCACGGCGCAAGAGTGCAAAAAGCGTTGGAATGACTTCAAATGCAGCCCTAAGGCTAAGCGTGCCACAAATTACAACTTGACTCTGATGACTGGTGGTGGGCCTGCACCGGAGGAGGAAGACCTCACTCCGCATGAGTCACTCGTTGCGGAGTTCATACCTTCAGAATTGGTCAAAGGAGTGGGAGAGATGCCAGACTTTGATGCACAGTCCAGTGAGTGTTGATGCGTGTTTGTGGAGGACGTGTGTGTTTTATTTGTGTGATGTGATGTGCATGACTGCCACTACATGTCACGTGTACATGGTTATGATGTGTGAGTAATACAATGCTTCCCTGATGCATGTCTACTCTGCTGGATGGTGGACATGTGGAGAATACGGGGACTGTCCACATCACCACTTTTGCATCCTACTCACATGCTGGTTACCAGTTTGCCCCTCTGGTCCATGTTCCAGCTCACTGTCACGTCTGCATGTAGCGTGGGGTGAGCTCCTTCTCAACCCAGGAACTATGCATAGCATGACTGACGTGCATGTGTACTCTGTCTGCAAGGGGGTACCCATTGTAGGCATGCTCCCTTGCCCCTCAACCCCCTACTCTGCAGCCCATTTCCACCTTAGCACTGGTCTGCTACAATATTGCCGTTGGGTACTTCACTGTTCATGCCTTCTGTGTACATGCTAACATCCAGCGGCTAATCTGCCAGACATATCCATTGTGGTACATCCTTAGTACTTGATGCAGGGTGTCTCACTTGGACTGTGCAGAGGTCAGATGCTCCACAGGGACATGAGTGCCCATTCATGCTTCATGTGCATTCCACGCATGCCCATATGTGTCCATGACTGGATGATGACTGTAATACAAGTCCAGGATGCCCTAAATTGCATGGCATTTCATCTGCCTTCCCATGTCAACTGTGGCTCAGTACTGCGTTGCACACATGTTTAGGGTCTGACAATATGTGAGGGTCACAGGCCTCAGCCTGTTTAAAGGCCAATGAATCTGTCCAACTGGTGTAGTGTCTTCTTCACATGTGGGTGGACTTCAGAGGTTTCATCATGTGTCCTGCTTACTGTCCCATCATCATTTGCAGTGTTGTCACTTGACTCATGATTGATGCTAGTCAACACTGTCTGTCAATACACAGGTCTATGCTCAGCCTTTTGATACCATGCTAGGCATCCCTGCTTTTGCACTTGGGTGGAGGGGTGCTTTGCTTGTAGATATGCTACCCATTGAATGCACATTGCGCGTGATGCCAGAAGTTGACCTTGCACTGCCTTCACATTTTCTGACACACACCATGGAGTCCTTGTACATGTAGGTAGTGAGTAACATACATATTTGCTGCACTGCATAGACCCACTTCAGTGCAAACTGCCACCTTTCAACAGCTCTAATCACAGAAGCAAATTCAAGTTGACTCAGCATGCATGCCAGGTTCTATTTTGTGTGTCACATGTCTGCCTGATGTGTTTGTTGTCGGTGTGTGTGTGTTGTGTGCTTGTAACATGTGTAGTGACCTTTTTTCTCTCTATTTGTCAGATGATGATGCAATGGAGCCAGAGGATGGCGTTGTCATGCCAGGCACAGGGTTGTTCTCACTAAAACAAACCGGCACAAGTGGGGGTCATGGGGTGGTAGGCCACGAAAACCCCCAAGTGCTACAGTCCATCTTGTCTCTGGCTGCCTATGAGTCCAGCCCTGAAGAACACTCTGACGACCATGTCGAGTTGGATGAGCATCAGGGCCATATATCAGGGGTGAGTGATTCTGATGTGGACACTCCTCTGTCCGCGACACCTGCACTGAGGGGTAGGCAGTCTTGGTACCTCCGCCCGTGGTGGATCAGGACACAGGGTCACCCTCCAGACCAGTCACTGATGTGCCTGGGACATCACGTTGACGGGGGCATGTAGTCGTGCAGCCGCGGGCTGTGCCAACACAACGAGGACACACGGTCCTTGGGTCCCGCAGGGGTCAAGCCCAGCAACGTGGTCACCACGCACAACCACAGTATACTGAGTGGGAGCAAGACATGACTGCCCATTCTGAACGGCAGGGGGCAGCAATGGAGAACATCGCTAAGAGCATGGAGCGTGTAGCCCAATCTGTGCTCCCCCATGCTAGGCAGGTGCTTTTCCAGCAGCAGGCGGCACGGTCCATGGCCCGCTCGCTCAGGCTGGGCATGGCGGCCTCAGACAGGGCACGCCAGGCTGAAATGTCGTCTTTGCGTCAAGCAATTGCTGCTCACGCAGAGGCACACATGAAGGCACTGAGGGAGGAGTATGCTTCTCTCAGATCCACTCTGGGTGTCCTTCTGATGTCCCAGAGGGAGCAGGCAGAGGAGAGGTTTGCACAGCTTGAGCGTACCATCTCGGCTGAGCTACATGCTTGCCGGGAGGTGCAGTAGTTGTCAAGCCAGGCCTTGCAGGAGGAACTCCGTGTTACACGTGCTACCTTGCAAGAGGAATCACGTGTATCACGGGAGATTCTGCATGCAGACCTACATATCATCACCACACAGAACCAGGCTCACCCATCTGACAGACCAGCTGCCGACGAGGGGCAAGCTGCAGATAGGCGTGGTCATGCTCCTGTGCCACGTCCTCCTTTCCAGGAAGAGCCAGACTTGGACGACAATCTATCTCCCACATAGGTCGGGATGTGCAGGCGTTGAGCCCATGGAGTTTTTTTTTTCCTCAGCATCATCGCATGTGGGTGTTGAGCAGCACCCTGTACCTCCCACCTCCTGGGTGCCCCCCTCCAGGTCGTAGGTGGCCATTTTTGATTTTTCTTTTAGTTTAGTTAGTAACGTTTCTGTTTGATAGTTAGTTTAAATAAGTAAAGTAGGTTTTTCATAGTTAGTGTAATTAGTTAATATAGTTTAAAATTGCTAGTCTATTGTGCTTTCATGTGACGGTGTGGTGCTTTGTGGCTTTTGAAAGCATCCACTGTCTGTTCCAGCTGGGCCCTTCAAGCTTTTCTTGTGAATGTGTTTGCTGCTTGGGGTCCTTGACTCACATATGCCACTCCTGCTTCCCTTATCCATGGGCTCACAAGGATGGTTTGGTGTAAAAGCCTATTACACAAGGGCAATGGACTGTCATATCTGTGCCATGCCTGCTGCTGTGGAACTTGTGTTAACACCCCTAGTGGGGATGATTGGGGTGTAATTGTCCACTGTTCTTCTTTTGCTAGATGGGGTGTTTAATGATTCACATGTACATTCATTGCTATGCATTTTGTAGTATGTTTCTTATCTTTAATGAACATGTGTTTGTTGCAAATCATGCTATAGATAGTGTGTTCCACACTGTTGCTGTGAAAGACGGACAGATGGTGTGATTTCTGATGTACGTCTCTGACATGGTCCAGTCATGTAATGCCTGAAGAGACACACACAGATGAATATTAAGCATTAATCATGTGATTCATGCACTTTCTGCAGGGGGATGAGCCTCAAGACCACCTTTGCCAGCAGACATGGGCCATTGGACGTCTGGAATCAGGACACGTTTGGTGCTGCCGACATGCGCATGTGTGCGCAGGCAGAGGCACAGGGATTGCGATCATACATCCGAAAATCGATGACGTGTTTCAAGGGACTCCAGGCAAGGTGAGCAGCAAAAGGGGGTCACAAAACAGCAAACCTTCCACCTGGCCAGTTGAACACGCATGCTTAGTAGCAGCACTGACGGTGAACTTGGACAAATATTGGTGTAGACGGGCACAATACAGCTCAGATGTGTTAATGGACGGATGGCTAGTTGATGTGAAAGTTGTCTGGGGCACCTGCAGGGGCAGTGGCACATACCCTCCAGTCAACCATGGTCCATTGAGGCACTTGTATTAGTCATGTAGCATTCCGAGACATGGCATGAAGCAGCTCACAGGGACAGACAGCAAGGGACAGACTCGGGTGCAATGCATTTCATTTCCAAGTAGAAATTGATACATGCACTGACTACTTTATTTTGGTCATGGTGGTACAGGACCTGTTCTGAAGTCAGACCTTGCTATATGCGTCTGTCTGCTTGCACAGGGAACATTGCATGTTGTGTGAATCGTGACACATTGGTGTTCCATTTGCCATGCACCGACCGGTGCCTGACTTACTGCATTGACTGTGTATAAACCATCAGAGGGGTAATGTTACATATGGGTATGAAGCATCCACACAAGTTTGTCTGTTTGTAGTGTAGTTTGTTACTTTGGGGCATATTTGGTAGTGTGTTTGTGTGTTTTGGGCATGCACAGATTATTAACTGTGGCTCTCTTTGCAGCATTGAACTGCTCCTGTTACCGGACCAGAGAGTGTGCAGGCAGGAGTCCAGCACTCACCACAGAGATAAGTTTCTCTTTGACTTCCATTTGAGTAATTTGCTGCTATGTGCATTGTGTATGTTTTGTCAATTTTTGCATGTGTTAATGTGTGTACTACATTTTGGTGCATTCCCTACTTTCCTGTGTCAATCCTACTCCCCTCTCCTGCCCCTCATTCCTGTTTTCCAGTATGCCAATGCCTGTGCCGACTGCATATCCCTGACCCTCCTTCCACTACAGGGTCTCAGAGGCCTGTGTGAGTTAGAGCTTGCAGGTACCCAGACCACGTTGGGGGTGGTTGTTTTGTGCCACTCCTGCGCCTGTACACGGGAGCTGTGACAGTAGACATCCGTTTGTGTTGCATCATTCTATGTTATGTATAACACATGTTTCAGATCCTGTAGTGACATTGTTTTACTGTGCTACCTTGGTTGTTGACATCATTGTGGTCGTACCTGGCCTTTGTGGCGTACTGCTACTTGAAGTCATCTACTGGAGGCTGTTCTGGTTTGTTTTACTGCCTGCAGGGTATTTGCTTGGCTTCTGTGTTGTCCTGCTTTGAGTTCTCTTGCATTTTGTGCTTTTGCAAATCTAGGTGGACTCTGAGGGTGCTGGCAACTTTTTACACACAAGGTGGGAGATGGTGACAAAGGGGAAGGGTGATCCTGTGGCCAGGTGGAATTCAAGGATGTACGATGAATGACCCAGATGCAGTTGTTCAGTGGGTCATGGTGATTTGTGAGGGGAGGAGGTTTGTTGTTGATAGTTGCCTTGCCCTGCAGTATGATGGGCACCCTGAAATTGTGATTGTGCTTTCCTATGTACATGATGTATTCTGCTGATCAATGCCTGTTCATGTGTTGTGTTTATCTTTCAGGTGTGAGGGGATAGTTGTGGCTTGACCTGCTGGGGTATACACATGGTGAATGTTCACATGTGATGTGTAGACGACACTGATGGTCACTTGATTTCACATGCATATGTTGAGTGCATGTCCCTACTGACCCAAACGCTCGCACTATGATCCACTACATGTACAACCACCCTTCCATGTCCACGTGTACACTCTGTTTGCCTTCTGGTGCCCACTTAGTCCCTGCACACATGTTCTCTGACCATTTGTGGATCTTGTACATGCCTAATTTGTTTTTTATGTAGTTTGTCGCTTAGATGTCATGCTCAGGGTGTGCATCACACACAATGGCTGTTCACTGTGCTGTGTGCTGAGCAGTGTGTTGCAGGAGGTGGACACGGCACACAGTAGTTCAGTGTTGATTTTGCAACGCACATTGTGCATGTAGACAGGCATTCATTGCTATGTTTCAACTACAACTTTTGGAATGCATTTGGGTATGACTTATTTTGGGTGGGAGGTTGTTGGTCAGTGATTTCATCTGATTCCATGTCAGGCATCATTGTCTGATGCCACTTTACATTTGTCACATGGCAATGTGTACCTTATTGTTACTGTGTTGGTGTATGGCTATTGCTTGCCATTTCATGTTGTGGTTTTGGAGGGTTTGAGTGACATACCAGTGATAGTCATGGCCTGTTTGGCAGGTCTGTGTGATTCACACCTTGCATGTGCGCCTTTTGGTCACACAGGATTGCTTGTGTTTAAGTAGCTAGGGATGCACACCATGTGGTAATTCCATGGCAACAATCTCAGGGCGGTAAGGTTGTGACAGTTGACTGTCTCTTTGTCATCATCAATTGTCATCTGGTATGTGCCAGGCCTGTGTGGACTCCGCAGGGTGGGGAGATTAGGTGAAAAATCTGTCCACAAGCTGGGTCCGTGCTTCCTCGCCACATGCCCTATCCCCTCCCATGGGCAGCGCCTGAGCCTGTGGTTGGGGATGTGGGGGCACCGCCATGTCCACCGGTACACCCTGCCGTGTTGCAACATTGTGCAGGACACATGCTGCCACAATGATCCTGCACACTACTGGGGGTGCATAGAGTAGCTGCCCGCCAGAGCGGTCAGGGAGCGGAAGCGTGACTTGAGCACTCTGAATGTGCGCTCCACTATGGCCCTGGTTGCAATATGGGCCATGTTGTATTTTACCTGGGGTGGTGTGGTGGGGTTCCGGATTGGCATCATCATGTGGTTGCTCAGAGGGTAGGCACTGTCCCCTGTAGAGGTGATAATGGTTGTGATTATTGGGGTTTGTGTATTTGTGTGTGTGTGTGAGACATGCATGCATGTGCACGGGCATTTGTACTCACCTAGGAGCCATGTGTCGCCATGCTGGCCAGCTTCCAGGGCCCGGCTCAGGGCGGACATTCTGTATATGAAACTGTCATGGGTGGAGCCAGGGTAGTTTGCATAGACAGAGATGATGATTCCCTTTGCATCGCATACCACCTGTACATTGATGGAATGCCAGTGCTTGCGGTTTCGGTAGATGTGCTCAATGGCCCTAGGTGGACGTAGGACCACATGGGTGCAATCTATGGCACCGAGCACTTTGGGGAAGTGTGCCACCCTGTAAAAGTCCTGGACAATGGCCTGCCTTTCTGCGGGTGTTCTGGGCATGTATATGTGCCTGCAGACTGAGTGGCGTGCAGTCATGATTGCCAATACCTGGTGTAGGCAGCGTGACTGCATGACCTGTGAGACCCCCCTCCCACTATGGCAGTAGTCCGCTGAAAAGACCCAGTGGCCAAAAAACGTAGGACATTGAGCACCTTCTCCAAGGGGCTCAATGCTTGGGAGCAAAGGGTGGGGGATGTTAGGTCATCTTCCCACTCTCTGACCAGGTCTAGGATGATACGGGGTGGAAACCTATACCTGCCATAGACCTGGTCATCAGGCATCCCAAAAAGGCTTGTCTGTGGTGAAAAAATGCGTGCCCTGGCTATTCTCCTCCTCCTGCGGTGTCCCACGATCAGTGCTGCGACAAATGGGGCATTCATCGTAGCTGTATATGCGTGTTTGTTGTTTGCGCACACTTTTATACTGTGCGCGGGGACACTTCTGCCTGCCTTCCTGTGGCGGACGCGTTGATGCCTGTGCACGTCTTTTGCCGTGCGCGGGTTTCCCGTATTGGAACCCATGAATACGGGTTGTTCGCGACCGTGTCGGCGTTCCGTGTAGTTCCCTGCAGTACTTCCCCAGTTACGCCTTCTTTTCACGCGTTATTCCCCATTCCGCGTGTTACGCCCCCTGTTCCGCCTACTTTTGTTGTGTGCGCCGCGCTATGTGCGCTTTCGCTGTGTGCTTACGTCCGCTGTTTGGAGACGTGTGCGCCAGCGTGCACCATGCACGGATTTGGTGCACAACCAGTGGGAAAGTAGCGCCATGCCTTCCTTGAATCTCACGCTTGCGCCTCCTTGCGCCTGCTTGCGCTGGGATTTTTGGCGCACGTTTGTTCCATGAATTGGCCCCTTAGTGTCCCCAGAGTCGGACTGGGGGATACATTTGGCTAGGGTACCAATGTAAAAGTGTCCCATCCGGCAAATGGTAATATGTTCATTTTGTGACTGACGGTTTGAGAAAAACACAAGGGGGAGTTTTTTTTGTAGTTTTGTAGTGATTTGTGCTATTTAAAGACTATTTGTTCAGTAAGATAGGTCAAAAGTACTTTCTGTAGAGATGAGCAACTCATCCAACTGGCCCACTTTGGCCACAAATCTGTGTGTCCCACTGTGGCCAAAAAACTGGCCCACTTGGACCACAAAAAACTGGCCAACACTAGCATGTTGGGCCTGCACTTCGGGTATTGCCCTATTGCCCGATAGGCAGTCTGTGACTGAGTGTCCCCAGCACTGGCGAGGCACAAAGGAGAGCATGGTAGGTATGGAGGTTCTGGGGTTGGATGGGGGTGTGGAAATTGGGGTTGGGGGAAGACGGGGAAATGGAGCATGGGGCGCACTTACTTGATTCACAGCAGGGAAGTTGGCAGCCTACCTCTTCCGAGTAGGCTTGGAGCCAGGGTTTGTGGTAAAGCCCTGTTCTAAGCCTCCTGATTGGGCGGAGGACCACCACCCCTCCTTGCTGGGTACAAATACAGGTTGAGAAGCCACACTTAATATACAGAGTGGTGCTAGGAAGATATTCGGTAGTGAAATGTTGTTGCTAATACAATACATTATGTGTATTCGTTTTAGTCAGAGTGAATACATATTTTTGCTAACACCATTATAATAAAAAAGAAAACAAGCCATAACGTAATCAAAATAATTTACATTAAGGAAAAAGTGGAGCATGAACGGGAAGTATTGTTCAAATATGGTTGAACAGGTTGATTTGCATTAAAAACTACAATATAAAAAGAATAACAGTTGGATGACAGACATGTACAGAATTGTAATGCTGCAGTCTGGATACGGCAATAGTGCTGCAAATACTAAATTGAGGAGGAGGACAGACGACACAGAGAATATATAGAGCAAGAGTGATGCTGTTGGGGAGAGAAGATGCAAGGCGGATGGGCGATAAGTGAAAAGCTGATAGCTTTGAGTTCAGTAGAGAGATGTATTTATTCATTTAGTCTCACCTTCTTACTCTCTTGTATTCTCTATCCTTTGCTTACGCTACATGCCTCGCTTTCTCACATGTTTCTTAAATGATACACTAAGTAAAGTAAAGAGCTTGCAGTACTCCACTTTTGGCACTGTATCAATAGGTTTTCGAAAACACTGGGAATTAAAGTACCGTGCGACGCTTAAATGTATCCTTTGATGTCCACAACAATGAGGTCTGTAGTTCTATGAATCAATGGGGAGTCTAAAGTAGGCAAATTGCATTAGTGCACAGGGTTAGCAGGCGACGCCCAGTGTTCTGCTTCAAGCTGATTCGAAAAGGTTCTTATAAATGAAGCAAGCCACGGGTTTTGTCGAGAAATAATGTGCAGTGTTTGAAAACAGGGAACAAGTCACGTGTGTCTACCCCACTATCAGGGTGATGTCCGAAAAACCTGATTCCAGAAGTAGGTTTGTGCTCACCAATGCATTCAGCCGATGCAAGCTAATCACAAATGCTATAGCCCGGTTGCGAATAGTTTATCTTGTATTAAGCCCAGCTACTTATCATCAAATGCCACTAGCTGCTGCAGTGCTTTTTTCATTTAACGATAGAGCAGACTGGCAGTGTACCATCACTTCCAGTTAGACCTCGAAAGAAGCCAGAGCAAAATCCCCATTATCTTGGCTGCATGCATTCAGCACGTGTTTTCAGCCAGGTGCTGGGCTCCATGGATAACCTGCTCCAATAATTACCCAGATCAGATAAAGAAATCTAGCAACTTGAAACTGACAAGTGAAAAGAAAACGGTAGCCGGGGTAAATGGTGACCATTTTTCAACCTAACAGTCATAAGAGTCAAAGCGAATGACCATGTAGAGATTAGATGGTCAACATTTGGTGCATTGCATCGGGGGATAATACACTGATTCAATTTTAGATGTTTGCTTCTACTGAGGGACAGAAAGGGATTCTATGTCAAGACGGAGGCGAGCATTAAGCCTTCTCTTCTTTATTTTCTCTCTCTAGCAGTTTCAACAAATAACATACATTTTGTAAACTTTCTTTTTACAATATTTTTTTTTTCTTCGAAAAACCTTCAAGTCCCATCATTTCTATAGTGCTCTAGTCCCTGGTCATGTGACCTAGTCCTTCCTTTTCCTCTTTACTTCCTCTTCTTTTCCTGCTCTCCACAAGATAAGTACCATAATATCTTAGCTGCGTAGTGTTTACTAACAGAACGTGTTATTATGTCGTAAACTTAACTAAATTCACTACAACCAGTAAAATATGATGTAATAGCGTATATAATCGAGCGCGTGAAGCAGCAGCGTTAGGGATTTTATATCTAGTACATGAAAGGGAGTCGGAGGCCCCGTGTTGCACTATACGACACCTCAGGGGCCTGCCGAATTCCCTTTCCAGGCAGGCAGTGCAGCCATGGGAACTCAGCCCCCACCTTTGGAAGGGCGGATCTAAGAGCGAGTGGGAGATTTCCCCTCACGCAGAGCCGAGGAAAATAGCCCCCACCGTCGTGGAGGCGGAGTGGTCAGTCCGCGTGGCTTGCGACGCGAGCGAAGACTTAATTGAAGGCAGCCCCCACCCTCACGAGGGCGGGCCTGTGCTCGGAGCATGCCAATAGAAAGGCACAGTGCTCCGAGCAACGGCCCCCACCCTCGCGGGGCGAGGCCTAATACATAACGCTCCGAGGGAGATTCAATCCCTTATCTTTATAACGTTACAGAGCAGAGTTACACAAATATACTAATTAACAGCCAGAAACAAGAGTATTCTTTTTTCCCAATATTGAGAGGGATCACTGGCAAGATACATCCTGCAAACATACAGCATACTGTGCAATGAAGGTGCAGCCTCAAAGCAGCGTGAATCTGTGGACATGCCACTGCACCTAGAAAGGTATTGATTCAGGCACCTGTAAGCACACAAAGAAAAAATGTCAATCTTCGAATGGAGCGAAGAAGAGCAAGAGGCAGTCTATCAAAGAAGTGCTGGGAGATTCACTGACAAGGGCAGTAGCTCAAGGAGTCAGCCCTTTACAGGAAAGGCTAAATACTATAGAACTATTTCTGAGTTAGAAGGAAGAAAACACCAAGCAGGAAGAAAGCACGTCCACAAGGGCAACGTTAAAAGACCCTACGGGGTGTAGTAAGGCCCGGAAGAGCAAAGACTCTTCTGACCCCCTGGGCCAACTGAAAGGGGCGAGTACAAGAGCATTCCTCAGACTAAAAGATGCGTTCATGAAAGGTTCTCAGGTGCTGAGCCTCCAGATCCCCTACCCAGGGGAAGACAATATGGGTTATCCAGAGAAGGAAACCCCAGAAGGTTTCCAAGAAGAGGAACCACTGATAGCCGCCACATCCACTCAAGAGGATGCAGATAATGAAGGGGATGAGGAGAGCCAACCTCCGCCTAAGAAAAGGCAACGAAAACTCCATCACATAGAAGAGGATGAAACATTAGATATGTTTCAACCGGAAGAAATCAGAAATCTGGGATCCCTGGAGTTGGTACCTTCGCCGAGAGTCGCAAAGTATATGATGCAAAGATTGCGGAAAGCTCTTGAAAAAGAAGTTAGACAAAGACTGAGAGCCGAATGTCCAAGACCAGACCTGCCAGGCAAGGTCGCAGAAGCCCCAGAATTGGACCCTAAAATGTTGTTGTTTGTCTCCAAATCCAACAAAGACCCGAGAAACGGCATAAACCGCTCGTGGAGAAATTGCCAAGAAAAACTCCTCGACCTAGCCAGTCCTCTGGCTAAAATAATGGACCTGGCCGTGCGAGCCAAGGATACAGGCAAGGAGGTAGACCCTGGAGTCCTAGCAAATTGGGCCCAGCGAGCCGTATGCATGCTAGGAAACGCAAATTGCACAATTTCATCTAAGCGCAGGAGAGGTCTCCTACTAAAAATTGACCGTAAATTAGAAGAACTATCGTCATACGAAGCCGGTGAGGCAGCTCAGGGCCTTATGTTCGGAGAAATATTCGGCAAAGTAATGGGGAGGTTCATAGGGACCTACACCACTATAGAGAAAGCACAGGCATCGATGAAGAACATTTTTCCAGGGAGAGTTTTTGGCGGGACCGGTCTATACAGAGGTCGCTCGACTGGTCGGTACCAAGCATTTAGAAGTCCTCAAAACAACAGAAACCAATACTGGGAGTCCAGGCAACCAGATACCTTCTTTCCCCCAAGATGCTGCATCCCTAGGGGAAGGCGAGACAGAGGACATGGAAGAGGACAAAACTTCCCCACAGGTGAGAAATTTGACATATCTGCCAGTAGGGGGGAGGACAGCTATATTCTGGGAAAATTGGCACTCGCTTTCCAGCAACGCCTTGGTCCTGCAAACAGTGAAGGGAATGCGCATAGAATTCACAGGGACCCAGCCCAGGCACAAGCGCCGTGCCCCTTAGTCACGACACAGACTGAGAAAAAACTTCTAGATGCAGAATTGCAAAGCCTGGCAGAGAAACGGGCGATCAAACCATGCATAACACCACCAAGATTTGTGAGCAATATGTTCCTGTTTCACCGGAAAGACAAAGTGAGGCCAGTGATGAATTTAAAAAACATGAACAGCAGGGTGGTCTGCAACCATTTCAAAATGGAACAAATCCACCAGCTCAGAGACACGCTCAGACAGAGCGACTGGCTGGTAAGGATCGACTTGAAAGATGCTTAAGTAACGGTTCCTGTACAGAGGGATTTCCGTCCGTTCCTAGCGTTCGACTGTGACAGCCAATTATGGCAGTTCGTAACGATGCCATTCGGGCTCTCCTCAGCACCTGGGCATTCACGAAGATCATGAAACCTGTAGCTGCGGCGATCAGAGAGAAAGGGATTCGAAGGATTACATATCTAGACGACATCCTACTGATGGCTGACAGCAGAGAGACCCTGACCTACCAGACCGACTGGGTGGTGAAACTCTTGACCTCGCTAGGTTTCCTAGTGAACCGAGAGAAGTCAGAGATGACACCGGCAAAGAGGATAGAATTCCTGGGTTTTATTATAAACACCAAGGCGGCGACATTGGAACTTCCAAACAAGAAGGTCTGAGACATAAAAAGAGAAATAAGAACATGTCTCAGCAAGACGAGCATATCACTCCGCACCATAGCGAGAGTGGTAGGCTTACTAGCAGCATCAATACAAGCAATATTCCCAGGTCCATTACACTACCGAGCCCTGCAGAGGCTGAAGATACGACATCTTCAACAAGGCCCACACTACCACCAACTGGTACTCTTAGATCAAGAGTCCAGAACAGAGATGGAATGGTGGTTGGCGAACATGGAAGCCTGGAACGGTAGAGCCATTTTCGGCGACCACCCAGACTTGATAATAGAATCAGACGCAAGCAGAGCAGGCTGGGGAGCCCGCTGCGGAGATCTCCAGACAGGAGGGAGATGGAGCGCAACGGAACTCCAAGTACACATAAACTATCTTGAGTTACTAGCCGGATCCTTTGCGATCAGGGCGTTTACGAAAGGGAAAGTGAATTCTTGCATTCTGCTGAAAATGGACAATATTTCGGCAGTCAAGTACATCAACCATTTAGGAGGAACGAGATCCAAATTATTAGCGGAAATACCCAAGGATTTCTGGCATTCCTGCCTAGAATCAGGGATCTCCGTAGTAGCCGAATACTTACCAGGTTTGTTGAATGTAGTGGTGGACTGGAGCTCCAGACATCTCTCAGATTCCAGCGACTGGATGCTGGACCAAGTGATATTTCAGAAGCTGGAAAAGCTTTGGAGCCTAATATACACGGATCTGTTTGCATCCAGGCTGAACACCCAGAAAGAGAGGTTCTTCAGCTGGCGATTGGACCCGGCTGCGGCCGGAGTGGATGCCTTTCTGCAAGACTAGAGAGAGCAGACACTTTACGCTTTTCCCTCATTTATAATGATGAGCCGAGGACTGGCAAAAGTATGCAGAGAGGCAGCGAACTTTATAGTAGTGGCTCCGATCTGGAAATCACAAGTATGGTTTCCAGCACTCATGGAGCTAACAGCAGATTACTCAAGAGTCCTGCCCCAAGGAGAGAGCCTCCTCACGGACACAGTTGGGCCATTTCACCCTCTGAGAGTGAAGGGGACGCTGCCATTGATGGTGTGCAAGATAGCAGGAGATGCTGGAATCTCCCGGGCATTTCGGCACAGGCTGCAAGCCTCATCGCCGAGTCATAGGTGCCGTCAACTCGAAGGAGCTACGACACAGCTTGGAGCAAGTGGTCGACATGGTGTAGAAGGAGAAATATTCATCCCGTTTCTGCCCCTCTAGTCGAGATTCTGAATTTCATGGTTTACACTATATTGGAAAAAAAGAAAATCCAAAACATTTGAAGAGATTTTTTAATGGACTTTTAACAAATGAGTCTAATGTAATTTACAGATGGGTTTCTATGTGTGAATAGTTGTGAACCCTAATTTGAACACACATTTCCGAGAGATAGTGACGGTCAGAGTTTGGGGAGCTAATATATATATTTGCAATTACAATGCGTAACTATAGTCTACTTCAAAGGGTTTTTATTGACATGTGATAGATGAGAGTGCAGGCTATAACATCTATGATGTTACTCTGAACTTTGAGGTGGATTACAGTCCGTAGTTGAAAACTACACAACTATAACTTTAAGTTGCATATGGCCATCAATGCATTCCTTTTCCACATCTTGCGTAGTCTATTATGGATGAGCAAGGCAAGGAATGCAAAGTGGAGACATGAAGAAGCTTTAAATAGCATACATAATATCAGGGTTGATCTCCACTCAACCACTGAAAAGCCACTGAAAAAGGAAAACAAAACACCTCTCAGGTAAAAATGAACTATCACTTTGCAGTGCCATCATGTCAGTAGATGATGAATTGCAATTCCAAGGCCAGGATGTCACAGTAGAATTCAGGAAGATACATATGTGCTAATGGTTACCTGCGCTAGCCATACACCACTGCACTTATCTCCCTTATCGAAGAGTGAAGAGTAACTGAAATTCCAAAATACTGTAAATTGGGAACACAATTAAAGATACAAAAATCTGAGCAGTCATTTTTGTCAGTGATTGAGAATTTTAAAAATAGAAATACAATTAAGATAGAGTGGAATTAATTTGATTGCCTTCAAAAGCATTTCCCTAAGAAGTACTTTGAATATTGAATTGTTTTGTTGGGTGTATAGGTGAGATGGTGATTATAATCAATGACTGAGTTAGGACATGATGCATGGCATGGTTCATAATCATTTCAGATACATCAAGTTTGTTATCACACAAGTGTCAGCCCTGTAGGCTCAGTTCAGCTGTGGAACTGTTATGTGTATTCTTCTCAGATAGGCTGGACCTTCCGCTACTAGTAGGAATGCAACAGGGCATATTGATTTACCTTGTTCCTTTGTAAGGGCAGGTAGCACCCTTTTCCAGGGACAGCCACTCTACAGGAAGCTGGCCTGGGAACATGAATACAAGGGTACAGACATTCACAAAATGCTTGACCTCACACTAGGGTGAGGTAAAGGTAAATTACCTTTATTCCTATTGGGGAGGGATGGGATTAGTATAGATTGGCAGAGTTCTGTTCAGGTGAGGGAGGATTCCTCTTAGGTGTTTCTCTCTGTCTCTCCTTCCTGCCCACCCAAAATCCCCTAGCACAAAGCACTTTGTGTGTGGCGTCAGAAGGGCAAAGTCCACTTCTGCAAGTTAGCTTTAGTCCAATTATCTCTGGACTTTTACCATTAAAAGAAGAGGTCTCTCACCACTTTTTGTAATCATCAATTGTACTTCAATCTTTCAAGAAGATGTCATTGGACTTCTGTTGGGAGAGTTGATCCCTCCAAAGTCGATCTATGTTCCATAACCATCCCCAGGGACCATTGGGGTGGACCTACTGCTGGGACATGACCTGTCTCTGCCAGCCACAATGGTTCCCAGGACCTCACTGTGCTGTAGGACACTTGCAGTTGTGTACATTCCTCGCAAGTAGTTGGGAGAACAATAACATGGGCCAAAATGTAACCTTGAGGTCCTGCAGTGGATCCCAATGCATCTGGTGGAAAAGATTAGATATCGTTCCCTGTTCTGCTGCCTCAAAGCCAAGCTAAAAGCCTTTGACTGTGAGGGATCCAATTGGTGCTACTTTCTGGCATTTCAAACTACACTATTTGCACCTCAATGATGCATCATACCCTTGCTGAACTGTTCACCTGCTAGACTAGAATCAACCACTCGACATGGGACTCGACTCTAACCGCTGGAGAGTCACTTCCTAATCAAACTAGGGTTTATACATCAACTCATCCTACTCACCCTTGAACTGCTGTTTCACCAAAACACGCATCAGATCAATAGGATCAATATTTTGACATTCTCTGTCTGCCGACTTAAACCCCTGGGGGGTCGCTCATCTACCCTTGACTGCAGTTACAACCTGACTGGACCCAGCTCGACCCAACTTGATCTCAAACAGGTTCTGGTGTATGCCCCAACATGTTTTGGTGAAAGACACCTTCACATGTGCACATGGGTTCTTTCCTCTCCTCCACCACACTCTCCACCTGTGCCATCTGCCAGGGCTCTATCCTATTGTCATGGCTCTTCCACATCTTGCAGGAACCCCTGGCTCACCTGATCACAACTTGCTCCCCTCATTTCCTGGCTCTTTCCAAAACTCGCCCATTACCAGGTGGAATCATACATTCTGTATTTGCAAGAGCCATTTCAATCCGGTTGCACCTTCCAGTGACAGGATATGTACCCGTGCCTCCCTACGCGGTTCAAGGGCTGGTCTAGTGCACAATCTAAGAGAAAATTGGGTTGTAAGGATGCACACAAATTAACAGGTAAGTAGTTAGAAAACTATTGAGGTACTTCAGCGTTAAATAGTTTCAACAAAAATCTTCACGTGCACCAGGTTAGATCTGTGCTACCAGATCAGTAATCATGAGATAAAGGAATTGGTGACTCGAGACATCGGGGCACAAACCTGGGCACAGTGTTTTACAACTATCAAAAATTGCAAAAAAATGTTTCTGTTATTTCAATATAACTTCTTCAATTTGTTCACAAATTTCAAGAAAGCAAGTTCACAGGAAATGGTTTTCCAAAAAGAATGTATTTCTCAAATAAGGTACATACAAACAAATTAATACATTGATAGACAAATAATGGATTTCAAATATACGTTCAATCATTGAGTCCATTGGGACCACTCAGGTCCAAACACAAGTAAAAACCATGTATTTCAGGCAGGAAAAGGTTTTTTTGAAGGCAACATGTCTTAAAGTGACTCAGTAACACAACTGTAGTTCTAAAATTCCATGGTGGTCAATTAACTCCTAAAGATACCTCAAAAGATGTGCTTTCTTCACGACCCAGGTTATAACATATACAGGACACACTACTTGAGTATAAGGCTGATATAATACCTATCAGATGTTCTGGTACTTCCCGCCCCACCAGGACCTTGCATAGCTGTTTGCAGGAAACAGATTCAAATGCCGCCCTAAGGTCCACATATACATACAAGCACCTTTGTAACAAGACAGTGCAATTTTGAATAATAAGAAATAACCTAAAACACTGGTCTATGGTACCCCAACCCTTTTGGAACCCTGTTTGATCGACAGTTATTATTTGTTTTCGGTCTGCCCATGTCTAGAGGTGTTTCAGGATTATTTTACCAAACAGCTTCCCAGCCCCATCCAAAAGGGATATAGGTCTAAAATGGGTGGGCGATCCCTTCCTCCTTTGTTGTACACCGGGATAATACCTGCCCTACACCAGGAGCCCAAACTACCTGGAGTAATATAGCCTCCCAGGTACCCAACTTGTCCTTATAGAAATTCATTGGTGCTAGGTCTGCACCAGCCACCTTACCCTTTCTGGAGGAGGCTAAAGATTCTTCTACATCGTGTAGGGTAATAAACATTGAGTAGCCGATGGGTGGGATAAAATAGGGTCTGCTGCATAAATGTCACTGTGAACTAAACTGCCCACTTGGTCCAGTGCTGGACCCTAGGGACAGGTTAGGTCACTAATTCCCTGTATTGCAACCAAGACACATATCCTTTTTTATTAAAAAAATAAATAGTTTTTTACTTGCCTTACATGCCTCATTCATTACTCAATATGCTGTGTCTGATTCCTTTGCATTTTCTTTGTTCATTCTATCGGAGTGTTTTTTGTAATGTTTTCTAATTAACTAATAAAGGATATAAAGTGTTTGATTAAATTATATGTATGTTTATAGAACCTTAATTGGACATTACTTTTATTTTTGACTGTTATACCTGAATATTTGGATTGCTACTGAGCCACATGCACACCCCTTTAGGAGCTCTCAGTCCACGTTACCACAAAAGGGGAGAGTGTTATATTTCTTAACTGTGTCTGAGGTGCCTTAATGATTGTGTTGGTTCTTGGTTTGTAGCACAGTGAGGGCTGTGGGAGTCGTTTTAGCCTCTACTCACCCTTGTACGTCTGTGGGGCAGGATCCAGTATGTCAAAAGCAGTGTGAGCTACACCTTAAATTGTTCACTTTGTGCCTCTTGGGTATGTTTCCCCGTTTCATGCCTATATACGGTCCAAAAAAAAAGACTATTGCTGGTTTGGGTCCCTATAGCATGGAAAGTCAGGATTGAATGGGTATTATATATATCAATCTGATAGGAATACTGTTTCAGGTGTGGGTGAGGGCCATGCTAAGGTGCAGCTTACACCTGGTGTAATGTGCACCAAAACCAGGATTTGTTCTGAAATTAGCCCTGATGAGTTTATTTTCGTAACATGCGTCTGTTCACTAAGTACAAACTGTGTTTCACTCTCGCTGCAATCAGTGCCACTGATTGACCTACAAAAAACGTACGTATTATTGTCATAAAACAGAAATCGTCTTTCACTTTTTGCCCAATAAACCCCCTATCACATTTCTACCAAGGGACTTTCATCTCTATTCCAGTTTCCACCTACTGCACCTTCAGAGATATTCTTTTCCTTGCTTATTGGCTCTGAAAACATCATAATTGCTTCTCCTCCTGATAGTTTGGGTTTTTCCAAAATAATTCAGAACCCAAGTCTGAATCACTAGGTTGTCCTTCTTTAACAAAATACAATTGAAGGCACACTTGTATCACCCTTCCATACATCAGTTTGCGCCTGTCTACCACTCAGTGATATCCCACTGCTCTGTCAGAACCTACTCAAGCTAAACTATGCAACTAGGCTTCTCCAAGTTCACTTGTCAAATAGCATGTTGCTGTTTACAGAAGGCTACCTCTTTCCGCGATGTTCGGAAGACACTGCCAGCTGGATAGACCATATGACTTAAGAGTTCTTCCAGTCCAGCTCTGCAGAACAACGCATTCCCGTAAAATGACACTTCTTCTAGTATAACAGCACTTTAATTTCAAATAAAATGCGCCCCTTTTTCAGACAAAGCAGGTATCGATGCAGGCATTCAATAAGATCAGATGTATGACTACATGCAGTAACTGTACTAACATGTCTCCCTGCCTCCACTGTAGACACAGAAAAGTGATTTAGTCCCTTTTCCATATGAAAAGGTCATCTTTTTTTTTTTTTTTCTCAGGTGATCAGCTGTGCAAGCAGTGCAAATCTCCAGAGGAAAAAATAAAGAAATCCATTCACACCCGGGATGAACACTGGTGTGTGGATGGCTTTTATGTCCAGGCCGGAGGGCCGACATGGCCGGTATCAGCCTACAGCCCGATCTCGGGTTTGCCTTCACTCGGGCTGGCGGGCCGTTCCCTTCCATGTCCACCATCCAGAGCGGGCATAAATGCCATAATATCTTTCAGGTTGCCTGCAGCTTTTAGGTTGCCTGCAAAAGGCCATGCTCTATGATTTACATTTGAACTGTAATTTGCTCTTACTCAATATTTGAAAGTTATGATCATAAAAAGGGGAATTAGGTGCCACAAAATGTCTTCATAATTGAGGCATTCATCAACTTTCCCATTAAAAGATAGTGGGGTTCAGTATGAGTCGGGCGGTAAGGGTTAACGTTCACTGGTAATGATGCCGGTGCCGGAAAACCCTTACCACCCTATTGCGAGGTCCCTTAGCTGGTCCCAGCAGGAACGGCTGGTCTGACCAGCCATTTTCTGCGGGTCCCGTTAAGGGACCTTGGAGCTAATAACAATGCAATTTGCAGGCCCGTTATTAGCGCCTTCCCCATTCCCGTTGAGCCCTATGGGGGCTCAAATGGTAATGGGGAATAGTAAACTGAATGGGGACTTACCGAGTCCTCAAAGCTCGGAATGACCCGGTAAATCCCCATTCATCCAGACCGGACCCGGGTTTGGAGGCAGCCATGGCGCTAATAGCTACCTCCAAACTCGTAATGATCCCCAGTGTCTGTTAAAACACAGTGATGAATGCACTTTTCTCAGTTCTACAAAGAAAGTATATTTAAGCATAATATTGATGGCATGCTATCCCGAATGGTATTTCAGAAATTACTATTTGATCACACTGCTTTTGATTAGCATCTAATACTAACACAACGTTTTGGTAGATTCCGTTTTATATTAAAATATGCTTTTTCCTGCATAGTTAAATGATAGGAATCTGGATGTGTCATGCATGGCTTCCTGAAACAATTGTTTCATACTCATTTTGGATCATAAGACTGGGATTTAAGGGGCAATACAACAATGGGGTTGTTTAATAGAGATGTAATAGGCCTGATTCACAGAGCGTTTTCCTGTGTGATTGCACCATTGAAAAACGATTCTGTGAATCCTGTTTAGTCCTTATGCTGTATTGGGAAACCAGGGCTCTGTTATTCTTTTTCATGCCTGACTTATGTCACGATGGGGCAGCTCACACAGAAGCCATCATGAGGAACTCCGAATTACTCCCCACTCAAACCTGGAAAGAGCTATTCACTCCAATCCCAGTAACTATGGTTGCTTGCTCCTGAACTATTGTGAGTAGGATAAGAGCTGCCCAGATGGCCTTGCTTGCAAACCAGTCGCAGTGTTTTGGAAACCCAAGAGTTCTAATTGTAAATGCCCGTATTCAGTGGACTTCCTCCTTTTCCAAATAAAGTGGAAACTGAAGTGAAACAATATCCAGCTAGCCTGGATTTCAAGCTATAACCTTTTCTTTTTAATAATTACAGATACAGATGTTTAAAGGAAAATGGGGAGACACATGAACAAACCCAGTGGGCATGCCCATATTTTAAAGTTTACACAGATGTCAGTCATGTATACAACTCAACAAGTAACATAATTGTATGCAAAGAAATGTGATGGAATATGTGCAAGTTAAATACAAGTTTTTTTTTTTGTTTTTTTTTAAAGGCTGAACATATACCCTGAACATCTTCAAAAATATTAGACGAGGAATTCTCAGGACCTGCAAGGTTTCAAATCCGCTATCCTCAACTCAACTCTACTCTAAGTGCCATAGCTGATGTCCAAAGTCCAAACGTTTCTGTCTTCACTTTACAGCTTTTCAATGCTCTGTCATTAACCAGGGAATTGTACCCATTCAAAGCCACACACAGGCCAAAGCAGCATCTCTTTTTGTTTAAAAATATGTGAAACCATTATTTTTCAGGACAGACCAAACCTGTCCAGAGATTGCACTCTTATTGCAAACTGAATACCAGACGTCCAATGTTGCTAAACGTTAGGCAAGACATAACCAGCCATACCATAGACCGCACTTGCTAGGGAACATGGAACAGAGGCCCTCTTTCCACATCGAAACCAAATGAATTCCCCCAACATGTGTACGCAACCCAGATGGCAGGATCTGATGACTAAGCACGTATCCCACTTAGTGGTTTGTTAGTGGATCCTTCCAGTGACTTTCCCTTCCAAGGTAGGATCACTCATGTTCTGGATGTATGTCTTCATATACCTCCAATTAGATCCTGCCTATCCCTAGACACGAAGCATTCTGGAAATGATAGTGTCCTATTGGGTTTCATGAATGACTCGATAAACAATTAAACATTGCTTTTCATGGCATCTGCTGATTTACCAGAACCGGGCACGGCCTTCTTTTTCCATAAAGAACTGGTAAGCATGAGTGAATTAGGTGTTCAAGATGCAACAAGTCACACACAAGAGCCACACTGCATCTATCCCCTTAGAAAAATATCCAAATTGAACCCCCCACCACTAGTAAAGAGAATGGCTTCCCAACACACGTTGATAGACATCACACCAGATAGTCAATGCGTGGCTCCAGTCCAAAAGGAATCATTGGAAACGTTGAATTGCTCTAAACACAAGAGGAGTGTTTTACACATCTTAAGAAGGCCAAAATAGGAAGAAGCTACTGTTTCTTGAAATGGAACTTAGACGCAGTCTATAATCAATTAGTCAAAGACAGAGGAGTGGATTGTGCTACAAGAATACTATCCATGAACATGTGCTTCAAAGCAGTAATTGCTTCAGTTAGGACCATTAGTGCTCCATCTGCAATGTTCCACAACGAATGGCACTCATTTGTGACAATAAACATGCTAGCAATGAAATACCTCGTGCAGTAAAATCCAACTACAATAGCACGCAGAGCTCACTGTGGACCAGTTATTTACAACTGGCAGCAGCTCTGATATAATGAGGCGTCAATCAACGTCTTGCCATGCTTATGGAACACCTGTGAAGGCACCCAGGCAAAGCGGATCTCGTTGACACTGCTGATGTAAAGCCTTGCTCGCTTTGTTAAACTAGGGATACATGTTTATCGTGGATGCACACAATCCACTACCGATACACTACTGTACATTGTTTCATATCGGGCACATTCTGCACTTGTAACAAGGGCATGGTGCCACGTACTTCCTGTCACTCGTGACTAAGGCTGCCCAAACATGGAGCCTGCATTGATATTGGGAAAGAAGATTCTGTACAACATGTGAACGCTACATGTGAAAGCGCCATCAGGGCGACAAACACATGGAAATGCAGGCAAGACCATGCCCTTTAGTTCATTGCTTTTTTTGAAATGATACAGTGTTTTAACACGTTTGCCTGAGATTAATGCTTATTCAGTTTCATTTTTTAACCTGTGACGTTCACGGGCAAAAGTGCTTTAAATAGGGTAAAAAAAATCCAGGTGGGATCTAAGGAGTCGTGCACCAATATTTGAGAGTGGGGCCAAAAGGTGTGTTTGACATGACTCACAAGAAGCTAAGGAACTTGTATTTCAGAGATGTGCTGCCACAGTTGCTAATGCAGGGCCCGAAAAAGTGCGGCTGGATGTGTGATCACATGGAACAGCATCTACTTCTGATGTGATGGACAGGATGATGTCCACTCTTTATTCGCAAATCTGATATAATCGACTCATTGTGACAAATGCAAACACGTGTTTAAATGTAACTGTGCAGAGCTATTGTAATTCTGTGTAGATGGCCAACTCTGCATGATTCTCTCTCAAAACCTTTTTAATGTGTTTGTTCACTCCCCCGACTCCTCTTCCCCAGCTATTGCCCTGGACTCCACCCCATTTTTTTCCTCCAGCACTCGGCTGCTTTCTAGCAGGCTTTGCAGTATACACATTCTAAGTGTACACATCTACGTCAGTGCCGGTGTTTCTATGTTTGCTAACATCACTATGCTTAATTGATCTGTTATAAAACATGTTTCTTGCTCAATGCAAGGATCAAATCATAAATTAAGATAAATACGGCACACATTGCACTTAAAACATTTCCAATGTACTACTTCAGGGGATCCGAACGTGTTAGAAAAGGGGTTCAGTGTGAGTGTGCTACTTTTGCTCAGTAAGGGCCCGCTTGCATTACTTTTCAAAACTATCTGGGATCTATTCTAGATGACCCGATTTGGGAAAGGATCAGAAATCAGCACGCCAAGGACACGTTGTGCTTGTTTGGTCTCATATTCTTTGCTTGCACACATAGCAGAGGGGACCAGCCCCGTCTTTCCCATTCTCCTTTATGCATTGCACTGCTGTTCCCTTGTGTGCAGGTCTGGCCAAATTAACCTTAGAAGCCAGTGCTCACCCCTGTAGTATTGATGGGGAGTCATAAAAAGACCTACACAGGACTGCATATCTCCTTTGCTTCCGTTGAGAACTTAGGCCAAAGGCAGGTTATACTCTCCTGAGATGTATGGTCCAACATAGAAAACTCCCCAAATAATGGTACAGTCAATGCCAAAATAAAATCAACTTTCAATTAAGGTTCTTGTACAAAATAAATGCCATTTACTGAAACAGAGACAATTGATTAATATCATTAAACAATCCAAACCCTGTTACCCAGTAAAGCAAATACACAGAAAAATGCATTATTTCTATCTATCTATCTATCTATCTATCTATCTATCTATCTATCTATCTATCTATCTATCTACAAATATACATTTATATGTTGTATGCGACGATCGCCACCCTATAGTTAAGTAGTTATGGTGAAGGTGCGTAGAATATTCCCAACATTGTACTTAATACATGTAGCCTCACTGGAAGTATATTGATGATTTTTTTCCCCCAAAAGATTTGTCCCGGGCATCCACAAACATACTATTTTGGAAAGAAATGTGTCAAACAATGAAAACATTAATGAAAAAAGAAAAAAAATGCTTTTGCCAGCCTAGTACCATTCATATTCCCATAGAGAAAAAGTGCACTGATGAAACATCTGTACTGAAAACACCACTGGATTGATTTGGACAAAATAAGAAACAACTGGGGCACAACGCGTTGCAGATATTGCTTTTGGTTGTTTGAGGTAAATCCAATCCAGACGTTTTTTTAAATAGTCTCTAAAGGTGGTGCCGGCTACTCCGAAAAACCTTTATATATCTCCCATGGTGCTCTGCAGCAGAGAGACATTTCAGAAATCAAAGGCCGCCCTTTTTTTGCTCATTGCGAGAGTTTCCGGTGGGAATATAGAGGGAACCTAAAATGAAAATTGCTCAACATGCTATTTGGAGGAGTAAGTCGGGAAAAGGAAACATTTGAAGTAGGGGAGTCAGGGGCGAATGGCGAGTAAGGCATCGGTAGAACATGTTTAGTGTATCAGGGGATTCCAGGGGAAATCTCAAGAGATTACCATGGTAATGTTGCAAGACATGCTTGGATTAAACTGCGTCACATGAACCGAACAGTGATAGGGGGTAGTAGGAGAGGATCAGACAGGGAAAAGGCAATTGTGGTTAAAGGGATGATCAAGAAAAGAGGAGGGAGCTCATGGTGAGTGCATGTGTGAGTATGGCTAAGACTTTATAATTTTCAGGTGTTTTTTTCAGTTGTTGCAGGAATATCCACACCGCTATTCTACCACAGGAATCAGCATAATCAGAAAGGATTCCTGTTTGAAATTATTTTGGGATTAGGAATTGGAAAAACATATTTTACACCTATAGAGATCACATAAACTAAGCAGGGGGCAAGGGGTCTTTGCGAATTGGTGCAGTGAATGGAAAATGGACACTCAACCCACCGGCTACGTTTTAAATGTTTGGGTGGAATATGGATAGTGGGCATGGCTGAAGGCGATGGCTAATCGCCACAGAAATTACCATTTGGCATTGGGCTAGTAGGAGGCTAGGGTGTTTTTGGCCTCGGCCGGTAGGCACGTGCAAACAAATTATGCTGCCCACTTACCTCACTCTTGAGTTTAGCAGTAAACTGAAGCCTGTTTATTTACCATTACATTGATTTGCAATGTTCACAATATATAGGGATCAGCCACATGTATGACAGGTTGGGTGGCATACAAAGGATAAAAGAAACATTCACGTATTTGTTTTGTGTACAGTTGTCTCCCTATAGTAAAGATTAATTCTCCATACTTACACTTTTTACGACACTTAATGGCTCCAAAGATGTGATCTATTTCCATGAATGTTTGGGTGATAAGCAGCAGACTATCTTGACGTTTTTCAAATGTACAAAGCATGATAACAAAATGTTTTTATGTTTTGTATTAGTTTCCTCTAGGAAAAATGAACAATATGTGCATAGCCAGAATCACCAATTTCTTTTTGTTGGTTGGTGAAAGTGTGGGAATTGGGATATTTTGGTTTGGTGGGAACCAGTGCACTATTATTTGTATAATTTAAGCACAGAGCTGGGGCCCCATATGCCCCCAGACATGTATATATCTCCCCTGATGCGTTGATGGTTTTGAGGATTTAGAAAACTGAAAACCCTCAATTGTTTCCACAAAAATATTTCAGATATGGCTGTAATCATCACAGTATTCGAATTGTGGTTATGGAGTACTTGTGTCTTTTGCCGAAGGGGTGATGAGTGTAGAGTGAGGATTTTTGAGCTTGTGGTTTCAAAAGTAAATAGGGAGAGAATTAAATAAAAAATAAAAGAAACATGATAGTGGGGCAACCGCCACGCATTAAGATCCTGATTATGAATTTTGTGGTTTTACCTCTTTTAATGCATCCAAATGCATTTACTGGAACTATCTGCAGTAATTACCAGGTGCCTGGAAAAGTCTGCATAATTTCAAGACATGTAGATGTTTCAGTTATTCAATATTTTGGAGTGCTAGATTTAAGTTGGGAATGAAAGAAAGAGTATGTGGGGATAGACTAGATGTGAAGAGATTTCTATAACTTTGGAGCTAAAACAGAGAATGAGTGAAAGTGAGATTGGGCGCAGGGGGGCCTAAGAACTGTTAATAAAAAGAGTGATTGGGATTGAAGTCAACAAGAAGGGACATAGAGAAAGACCAGAGAGCAAATATAAGGAGGTTTAAGTCCATTAAAGCATTTAAAAGTCAGACAAAAAAATCAAATGAAAAGACAAGATTCAAGGGAAAGTCAATGTAGAGAATGTAAAGAGCAAGTCATAGAAATCTGAGGAGAAATTCTGCAAAGACTGCAAATAGTTGACCTAAAAACAGAATGGAGAGGGGCCAGATGAGAAGCTGGAAGCCCAACAAGAAAACAGTAGCAATAATCAAGAAGTGGAAAACACTAAGTGCCTCATTACGAGTAGGCCGGTAAAAATTGGGTCATTACTGGCATGCCAGTAAGAGCGGGTCCGTGCTCATATGAACCCGCTAATAGCAGGTGATTATGAGTGCGTGAGCACGCGCGAACCCCCATGCTGGTAATGGAAATACTGGCATGCCGCTAAAGGCCCTCCAACCCCCCGATAGCGGCATCGCGGGACCCACCGATACCGGCACCGCCTCAGTGCAACCCCTAAATACTGCACGGTAATACCACCATGCAAATACCGGGTTTGCAAAAACGGACCCGGAAATTGCATCATCGTGCAGGAGCGGGAAATGGGCCAGCGGCCAGCTTTAAAAACACAATCCATTGCCATCCTCCCCAACCAGAAGTCCTTTCGTGTTGTGCTGCATCAGAAAACACTCAGGATGTCCAAGGCAACCAGGAAGATGACCCCCCGGAAGAGGAAACAGCGTTTCTCTGACGCTGAACTCAATATGCTGGCAGACACTCTGGCCCAGCATGCAGACATCATCAGGTCAAACGACATGAAGCATGCTACCCAGATGAAAAAGAAGCAAATCTGGCAGGAGGTTGCCCAGAGGGTGTCGGCTGTGGGCACCACCCTACGTACAGTGTGCGTCTGTCGGAAGCGGTGCAATGACCTCCGCCTGAGAGTGAGTGTTGGGTGTCCTGACCCACGTTTGAGCTATCATGCTGCAACATTTGGTGCAGTGGGCTTAGAAAATCCAAGATGGTCAAAAAGCCCACATGTGCGCCAGAATCCAGGAGAACCACGCAGTTTGTGCGTACACCAAAATGGCTGCCTAACTTGCCACCCACCAGTGCGAGCATGATGGGCCAGGGTGCCATGAGTGGAATGGGTGCCAAAGGTAAAACAGCAGCGCCTGTTAGCTCAAAAACGCTTTAAAATTACCTTTGGTTTCTCTGAATGCCAGCTCAAAATGCTTATTTTCAAACATTACAACACATCCAAAAATCTCACTGAACACCAGCGGACATCTGGCAGAATGAAGAATGTGTGCATACAAAATCTGGGAAGTTGAAGAGCCCAAAACAATGTTCATAACAAAACTGGCTGAGCTATGCGTGTCAGCAGCCTACCTGAAACTGGATTAAAACCACCAAAATCGAAATGTTTAAATTAACTGAGTGACCTACTTTTGAGTGTCACATAGTTTGTAACTGTTAAAATGTCATAGTTTTGAACTTAGAATCAGCATTCTAGCTGCATATGTAAAAATTGTATTGACTTAAACTGGGGAACAAAAAATGACATGGAGCTAAAAACTGGCTTAAAGAGATTCCAATTCTGCCCGACAGGATTGGGGGCTTGCCCAACAAATGCATTCCCAGGCCTGGCTGCATTCTGTTGCTCCTGCCAAAATGAGGTCACATACTCTCTGATTGAATTACCAGGGGATTGCAAGAAACTAAACAAAGGGCCCAGGCAGATGGTTTATTGGGGTGGTCGTAAATTGCTTCCTTTTGAACAAAGCCCTTCCTTGACTCAGGCAGATGGTTTATAGGGGAGGTCGTAAAGTGGCTTCCTCTTGGCAGAAACAGGGAGGGGCAGCCCCCTCTGAGAACAGGCTGAGCTTAAAGAAAGTGGGCAAACTGATTTCTCAACCATGTGACCTGGGAAGACACACCCATGTTGGCCAGAATATGATTTTAAGAAAGATGTATAACTCATGGTGCGGACTTGTCAAAATTATCTAAATGATACCATAATTCTTGTGATTTTTCTGCCCACATTTTAAGAGGTTTTAGGACCCGGTGGTATGATCTGGGGGTTTACGAGCGGAAAAGAGATTGTTATCTAAATGTATGCAGGTTAAAAATCTGACACTTCCTTATCTAAATGCCCACATGCCCTGCACACAATTGTATAAATTTGGAGAAAAATCCGATATGGGGAAAGCTGCTAAAAAGCGCAAAATGTTGCCATTTCTGAATGCAAGCCCCCAGGAAGAGCAGAGTTTGTACAGAGTATACCTCATGTGATATGTGATGGGTGCATGAAATTTTAAACAACTGCGTATCTGTGCAATATGTATTTGGGTCAAATATAGATTTGTGTGGAAACTGACCAGGGGAGGATCCTCTGACCCATTAAACCTAGAGCATCACTCTGACTCACATTTCCTTCCCCCAATCATGGGAGAGGGGAGAATTGGGCCAATGACAAGTAGAGAGGGGCAGGCTTAGCTAGGCCCAGGCACACACCCATTTTCAAAACACATAAAAAGAGACTGCTGGGACAGGTAGAGACATTCAAATCCAGTTGCTGCGGAGCATTTTGCCGGACCACACAACATCCAGAAGATACCAGTTCCAGACTGACTCCAGCTACATACTCCAGAACCTAGAAATTATACTTTAGAACCTAAATCAGAGGCCTAAAACCACAAGGTGAGTTCTCTGCAGCAGGCCTCAAATCATTGCAAGCTACTCACAGCCGGGCGAGCTGCTTGAATCCCTTGCCAAGAACTTTTGCTAGGACCAGTGCAGAGATCCAGGAGCCGTGCAGAGACCGCTGTATCCGGACAGACCAGACCAGTGCCAGACCAGACCAGACCGTGCAGAACCGCAGACCCAGAGACCAGATCGCTGTGAAGTGCCGCTAGCCTGATTGATCAGATCCGTGACGAGCTCCAGTCCTTCCAAAATATATTGTGAGTACTTAGGTCAGATTGTGACAGAAATAAGCTCTTAGTTTAAAATAATCTAGTCCAAACTATTTTAATCTAACCAAAACTGCCTCCTAGAAGTTGTCACTTGTCATTTTGTAAAGCTGCACAACTGTCGCCTGTCAATTCTGAAGCTGCATAGCTGTCACTTGTCAATTTGAGTTTACTTTAAATCCGAAAAACGACCTTTACGAAATCGTTCATATCTCTGGAACCGTTTCGATTCACGCACTCGCAAATTTTACCGCGATTTGCGATTTGGTTAAAAATCCAGGCACGTGTAAAGATAGCAGCTTTTTGCTTTCCTTTGCTAAACATTCTTTTGCCTCTTCATACCCATCCCTGAATCATTGCTAAAGTGAGCCTGAGCTCATCCCAAGTATCTCTCACTCACCCTGAACCTCCTAAAGGGAATTAAAAGCATTTTCAGCATATTTGTCATCCATTGCCATCACATTTAAAAAGCATTTTGGGCCTGTGTTTCAAACTCCTACCTGTTTCCTCTAAGCTTGCTGGGGGGGGAACTGAATTTCGTATTGTATTTGATTGCATTCCTGAGAACTGTGTGCTCCTCTTTCCATCTCCTTCCATTTCTTACATTGCATAGGGGAGGGGGGTGAATTGCCAGAGAAAAGTGATTATCTTGTCTTTTGCTAAAATCATATCAAGTATTTCTGTACTGCATTTTATTCCTCATTGCTTTTCCCTTGAAATCATAAAAGTACTTTGCTACTTTATCCATCCTATACTAACTCCTCATTGATTGTAAAGAAGTGTGCTAGTGTCAGATTACCCATTGTTGATTAATATTATATTTATAAGTGCAATATCGATTATTAATTTATTATAAAAGCGTGGTATCTATATTTTGTTTTATTTCTCAAATAAACCTTTTAAACTTGCAAAACAGAACTCCTTCTTGGCACAGTGGGGTCAGGGGGATTCTAAGAGAGGGGTGTTATATAGGGGTAGTCATCCAGAACTCATGAACTGGACATAAACATATATCAATAAGGGTTTCCATTCAGTATCCCAGACTAGGCATTGACTTAGCTGTAGTGTTGAATTGAATCCTCTTACATGAGGAACATCCTGGCAGTCAACAGGAGTGCGGCCATGGTGACAGGAGGGGGGCCACACTCACCAGCAAAGCTGATGCCATGGGAGGAGACTGCCAGCTCATTCATTGATCCCGAGTCAATAGAGGGATTCGGAGAGATGGAAATGGGCGTCGCATCATCCACAGAAGGAGGTGAGTGACCCAGCAAATCCCTGTAGGGGAAACCATCACGTGGCACAAGTGACGTGGAAGTGAGACTAGGCAAGGCAATGCATGTCCCGGACCCACATCAACCTATCTAGACAAGAATGCGTGGCACACCCTGCCACACACAAATGCATGCTGAGTGCCAATCCCAATACCAACACACGAGCAACATAACTCGACCGTGCCCATGTAACCCAACACGCAGACACCATATCAATGGCATGCCACCTGCCATGCATTGATAGCCTACATGCCCCCTCAGAACACCAAATGACACACCCCTGTAATAAATGGATGCATGAATGTATGGAGATTTCACTGTGCAATAGAATGTCGCTGGCATGTGACACCCTCACTGATGACCTGCATCTCTTCTATCCCCCAGGCACCGATGAGGAAGATGCCAGGCAGGACAGGGGTGCAAGGGCATCAACATCACGGCAAGGGAGAAGGGCCACCACCACCACCACCCCCCAGCCTGAGAAACAGGCCAGACCAACAGGCACTGTGCCAGACCGGGCTAAAACCCAGGAAAGAACACCTGCAGCCAGTGTGGGCCACACACAAGGAGACCAGCAGCAGCCGTCACCCACACCAGTGGGAGGTGTTCCCGTACCTACACCGCCAACCACCGCGGACATTGCGGATGCTAATGTGAACACCGAGGGTGTCACAGTCGTGTCCACTACACCCACCCCAAACCCTATTAACACCCGCCCACCCCATTTGGAGGCCGACGGCAGTGACAATCCCTGCCTCCACGACTCCGACCTCAGAGATTCTGACATGTGCCCCTTCGAGGTGGACAGCACCCTGGATGTGGGCCCCACGCAAGAGCCATCAACCACCCCGGCTACCACCACCCCGGCTACCACCACCCCAGCCACCAGCACTCCCACTACCAACAACACCTTTGAGGCTCGCCTGTCGAGGGTGGAGGCACGACAGGAATCGATGCTAGATCTAATGCGGCAGTATATTGCCGATGGGGAGGACTCAACGAGGGACATCTCTAATGCCATTGGGGAGACCACAGCCCCCATCGCTGCAAAAACTGCTACCGTTAACGCGTCTGCAACTCTCATGAGGGACTGTCTGGGGGCAGTGACACAAGTCATGACGTCTATCCTGCACCAAATTCAGCGGCCACACCCTGGAGCAGGTGTGGGACCAGCCTCTGACATGTCCACTGCTACGACCCCTTCAACCTCTGCCCACTCAAGCCACGTGTGGATGACCAGGAGGAGTGCACAGCACTCTGACATGCCACCCACGGATACCAAAAAGCCCAAGAAGTAGGGTGGCCAGACAATGGCCATGGACACATGGACGTTGGTGAAGGGAACAATCTTCAGAGTACATTTGGGGACATCTGGAGTTTTTAGGGTGGGTTAGGGAGTTCACTGGGGTTATTTGGGTTTTGTAGGGTGGGTTGGGGAGTTCACTGGGGTTATTTGGGGTTTGTAGGGTGAGTTCACTGGGGGTTTGGGGGGAGTGTTCACATTGTTGCCTGTTTGAAAAATACACCCGTTGTGTGCCAAAAATTCAATGGCTGGACATTCTTCATTTTGTGCATGTACTTTTAATGTGTGATGGTGTTCAGTGGTCAACTCCAAACAATACTAGTGTGCATGTACACATGGAGCCAGTGTGTCACTGACACATGTCTATCATAGTCCCTGTGTTTCAGAAGTATTCATGAATTAGTGCTTGGAGTACAGCATGGCCATCCCGTGCATCGCGTACTGGCAGGGGGGCTACTTCACCTCCGTCTCCATCCTCATCTTCCTCACCCGGGCCATGCATGTCAATGTCAGGTGGCAGTGGTACATTTCTCCGGACGCACATTTTGTGTAGCATGGCACAGGCCATGGCGATCTTTGCCACCTTCTCAGGCCTATATAGGAGTGCCCCACCAGACCTGCTGAGGCAGCGGATCCGCGCTTTCAACAGGCCAAACGTCTGCTCAATCACAACACGGGTACGGGTGTGCACACGATTGTACTCCTCCTCATGGCTTTTCTGTGGGTTCCGCACAGGGGTAAATAGCCACGGCCTCAAGGGATATTCTCCATCACCTGCAAGCAGATACAAATAGGTGTGTGTCACTCTGAACTGCCACCTTCAGGGAGCACAGTCATGGCGGCAGCTATTTGGTGTGGGCATGCACATGTCCCTGTACGCATGCAAAAATGTTACCTGGGTGCAATCTATACTGTCACGAGGTGTGGTAGTCTGGATGACGCTCAATAGATGATGCAGGGTCTAATCATGCACGCTGAGGCAGATGTGCTGTGGTAGTGCAACAATGTTTAGCCTCCAATTCATTCTGTTCATCCCTCACTATGCATGGTCACACTGACCACATTGCCACAGTTGCCATCATGTTCATTCATGCATTGCTTGCCATCACCATGGTGGCTTGGTTGTGCCTCTTACTTGTTGTCATCGATATGCATTAATTGTGATATGTGGCCCAGTGATATGTCATGTTCCGTTTGGCTGGTTCAGCTCAGGAGTGTTTAGCTCTGCATGCATTCTCCAATCACTGGCTATTGCCACCCAGGTGCAATATGACCCCCAACCCCCTTTCCCACCCAGGTGCATAATGCCCCCCCTTATGCATCCCCACACATCAGTACCCCAACGCACTGCCATGGGACAGTAGTGCAACTCACCAAGCAGCCAGGCACGTGGTTCAGCATGTCACTCCATGTGACGGGGTAGCGTGGAGTTACGCAGTACCATGACATCATGTGTTGATCCGGGAAATCGGGCGCAGCAATGTGTGATGATCTTGCTGGAGTCACATACCATTTGCACATTGATGGAGTGGTATTGCTTGTGATTGTGGTACACCGCCTCTATGGCATGGGGGACTACCAATTCCACATGGGTGCAGTCGAGTGCACCAACACAATTGGGCATGCCTGCCAGTGCATGGAAGCCCACTTTGGTGTTGGCTATCTCCTGGCCAGTCTGTGGTAGGGATATATGGCTGTGTGTGTGCTTCAGGAGGGCATCCAACACTTGTTTCAACATTTGTGAAAATAGTGCTGTAAATGCCATGCAGCTGGCCCACTGTGTGTTGGTAGGTGCCTGTGGCCAGGAAGTGTAGCACAGACACCACCTTTAGTAGCAGGGGGATGGCAGTGCGTATTTGTATGAGGCTGGCAACGCGTTCTGTATCATGTCCACTATGGTGGTGATGGTGTCATGGTCCAACCGGTACAGGGTGTGGATCTGCTCAGGGGTTAGGTTAAAAATGCTGGGTCTGGAGCGAGGGATTGGTGGTTGCCTATGAGGCACTGCTGCCTGCACTGGTGGTAATTGCTGGGTCCGTCTCACCCTCCTTCTCCTCCTGCGCCTCCTCTGTGCTGCCTGTTATTGCTGCTGTAGTTTTTGTTGTTGTTGTTGCTGTTGTTGCTGTAGTTGTAGAAGTATGGGCATGTCCTCCAGCGCCATGATTGCAACAGCTAGTGGTAGCATTTTGGTGTTGGAAGGGTTGTGGTGTGTGGGTGTGCTCATTTTATACTGGCCCAGCCTCCATTGACTCCACCTGTGGGGATTGTGTGCACCTGTGGCAGCTGCCTTGTATCCTGATTGCTGTTTGCGGGTGGTCCGCGATGCCTGTATGGCCGGCATCGTGCAGCCCGTGATTACCGGCTACGCGATGCCGGTATTTGCATGTCCACGTGGGTTGGGATGTCCCCCTATTACCGGCATGCCGGTATTTGCTCCCCGAAGGGGCACGTGTACGCGCCTATGCCGCTATTAGCGGCACCGTTGTTTAGGGTGCCGCTTATACCGGGTTTGCGGGTCGGAATACACCGGAGCGGTAAGCGATACCGGTATTACCATACCGGCATCGTTTTTGCCTTACCGCCAACCTTGTAATGAGGCCCTAAGGCAGTAATAAGGAGTTTGTTAGCAAGAAACGTAAGAAAAGGGCGAGCCTTATGAATATTAAAGAGTTGGAATCTACGGAATGAGCAATGTTAGAAATGTGAAGAGCAAAGCAAAGTGAGGAGTCAAATGTGATACCTAAGTTTCGACAGAATAGCAAAAGGGGAGAGAAGAAGGGGCAAAAAGAATATAAGGTGGTGGGAGAGGAGGAGGGATAGAAGATGCAGGAAAGAAAATAATTTCAGTTTCTACTGTTTTGAGCTGTAAGACGTGAGAGTTAATTCAAGGATTGATGATGAGGAGGCAGTTACAAATAGTTGAATGAAGGGTATTAGAAAAAGAGGAAAAGGAAACATAGAGCTGACAGTCATCAGCATAGAAATATTCAGAAGAACCTAATGATTAAATAATAAAGGTTTATAAGGGAAGTATATAGGGAGAAACTAAGAGGAGCTAGGACGGAGTCCTGGGCAACCCCACTATCAAGGGGAAGGTAAGGGACGTTGAGCCAACCCAAGAAACAGAGAAATAACAATCAGTTAGATATGATTAAGAGGGGTGTGAATGTCATTCAGTTGCGACCCAAATAGCAACAGTCCAAAATAAAATGAATGTCAAATAAAGGTTCTATTGAAATAGAGTTACTTCATTAAAACACATCTCCAAAAATAACTAAAAAGGAAAACTGTGTACAAAACTTGCCACTATGGAAAGAAGAGAGAAGATGCAACAAATAGATTAATGCAGCTCTCTGGACATGAATACAGTGGTAATAGGCACATTATAAACCACAAAATGGATATGTCTTTGGATGAAAAAGGTGCACAAGTGACCTAACCAGTCTCTAGGGCACAAAATTGACCAAGGGAGTTATTGGTCGATAGTACGTTGTTTCGGGTCTTTGGTGGTTCAATAACATTGAACACAACGTTGGGCAGTAGTGAGAGCGAATCATGCTCAGTTTGGGTTGAAGGGATTATGTGGACCCACACATTAAACAGGCATTGTGCAGAGTCAAATGTGGCAGCTCTGTGTGGTCTGAAGTTGGCAGTCAGTGGCAACAGGATCTGTTTGAGGTCCAGACAGATCATGTTCCGTTGTAACTGCCGGGAACATTTATGAGTGACACTCATCGTTTCAAGTCGATGGGTGCAGATTGTCAAATTGGGGATCCTGTTATTCCGATTTGTGATTTTTTGAAGCAGCAGTTTGAGAATGATTTGGGCAGAGTCAAGATGTAACCCCTGGTATGAGTTGGCAAATGTCTTTCCAGTAGTCTGAATCAGTTCCCAATGTTGAGTGGTTGATTTGAGCCTAGCAGGGGACTGTCACATCAAGGGCACAATGCAGGATCAAGCAGGCTCGAGATGCAGGTACTATATTTCAGAGGAGTGCTATAGAGCTGCACCGGCAGGAGCCCCTGGCATCAAACACAGTTTAGCACTGCTTCGACCAGTGTTGAGGCAGCAGAATGGGGAGCCTTTGCTGATATGGTCCTCTAGATGCTGTGAGACGCACTTCAGGCGCTCAAGGACAGGGTGAGTCCTTATAGGATCTGCTCTCCCAGCCATGGGAAATTCTGCTGCTGAGTGGCCAGTCCTGGTCCACAACAAGGATACCCCCAATGTGTTCTAGGGATGGTTAGGGGTAGAGCTCTCTTCTGCCCTCAATTGCTCCATCTTCACCTCAGTGGTTACAGGATTTGGAAATTACAACTCTCCCCAAAGAGGTCCAATGAATCCATCTCAGGTTTTGTTCCAGAGTGAATCAAAGACCTAGTGTTAGACCACTTCTGTTACACTCTCCAATTGCACACTAACCCTGCTCCCCCCTTCTCAAAATGATCAAAGTCCTTTATACATGCAGCACCCTGGTGTGAGACCAAGCGGAGTTGATGTCCCTGGGAAAAAAAGGTGCTCCTGACCTTGCAAAGGAACAATGAGTAGCAATTCACCCAGACATTCCTACCTACCAATAGGGCAACATCCAGCTTGTCTGGGGAGAATACACATAACCCTCCCACAGCTGAGCTGGGCCTACAAGGCTTGTACATGTGTGTTATCAATTTGATGTGGCTGGAATGATTATGAGCAGTGCTATGCACCATGCCCTAACTCAGGCATGGCTTAGATTTAGAGTTTACCCTGCTACCAGCATGTGCCACTCATAATCATGATATTTTGGAACATCGGTGCATATCCTAAATGCCATCCCTTTACCGTAGTGACTTTGGCTGTCACCTCAGCTACCAAGAAGGCATCTGTGGCCTGATCCTGCTCTGTTTCACTGTATGGCAGACACTGAAATCAGGCTACTGATGCAGCAGTGCACGGATATACAATTTGATTTTGGGATGGAGCTTATGAAAGTTGAATCTGATCAGCAAATTAACTTTTCAGAGATGGAATTAACTGCACATTTTAGTAAATTAACTAGCCACTCCCAGCATAACATATACCTTTCTAGCATATGTTAAAGGTCAAAATTAGTCTGTAATTCATAGGGACACTTCTGTTGCCATTATTAAATAATGGAATTACCACTGATTGCTTCCAGGAAGGGGAGGTAGGCCCCTGTGACTTATTAATGGACACCAGTGATCGATTCCAGGAAGGGGAGGTAGGTCCCTGTGACTTATTGAAGGTCATTGAAAACGCTGAACATATATGTAACTTTCTTCTTTTGAATTTGAAAGGCATATTTGTATCAAATGGAATGAGAAGTATGTGCCGTATAAGAACAGTATATAAGTTCCATCAATCACACGGCCCTCTATGATGTGTCTTTGTAGATGCATAATTGTCAACCTTGTTCCATTGGAGAGTCCCTGTGATGGCATAAGATTGCATAGTAGTATAATTACAGAATCTACTTTCAGTTTTAGCTCATAAGGATGCATTCATACTACAGTGTTTCGCTCTTCAGATACTTAAACGTTGAGCCGCTAATTAACTGGTCATTGACACTGGAACCACTGTGCCCTGTGTGAAGAGAAGTGGGGTTGAAAGAAGTATCTTGAAATTCTTCTGAATGTTTGCGACAGTGGAAGGTGATGGTGATTGCATAGAACGTGCTCATTCTTTTTGTTAACATGATAGCTGTTGTTGAATTGAAACGGCATACAGAGGTGCACTTTACAATTTGGGCAGCATAGGGCAACCTAACACTGATATATTGCATCAGCTCAGTACGGAAACATACCTAAGTGTTTTATTTATATATGTATATAAACCAAAAAGGCCAGGGCTTGTACACCCTTGCCAAATGGCAATCCGTCAAAATTAAAATACAATCTTTGCAGAGACAACATGAAAAACAAGCATTGGCAAAGAAAACAGTTTGGCTTGTGCATATGTATTAGATGGGCATTTACCATATATTGGTATCATAGGCCAACTAATTCATACATTGTGAAGCTATTACCATTATATTGCAAGGTAATACCAATATGGCATGCATGGCAAATGCCTATGGTATACCTACACATGGCAGGAGTTTTTTTTTTTTTTTTCTTGTGGGTGTCCTTGATTTACTGTTTGTATGAGAGGTTCAATAGGGAGAACATTGCTGGTGCGCAATGGTGTGCTGCACAGGAAAAGGGAAAGGATGCCATCGTCCAGAGGAAACAGGGAAGATATGCAGGCAAGGTTGTCATGTAGGGGTATCCTAGATCTTCAGCTGATAAGCTATTAACGCCATGGCTGCCTCCAAATCCTTACCGACTCTGCCATGGTGAATGGAGCTATTACCGCCCCATTCAATGGTTGGTGGGGGTAGTAATTCCCCATTCACCAGGGCCCTTCCCCATTCCCTTCCCCATTCCCATTTGAGCCCTCATAGGGCTCAATGGGAATGGGGAAGGCGCTAATTGCGGTACCGTTATTTGCTCCAAAGTCCTTTTGCGGGTCCCGTCCTTAACGCCTGGTAAAACCAGGCATTAAGGGAGGACCCGCAAAGGGAACTCGTAGTAGGGCGGTAAGGGATTACTGGCACCGGTGCCCTTACCGGTGACGGTAATCCCTTACCGCCCACCTCATAATGAGGCCTATGGGGACTGTTTACTACATGTAAGGGGCATAGTGGTACATATTTCCAGCATTTGCTAACAAAAACACTAAGTTTAGTTCTCTGTTGAGATGAAAGATTAAATGGCCATTCAGGTTACAGGAGCTGGGTGTATGTCAGGGTCTGGCAATGTGAGCCCTTTATGAAGGTGTGCATATAACATAACTAAATAAGCTCCATGACATAGCGTGGCCATTGCACACTCAGTCAGTTAGAAAATTGGCTACCTTTAAATAATAATAGTAATATTGTATTTCTAGATTGCACTCTATGACACACTCTTTCAGAATCTAAGAGCTGTAACATCACGTTTTATTTTTGATTGGTATTTGCTTGCAAGTGTGAGCTCAGAAGCTGGATTAGAAATAGGCTGCATAACTTGAATAAATAATGTCTTCCATACTTTTCATTATTGCCATTGGCTTGAGGTAATGCCTTATGGGTATGAGCTAGGATGGCTAAGAAAACATGGAAACTAGTGAGGCTAATAAGGTGATGGACAATGTTGTAGTTTGTAACTGGTTGCATTGGAAGAAGTCAGTTTGTAACAGGAGGTTGCTATGCAGCTTTCCTCAAGTTTACTAAACTATTCAAAAAAGCATGCCACAATTACCATGTTGTCAGCCTAAAGTTACTAAGATCTAACTGCTTATTAGCAGTTGTTAAGATTGCCTCTATTTCTTGGGGGTTTGACTTTTTACATGAAGACAGGCTCGTGAACGATAGGCTTGGTGCACGATAGGATTGCTTTGTTAAGAATGTATTCCAGCCACATAGAAGACGTTTATCTCCATGTTACTAATGAATGCTGTTTGGAAGGCATTTGGAATGTACCTAATTGCACATTTTATTGTTTGAACACTATGTAGAAAAAGAAAATGCAATAAAGTAAATTTTCATAAACCTTACAAATTAATAAAAATGCATTTGCTTAGTATTAGTATATCTGATGGGTATGTCCTTCACAGTTCAGTATACATACATACAGTATTTGTAACGCATGAAGAAAAGTAGTATTTTTTTGGCATAACACTAATACCTCTAAAAGCCTTGATTAAATTACATGTAAAAAAAAACTTAGACTCATGCTCCCTTTTTAATTCCCCAAAAGGTGATTGGTGGAAGGTTTTGAACACATCTGAACCACTGGCACTGATCTGGGCAACCTTCCACACTACCACTGTTTAGGCCGTTTGTGCCATTGCAAAAGGGGTCAAGCCTGTTGCAAATCAGTCAGGTACCGCCACCAATGCAAATATCTGTAGGTAGTCCCTACCATTCCTGTTCTCCTTTTCGGACTTGCTAGTCTCAGTCAGAATGATATATTAGTGGCCTTTCAAGGGTAACATTTTGTTTTTTTGTAGGCATTGGACAGGCATTTGCCATGCCCTGCCAAGACGGTAGCACCTGCCCACAAATGGAAACCCGTAGTTCCCAATATTCAAACAAATTCTGGGAGCCCTCTACCTAGAATGAACATGGGCAAATAAACTGTTCTATGGGAAATGTGAGGCAGAATATTTAGGGAAGTTTTTTCAAAAGATGCCATTTCATTAATACCAAAGGTTGAATAAACATCTCACTATCCAAACCCTGATGAGGATTTACCTGCCTAAAATAAACTAAAAGAAAACACTCTAACAAAATGTGTATTGTGCTTCACATTTAAATACACAATAAATCAATAGGGAAAAATATGGCAGTTCATCAACAACAAATTTAACAGTATAAGTCACACCACAGTAGCTGCTTCTACTGATAACCTGGGCAAACCCCCCCATCCAGATTTAAACATGCTTTTCTTTGAATGTTCAAAAACTATAAGGAAATCCTGTCTTATAACAAAAAGTTCCACCTCAGTTCTTTTTCTAATCCAAATTGACAACACAAAAGTTCCAACTTGGATTCCAAGGAGGATTCGTGATTGTTTCACAAAACATTCTTCTTTCCACTTGTAGCCAAGGTATTTAGACAGCTTCTTGTCATCAACAATGAATATTCCAGAACTTCATTAACTTCAAAACAAATGTCTTTGTCAGGCTATTTTGGCACCACATAGCTTCAGTACTACTTCATCAAAATACTTCAATGATTCTTCAATTACTTCGTAATAGGCTTTACCCCATCACAGTACTTAATAAACATCTACCTGGTTTACTCTCTCAAGGTTTGCTACTACTTCAACTCTCTGCTCTGGTGTACTCCAGCCAGAACAGAACCAAGGATCACAAAATCTCTTTGTCTGGTATATTCTCCTGTCGGCCAAGACAAACTACTGCAGTTCTCTGTTCGGGTATAGTCCCCTGCCAGAACAGAACTAATTGGTATAAAGTTCCAGAGCCTGGTATACCCCCTTGCCAGTTTAAATTACTAACTCTAATTACGTCTGTGGTAAGGGTCAACTTCAATGGTTTTAACAATGTCTTCTGCTTCACGCATTTACGTTTGAGAATTTCTAAGTGTTTTCCACTCGCACAACAGGCAATGCTTCCGTTTTCCTCCTGAACCTCTTTTATTAGAAGGGCAGCCCTCCTGCCAATCTTGTTTCCCTTGTGTTTTGTTAACCAAATGCTGATAATAACTCTTTCTCTCCTTCACATTTATTTGGCTTTGGCAATGTGGGTTTAAGACATCCTCTACACCTGGGCAACATTGTTCACACACTCTGTTATGCTCATTTATCTTCTTTTGATTTAGGCAACCCTGGTTGTTTATCAATTGCCTTAGTGTGCATCCCTTTTGCCTTTGGCAATAGTGGTTTGGGTTCTCTTCTCACATGTTTCTCCTTTGTGTAGTTGTCTGTTATTATTAACCACTATATAAAAATCACCTTCTTCAGGTGGGATCTGTTAAGTATCTTTATGCCAACTGCTTTGGTTTACATCAGATTGGCATTCCTCACAATCATTAATTTGGTTTACATGCGTTCGGTATTCACAAAGGAATCATGCAACGGGTAGTCACAGAGCGCTGCAGGGTCACAATATAACATTGAACTGATTCCCTCTCGTCTCCTTTAGTTCTTCTACGTGGACTGGGCACCTCCCCTGCACGGCTTTCCTTGTCTTGAGTTTGCTTCTTTCAGAGTCCTCGTGGCCCTCCCTGCGATTCGGTGCTCGTCCTCCACCTCTGAACGCTTCACAATGGGGAATGTCACAGAAAGGTGCACTTTCTGCTGTGGAACCAGTGCAGCTAAATTCTCAATCTCTATGAACCCCTAAGGACCAGCAGCAATTTCTCTCACTGCTCTGTTCCCAGTGTCCTGGCTCTTATGCAATTTCTTCTTCTGCTACTTTGTGGAGTGTTCAGAACCACTCTGCACTCTACTACTACTGACCTCCTGCTGCTGTTGCTTCAGCTGCTTCTCATTATCCCACGTTGGTCTCATGGCCTGCACTTGAGGGGGCCTTTTATGCCTCTCAAACATCCTCAGGTGTGGGTCATTAATCTTAATGGGTTGCACTATGCAGCCCTCTGCCTCTGGAGCCCTCTTCTTCATCCCAGTTCTCTAGGAATTATGGGACTTGAAGTCCCTAAAACAAAAGCCAGTTGTCTCAATAATATTTTCCCAACCAAGTACATTTTTCTCTTTAAGCATATTACTCAAAGGAATATCATAAGGATACATATATATTTAGTTTGACAGAGGACTGAGGTTTTTCCAGTTTCAGATTGGTAATTTCTAAAGATGTCTCTGCATGCTTTTCCTGGGACTCATAGGATCTCCTAGTATTGGGAGTGTAACACATTTAGTAAGAGCTTTTCTCGTGCTTAATACATGACCGGTTATAATTGTCTTCCCTCACACTGTTACTATTAACTTTATAGTGTACCTGTTCTCTTTGACAACATGCCATTATATGTATGGCATTAATGATATTCACTTCCTTGAGGTGGACAGGTAGCACATCTCATCCCATGAAATCCTCCTGATTCCCTGGGGCCCTTCTCCTCCCAAGTGATCCTCCTGACTAACACCACCCCAGGGTTAGGATCAGGAAGCATCTGCCTTTCCCTGGCCACCACAGAGAAGACTTTAGGGGCCCACCCGCTCACTGTGCCTTAAAGAGGTTTGGTTTTACTTTGTTGACTAGGCCCAACAAGGCTGAAACATGTGGTTAGGGTTTGCTTATTGTACTGTTGTTCAAAGGAGAACTGCTTTGCATTTCAGTGCTGGACTGCTCTTGTGCGTGGGACCAGACTGATATGCACATGTATATTTCTCTTCTGTGAAGGTTTCATTGAGCTAAACATGGTTGTAGACCATCCTGAATGGAGGACATTTCAAAGAAGAGGGTATTTGAACCATGTGGAGGGGCTCCCACATACCTGTTTAACTATTTAATAACTGCACACTGACCAAACTGTTGCCTTTGCCAATGCTTGTTTTCAGTGCAAGGGCATGCATACTGCTTATAAATCAAATGGCTGAAGGCACACTTAGTAAAGATATGTCTAATGTACTAGTAACACATTTAAAACTGAAAGTAAGCCATGCACTTTCTGAAACAGTTTGGAAAGAACACTGACAGGGTAATTCATAGAAATTCGCACAAAAGTGGCGCACGCGAATGGCGCACAGCGTGCCCGTGCGAATGTCTGCGCCAGCCGCGTGCGCTAAAATCGATTTCCGCGCACAGCGTATTCATGGATTTTCGCATCCAAAACCAGCCGTGGCGCAGCGTGGCGCAGCGACCCTGCAGCAGCACCAGTTACGCCCCCAAGAATGCCCTCACACAAGGAAAAACATTAAAAATCCCCAAATAATCGCAAAGGGCTGCGCTAACCCTGGACCAGTTCACAGGGCTGGCAAACAGCAAACGCCAAGCGGGGAACATGTATTTCAGTGGTTCGCGGAAAGTTCCACACGCGATTGTCCTGTGGACGTGTGCATTAGGGGTGCACGGGAAGTATCACACGCAAAATCAGCAGGGTATGTGTATTTCAGGGGTGCGCTGGAAGTATCACACGCGATTCCAGCAGGGTACGTGTATTTCAGGGGTGCGCGTGAAGTATCACACGCGATTCCAACAGGGTACGTGTATTACAGGGGTGCACGTGAAGTTCCACACGCAATTTCAGCAGGGTACGTGTATTTCAGGGGTGCGCGGGAAGTTCCACACGCGATTGGCCACGTGCGAGCAGGGTACGTGTATTTCAGGGGTGCGCGGGAAGTTCCACACGTGATTGGCCCCGTGCTAGCAGGGTACGTGTATTCCAAGGGTGCGCGGGAAGTTCCACACGCGATTTCAGCAGGGTACGTGTATTTCAGGGGTGCGCGGGAAGTTCCACAAGCGATTTCAGCAGGGTATGTGTATTTCAGGGGTGCGCGGGAAGTTCCACACACGATTTCAGCAGGGTACGTGTATTTCAGGGGTGCACGGGAAGTTCCACAAGCGATTCCATCAGGGTACGTGTATTTCAGGGGTGCGCGGGAAGTTCCACATGCGATTGGCCCCGTGCGAGCAAGGTACATGTATTCCAGGGGTGCGCGGGAAGTTCCACACGCAATTTCAGCAGGCTACGTGTATTTCAGGGGTGCGCAGGAAGTTCCACACGGTTTTCAGCAGGGTATGTGTATTTCAGGGGTGTGCGGGAAGTTCCACACGCGATTGGCCCCGTGCAAGCAGGGTACGTGTATTCCAGGGGTGCGCGGGAAGTTCCACACGCGATTTCAGCAGGGTATGTGTATTTCAGGGGTGTGCGGGAAGTTCCACACGCGATTTCAGCAGGGTACGTGTATTTCAGGGGTTCTGGGGAGTACTACACGTGAATTGGCCGTGTGGGTCCTCCCAGGTGTTCGCTCTACAACCTTCACGGCCCCTGCAGGCAGCCCACACCATGGGGGACTACCCTGCACCCCTGCTCATGTCCCGCAGGCAGCCCTTCCACAATGGGCATGCCCCCCAGCCAACCCACATGTCACCTTGCACCACTGATCAACAATGCATGTCTCCCAGCAACCCCACCCCCCAGCAGTCAGGGGCACCCATTACCAGGCCCCCACTCCTGTTTCCCTGCACCCCCACCCCCCAGCAGTCAGGGGCACCCTCCACCAGGCCCCCACTCCTGTCTCCCTGCACCCCCTACCCCCCAGCAGTCAGGGGCACCATCCACCAGGCTCCCACTCCTGTCTCCCAGCACCCCCACCCCCCAGCCACCAGGGGCAGCCTCCACCAGGCCCCCACTCATGTCTACCACAACCCCCACCCCCCAGCCACCAGGGGCAGCCTCCACCAGGCCCCCACTCATGTCCCCTATTACCCCCACCCCCCAGCAGTGCAGGTGCAGCCTCCACCAGGCCCCCACCCATGTCTACCACCACCCCCACCCCCCAGCAGTGCAGGAGCAGCCTCCACCAGGCCCCCACTCCTGTCTCCCTGCACCCCACCTCCCAGCAGTCAGGGACACCCTCCACCAGGCTCCCACTCCTGTCTCCCAGCACCCCTACCCCCCAGCAGTCAGGGGCAGCCTCCACCAGGCCCCTACTCCTGTCTCCCTGCACCCCACCCCCCAGCAGTGCAGGGGCAGCCTCCACCAGGCCCCCACTCATGTCCCCTATGACCCCCACCCCCCAGCAGTGCAGGGGCAGCCTCCACCAGCCCCCCACTCATGTCTCCCACCACCCCCACCCCCAGCAGTGCAGGGGCAGCCTCCACCAGGGCCCCACCCATGTCTACCACCACCCCCACCCCCCAGCAGTGCAGGGGCAGCCTCCACCAGGCTCCCACTCATGTCTACCACCACCCCCACCCCTCAGCAGTGCAGCGGCAGCCTCCACCAGGCACCCACTCATGTCTACCACCACCCCCACCCCCCAGCAGTGCAGGGGCAGCCTCCACCAGGCCCCCACCCATGTCTCCTACCACCCCCACCCCCCAGCCACCAGGGGCAGCCTCCACCAGGCCCCCACCCATGTCTCCCACCACCCCCCAGCCACCAGGGGCAGCCTCCACCAGGCCCCCACTCCTGTCTCCCTGCACCCCCACCCCCCAGCACTGTGGGGCACCTGCCAGCAGGCCTCCACTCATGTCCAACTCATGTTCCCCTGCACCCCCACCCCCCAGCACTGTGGGGCACCTGCCAGCAGGCCCCCACTCATGTCCAACTCATGTTCCCCTGCACCCCCACCCCCCAGCACTGTGGGGCACCTGCCAGCAGGCCCCCACTCATGTCCAACTCATGTTCCCCTGCACCCCCACCCCCAGCACTGTGGGGCACCTGCCAGCAGGCCTCCACTCATGTCCAACTCATGTTCCCCTGCACCCCCACCCCCCAGCACTGTGGGGCACCTGCCAGCAGGCCCACACTCATGTCCAACTCATGTTCCCCTCCACCCCCACCCCCCACCACTGTGGGGCACCTGCCAGCACGCCCCCACTCATGTCCAACTCATGTTCCCCAGCCAACATGTCATCACAATCTAGATCCTTGGTCCCTATGGTCAGCCTCCAAATGCAAAACACCCACCCGAGTATTGCATCCACCCACTCAGAAATGGCAATAACATGATAGAACAGCAATTGCAAGTTTGGAAACGAACACATGTCCCTCACATACACCCAATGGGTGTCAGTGAATCTCAAAACCCATATCATGATATGCATGAAACCAATGAGATGATACCACACATTGAAGTTTGATCAACAAATATGTATTAAAGGAAACATGAATTGACTCAAAAATAAACTAACAGAAATGGGAATGTAAAAAAAGTAAAAAGAAGCATGTCCGTGAAAAAATGCAAAACCAAAAATCAGAATCCAATGGAATGGTGTCCAAAGTCACAGTCCACAAAAGAAAATCCAATGGGAAATTATAATTGAAAGCCATTGCTCCATGGGTAAATTGTAAAAAGAAAAGAAAATCCAACAGTGAACTATGTACAGGTGAACAAGCCAGGGTCCATGATCCCAACAAAAGAAATGAAACCTATCTAACAACACTACCTAATAAAAAATAACTATATACAAAAATGTGGCCCATTGTCCAAAAGGTCCAAAGAAAATGCAAAAACAAAGGAAACCTAACACTAACTACATAACTATTTACATGGGCAGCGGGCTAGTCCAACGGCTCACTGGATGTTGCCATGGGCCAGGGCTTGGAGGCGGGCATGTTCCGTGGCCCCGAGGTCTCGCAGGGATAAAGCAGTGTCCAGCTCCAACTCCCTGCGAAGACCCTCGAGGCACTCAGCCCGCTCAGCGCCCTCCGCATGGAGTTCTCCGCCCTGACCATTGTGAGCCGTTCCTCCTCTGCCCGCTGCCGCTCCGCACCTATCTGCTGGCCCAACCGCTCCCACACGGAAGCCACTCCCATTCCAGGGTTCTCCTGCCCTCCGGCCGATGCCTGGACCCCTGATGTTGATGGCCCCGAGCCATGATGCCTCCCACGTCGAGCCTGCCACTGCCTCCGACGCAACTGCCTGTGCCAGCACAACGGCATCCAGGCTGATGGTATCCACCGATGCCATCGTGCACGTGCCCTGCCCGATGATGCCGTCACATCCTCCATCTGCTGGGGTCCAGTTGCTGGTGTGTCCACCCCTGCTGGACCTCCGACTCCTGACTGTGGCAGGGATGGGATCCCCACCGAGCCGGCTGCATTGTTCGGGGCAGGTCCACAGGGGGCCCTGGTGGCATCTGGGCTGGAAGACGGCATGGAGAACGACTGGTGCATAGTCTCCACAGAGGAGGAGAGGGTCGCCAGATTGGCCGACACATGTAGGAAACCCCCGACCATGGCTGTTCCCAACTGGGCCACGTCGGCACGGTGCTCTCTGTGATGACGTGCATGCTACTCCCGGGAAGCACGCACCTCATCATGAATTGCTCCTGTGCTCAACGCGACACCAATCAGGACCTTCTCCATACGGCCAGGGGTCCCCTCGTATGCAGGTGGAGGGAAGTCAGATGACATGGACATCCCCCCTACCTGCGGACGGGCCTGGGATGGGGCATCCCTGCTGGTGCATGGTGGTGCAGTCACAGTGTCAGGGCCAGTGACATGCACAGGCCCCTCCATGGCGACCTGTGCTGCCTCCTGCCCCTGCCCCTGGACTGCAACACTTGCCCCAGCAGGGATGCCCCCACCAGGCCCCATGTGCGCCTCAGTAGCAGCCTCCTCCTCCTCTGTGGAAACCACCAACCTGGATGGCTCCACCCCGTCTTCTGCCGTTGCAAGCCCCTGTGGGGGCTCACCCACCCCTTCCGCTGCAGCCGTGGGGGCATCCCCGCCGCTTTGCTCCACAGAGCCGTCTCCACCCTCTTCTTCACGTGGCGCTGTGTAGAGGGAGACATAGAACACAAGCATCAGGGTCCTGTACAATGGTCCCCTAGACAGGAAGCAATAGCAGATGAGTGGCACTGTCAAAGATCACTTCCATCATGTCCCTCCACAACACATGGCTCAGTGCAGGTAAAACAAATGCGGTAACAGGCATGGCGCATGCTATGGACATTAGCATACATGTCCAAGTGATTCTTGAAACATACACTGTTGTTTTGGAACTCACATGCATCATGTGCCATGCCTATCACATGCACACACTTCACCCTAGCTTCATCCATCTGGCCTCGTACACCACAGACACAGTGGATGCAAGGATGACTAGGCTGCATCAGTGAACCTGAACATTGCGACAGACATGTGTCATGCATCCCTGGCATTCACAAGTCACAGACATGCAGGTCAGACACACAGACATGGCCAGCATACATGTACATGGCATCAGCACCCATCCCTCACCCATGTCCAGGAACAGAGACTGGCATGCTTTCATGTGGCCATTCCGCACAGGGCAACCCATGTTGCATTAGAACACATGCACCAACCCTGTGGTTCACCCATTACTGGTCTCACATGAATGACGTCCCTGCAAACACACATGCATACATGGCCTATGTCACACATACAGGCAAGTATCAGACAACCAGCACACTGCGACATGCCCTGTCTCACACAGCAATGCTTGGCCACTTACCGCTCAACTCCAGACGGGTCTGCCTCTCAAGGATCTGGGCGTGGAGCGCTGGGCCTATGCGTTCTAGGACCCTCATCTGGATGGTACTCATGCGGCCCCGGCCCCCCTCCACGAGGCGCCGGGCCTTCAAGAGGGTCCTGGACCTGCAGTCATCCCAGCGCTTCTTGACATGTTGGTAGTCGCGGACTGCCACCCCCTCCGCGTTGATGGCAGTCACGATGTCCGTCCAGATCTGAGTCCGTCCCTCCTCGTTGGCACGCTTACTTCCGAAGAGGGCATCATACTGCCCCAGGACTTGCTCCACCAGGACACCAACTTCGGTGTCAGTGAAGCTGGTGCCTTTCTGCCTCTCTGGCCGGGGGTTGTCAGTGGTGCCAGATGTTGCAGTGCCCGACATGGCAACCCCAGAGGCAGGAGTGGGTGGGCAACTGGGTCCTGGGGCTGGGCTCTGGAGCGATGGTATCCCAGTCGGGAGTCTTCTGTTCCAGCAGGGGTGGACACAGCAAATGGACCCCTGCAGATGGCTGATGTGCAGGCACCAAATGGCAGGGCACGGTGGCAGCAGGCAGGCAGGCAGGCAGGCAGCAGCAGATGGCTCGTGGGAGGCTGCTCGGGGCTCTGGGGGGCAGTAATTCGGCCTTTTGGGCAGGAGCGTGGTCTTCCGTGTGCTTACGCGTGGCCAGCTTGATACAGAGTGATTTGGCACGTGAAAATCCTGCACGTCTGCGTGTAAATCGAGGAAAGGCCCGTAGCGCGTATGCACATCAGCACGCATATGCGATTTCATTGGACCAAATGCCCTTAGCGCGTGAGCACGTCTGTGACGTGAGGCACGCGGGTGTTTCCCTCATTACACGTGATGACAGAGCACACGTGGATTTCCACCAATCGTGTGTGGAACTTCCTGCGCACCCCAGAAATACACGTACCCAGGCCAATCGTGTGTATGCTCACTTCCCTCCGATTACACGCGATGACACTTGGACGTGCAGTTTTACCACGTGTGCTCGCATATGCGATTTCATTGGCCCAAAGGCCACCATGCGCAGCTGTGACGTCACGCGCATGGCCGTAGAGAATGGCGCGTGTAAAAATTAAGAGATACACGTCTGAGTTTCAAAACGCGTAATTGGTGGAAATGGCCTCATCGCGTATGCGCGTCTGTGACGTGTGTATAAAAGGTACGTGTAAAACGCCATTTCCTTGTACGTGCTTTTCGTGGAGAGCGAGTGGGTGAAATCTGTACTTCTTGTTGGTTCACACGCAATTTACTTCACAGCGTTTCCAGTTCGTACTCCCTGTTACCTCTGACATCTTTTTCTCTTTTCCTCTTTTTCCTGGGCCTGTTTCCTCCAACAGCGTTCCCTACTACTGTTGTCCTGTCTCCTCAGACAGCATACAATTCTTCTTTTGGCAGGGGTGTTGCCAACGCGCACACGCGCATATTTTTCACGCTTTTGTTCCTGGCAGACGGTGAGTCGCGCACGTATTTAACATCTGTGCTTGCCCTGTGTGTCACGTACCCCTTCAGAGGTCATTCTAGGCTGCGTGTGACACGCATACGTTCATTCTTGTGTCCCTGGGTGCCACAGCGTAGTGCAGGTTTATTTTTCCACGCACGTGGTCTAGGAGGGGTTGCGTGCACCTTACTTTGCTTTTTTGGGGTGCCTGTGCATTGCGTGACCCGTCATCTTTCCCCAGGGGTGACATACAGCCTTGCTAGAGCACTAGGGTACGATTACCATCTGGTACCCAACCCCTTTGACCCCCAATTGCCCAGGACAATAGTTCACATCGACTCCCATACGCACAATAACATCAGTGCCATGGCTGGGAGGCGACCAAGCCATAAGGGTGGCAAAGGTGGCCGAGCCCCAAGTGCTGGCTGTGGTGCCCCTAGCCCCCCATGTGTGGAGGAGCAGTCAGGGACACCCATGCCCCCCCCTGGTTTAGGTTACCGTGGCTGACACCATCCATGCTCAGCCCTTGTTGGACCAGCCCACTGTGGAACCAGACCTGGCACAGGGTGACTCCATGGCTGACTTCCAGATCAGCAGGTCTAGGCCACGTGCGCCAGTGAACGTTGGTGTCATCAGGCCACGTGGATCAGGGGCAGCTAGGTCATCTGCTGCCCTGCGTAGGCAGGCTGGGGAGGCTGCAGGGGCAGCTGCGGCTCCATCCACCCCACCTCTCACACACCCATCCAGGACAGTGTCGGTCCAAGTCCATCATGCTGACATTCCCCCTGACACCATCACACTTGAGATAATGCCTGCACCAACTCCCATGCTGAGTGTGCAATCCCACGCTCCTGCCCCTAGTGTCCAGAGCGGCGTAGGACACTCAGGATCCCCACCACCTTCCAAGCGGAAGAGGAAGAGTGCTCGTCCAGTAGAGGCTGATGCCCCAGACACGGCTACACAGTCCGGCCCTTCAAGGAAGCCCAGCTTCAATGAGGCCGAACTGAATGCACTTGTAGAGTATGTGTCCGCACATGACCGCGAAATGGTGATTGTTGCAGGATCCAAGACAACACCTGCACAACGTCAGGCACACTGGAAGACCATTGCGTACATCATAAGTGCCCTTGGAATCGTGAGGCGCACAGCTAATGAATGCTACAAGCGCTGGAATGACCTGAAGCGCAGGGCAAAGAATAAGCTGGCCTCAAGTCATGCCGCAACTCTAGTGACTGGAGGTGGGTCTCCAGCAGACGACATAGAACTCACTCCACATGAGCAGGTTGCTGGGACCTACGTCACGGAGGAACAGATCCAAGGCGTGGGAGAACTGGCAGATTACGAGGCATTGTCCGGTGAGTGCACATGCATGTGTGTGTCATCCATGTGCATGGTGTGTGTGGGAGGGCTTCTGTTTGGGTGCCAGGGGAGGGTGTGTGTGCCTGAGTGGTTCGGCTCACCCATGTGCCTCTTCCTATACATTCTTGGCAACAGCATTTGGGAATAGCAGCATCCCTTAGACCAACATTAGACATCCAGCCCAACAACACGCCAGTTGCCCTTGGAGTGTTATTTTGCCACAACACTGTTGCTTATTTGCCTCTGTTTATTCAGGCAGATAGTTTGCATAACACCACTTTTACTCGGGATTTCTCAGTCCTATTGTCACATGTCTGACATGGCTATGGTACAGTGGACTAGCTCAGTTTCGTGGACATGATTAGTTTGGACATGTCCCTGTGATATAGGACCATTTTTGACTGGCAGCTGCAGGTTAAACATTTGAACCATTACAATGAAAATAATCAATTATATGAACAAACTGGACTGAATGAACAATTGGTGACCTCCTCTCCCTCTTCACTTCATGGCTAGGGTACATGTCATCTGTGTGATGGCATGTGTATTTGACCTGCCAATCACTGGCCAATGTGTGATGCCACTGCTATGCAGCATGCAGCAAATGTGTTCATCTTCCATCTTGGTGTCATCAATGTGTGCCATCTGCCTCCCCATCACACGCAGTGACGGTGCATGCATGGGAGTGTTTTAGTCATGTGGGACATGTGTCAATCAAGTACTGTTTCTGTAGCCTCTCAGCCCTAATGGTGTGCCAGAGTGCTAATGCCTGTTTCCATTTGTTTTCTTTTATGTCTTTGCAGGGGAAGACGCACTTGATACTGCTGGGGTTGTGGAGATGGTGCAGCCCCAGGAGGGGTCTGAGGGCCGACCGACCACCAGTGAGGGACGTGGTGTGGTGGTGGGTGAGAACCCACAACTGCTGCAGGTCGTGCTCTCAAGGGGTGTCTCTGGCTGCACCTCCCCCGAGCTGTACTCAGGTGTCGATTCGGATGATGAGACCTACGTGCTGTCGCAGGTGAGTGTTCCTGGGAGGGATTCTGTTCTGCCCGACCCACCTGCACCAGGGTTAGAACCCTCAATGGGGATGCCAATGTTGGCAGTTACGCCTTTGGTGGTTACGGATGCAGGGTCACACTCCGCGACATCTGATCCTGTTCCTGGACCAGCAGATCAGAGGGGGAATGCAGTCCTGCAGCCTCAGGCAGTGCCGGCACAGCAAGGCGCAGTTCGCCTTGCTCCAGACAGGTGTGGTGGCCGTACGCCACCTGGCAATACCGCATGGGAGCAATCCATTTACGGTATGGCAACCCAACAGGCAGCATCATCAGAGATGATGGCTCAGGCCATGGATAGGGTGGCCACTTCCATTGTCCCCCCCGAAAGGCTGATGGAGCGACTACAGCAGGCAACCGACTCCATCTGCCAGTCACACAGGGAGGACATGTTGGCGTCCGACAGGGACAGGCGGGCGGCACTGGCGACTCTGCAGGAAGCCATCTCCATAGAGTCCCAGGGCCACAGGGAAGCCCTGAGGCTGGAACTCCTTCACCTCAGGACGACTCTTGTTGAGCTTGAGGCTTCAACAAACCGAAGGACAGAACAGCAGCTGGAGCGTCTCACCCGTACGCTCTCAGCTGAGATGCAGGCAACTAGGGCGGAGATCCGGGCATCCCGTGAGTTGTTGCATGGGGACCTCCGCACACTTATCCTCCAGAACGAGACCTACCACACCCGCATGCTTGCAGCCATGGAGGAACAGACTAGGGCTTTGCCTGGGCTGCCTCCCATGGTGCCACCACCTCCTGATGCAGCTGCAGAGGGTGAGGATAGCGACAGCAGTGATACTCCCACAATAGGGTAGCCGTGTAGGCCATGAGCCCATGGAGGTGTTTTTTTTTCGCAAGATCCACACAGGTGGGTTTTGGTGTGCACCCTGTCCTCGGACCTCCTGCCCTCCCCCACCCCCCCGGGCCCATTAATGGCCATTTTTTTTTTTTATTGGTTTTTTTTTTTTTTTTTTTGGACAGTGTGTTGCCTTGTGTGGCTCCCGTGGGCATACGCTGCATTGTGGTTGGGCACATGCAGGCTTGTCATGGATTTGGTTCAGATGCTTGGGTTTTTGTCACACACACCCCTCCGGCTTCCCGTTTCCATGGGCTTTCAAAGGGTGTGCCCAAGTGACATTGACGTACATGGTGACATTGGACTCCCATGAGCTGTGTGGGCAGTCTGTAGTCAATACTGTGTATACATTCATAGTGCATATTGTTGTTGTATTGTACACTGCGTGGTGTATTGATATGTGCCTCTGCATCCATCTCATCCTCCATATTTGCAGGTCCATTCCTCATGTCTTCACAATGCGGTCCACCTTGGAACTGGAGTCCATGTTGTAAGCAGTGCACCTACACTCTTGCATGGCGCTAACACTGTATACTTGGAAGTGTTCGGAGGGCTGTCATCATCAGGTGGTGAGGCTAGCTAATTTATAAGTCTGTAATGTCATGTTTAAGGTAGGTAGGAGGTTGTGTAGGTGATTGGTATTCTTGGTAAGTATTTGGTAATGTCGGTTGTAGGACCTGCATTACTGTGAGCATTTCATGTGTGGACATGTTTCCATTAGGGACACTGTAGCTGCTGACACTTGGGGCATGTTGTGGGGATTAATTTCTTTCCTCTCACATTGCATGACATGCCATGGTGTGTTGTGTGGCCGTGCTGGGGAGGGGGTGGGTGACATGGCACTGTTTTCATGTAGTATTTTGCAAGTGGGTATTCATTTCTGCAGCATGGAAGTGTCTTTTCATGACACTGCATTGGTGGTGTTTGTGTAGGTAGGGATGCACACATTGTGACACTTCCACTTCCTGCTATGGTTCTGACAGTTGACAGTACCTTTGTTCGTCTTAATTGTCAGGTCGAGTCATCATTGCTTATCAGATGGTATGTGCCAGGCCTGTGTGCACTCCACTGGGGTGGGATTTCTATGTGAAGTAATTAGCCACCAGCTGTGTACGGGCTGCCTCACCCCGTACCCTCTCCCCTCCCATGCGCAGCGGCCGCACATGTGGTTGGGGATGTGGGGGCACCACCATGTCAACAGCCAGGCCCCGGCATGTTGCAACATTGTGCAGGACACATGCTGCCACTATGATCCTGCATACTACTGGGGGCGCATATAACAGCTGCCCGCCAGAATGGTCAAGGGAGCGAAAGCATGACTTGAGCACTCCGAATGTGCGCTCCACTATGCCCCGGGTTGCAATATGGGCTGTGTTGTATCTTACCTCTGGAGACGTGATGGGGTTCCGAATTGGCGTCATCATGTGGGTGCTCAGAGGGTAGCCAATGTCCCCTGGTGAGGTAGTGATCGGTATCATTAGTGGGGTAGTGACATAACTCTGGATCTGACATGCATGCATGTGCAGTGGCATTCATACTCACCAAGCAGCCATGTATCGCCATGCCGCCCAGCTTCTAGGTCCCGGCTTAGGGTAGACATTCGGTAAATGAAGCTGTCGTGGGTGGACCCTGGATAGTTGGCATATACTGAGGTGATGATTCCCTTAGCATTACATACTACCTGCACGTTGATGGAATGCCAGTGCTTGCGGTTCCTATAGATGTGCTCAGATGCCCTGGGGGGACGTAGTGCCACATGGGTGCAGTCAATGGCACCTAGCACTTTTGGGAATTGTGCCACACCGTAGAAATCGAGGGTGGCAGCCTGCCTTTCTGCAGGTGTCCTGGGCAGGTATATGTGCCTACGGACTGATGGGCGTGCAGTGCTGATGTTCAAGTCATGGTGTAGGCAGCGTGACTGCGTGGCCTGTGACACCCCACCCACTATGGCACTTGTCCACTGAAATGATCCTGTGGCCAAGAAGTGTAGTACATTGAGGACCTTCTCCAGGGGGCTGAGTGCTTGGGAGCACAGGGTGGGTGATGTGAGGTCATCCTCCCACTCACTGACCAGGTCCAGTATTATGTGTGGGGGAAACCTGTACCTGCCATACACCTGGTCATCAGGCATCCCAAAAAGGCTGGTTCTGGGAGTGAAAATTCAGGCCCTCACTATCCTCCTCCTCCTCCTTTGGTAACCCACAGCCACTGCTGCTAGGAATGGTATATTCATCCTGGCGTATGAGCTTGTTTGTTGTTTGCGCGCACTTTTATGCTGCGCGGGTCGACGTACGCCTGCTTCATGCTGGCGTACGTGTCTCAGGATTGGACCATTAATTTTTCGGCACGTCGTAGGCGAACGTGTGAATCTTCCCGCCCACCCCAGGAATGCACGTAGCACGCTCTCACAGGCACAGTCACAGGTAATTATTCCCGCCCACCCCTGGAATACATGTACCCCACTCTCACAGGCCCAATCGCGTGTGGAAGTTCACGCGCACCCCGAAGTACACGTACCCAGGCCAATCGCGTGTGGGACTTCCCGCGCACCCCGAAATACACGTACCCAGGCTAATCGCGTGTGGAACTTCCCGCGCACCCCGAGGTACACGTACCCAGGCCAATCGCGTGTGGGACTTCCCGCACACCCCGAAGTACTCGTACCCAGGCTAATCGCGTGTGGAACTTCCCGCGCACCCTGAGGTACACGTACCCAGGCCAATCGCGTGTGGGACTTCCCACGCACCCCGAAGTACACGTACCCAGGCTAATCGCGTGTGGAACTTCCCGCGCAGCCCGAGGTACATGCACCCAGGCCAATCGCGTGTGGAACTTCCCGCGCACCACGAAGTACACGTACCCAGGCAAATCGCAAGGCTGGGGGGTGGGGGTAGTGGGAGACATGAGTGGGGGCCTGGTGGAGGCTGCCCCTGCACTGCTGGGGGGTGGGGGTGGTGGGAGACATGAGTGGGGGCCTGGTGGAGGCTGTCCCTGGTGGCTGGGGGGTGGGGGTGGTGGTAGACATGGGTGGGGGCCTGGTGGAGGCTGACCCTGCACTGCTAGGGGGTGGGGGTGGTGGTAGACATGGGTGGGGGCCTGGTGGAGGCTGCCCCTGCACTGCTGGGGGGTGGGGGTAATAGGGGACATGAGTGGGGGCCTGGTGGAGGCTGCCCCTGGTGGCTGGGGGGTGGGGGTGGTGGGAGACATGAGTTGGACATGAGTGGGGGCCTGGTGGAGGCTGCCCCTGGTGGCTGGGGGGTGGGGGTGATGGGAGACATGAGTGGGGGCCTGGTGGAGGCTGCCCCTGGTGGCTGGGGAGTGGGGGCGATGGGAGACATGAGTGGGGGCCTGGTGGAGGCTGCCCCTGCACTGCTGGGGGGTGGGGGTAATAGGGGACATCAGTGGGGGCCTGGTGGAGGCTGCCCCTGGTGGCTGGGGGGTGCGGGTGGTGGTAGACATGGGTGGGGGCCTGGTGGAGGGTGCCCCTGCACTGCTGGGGCTTGGGGGTGGTGGGAGACATGAGTGGGGGCTTGGTGGAGGCTGCCCCTGGTGGCTGGGGGGTGGGGGTGGTGGGAGACATGAGTTAGACATGAGTGGGGGCCTGGTGGAGGCTGCCCCTGCACTTCTGGGGGGTGGGGGTGGTGGGAGACATGAGTGGGGGCCTGTGGAGGCTGCCCCTGGTGGCTGGGGGGTGGGGGTGGTGGGAGACATGAGTTAGACATGAGTGGGGGCCTGGTGGAGGCTGCCCCTGCACTGCTGGGGGGTGGGGGTGGTGGGAGACATGAGTGGGGGCCTGGTGGAGGCTGCCCCTGGTGGCTGGGGGGTGGGGGTGATGGGAGACATGAGTGGGGGCCTGGTGGAGGCTGCCCCTGCACTGCTGGGGGGTGGGGGTGGTAGTAGACATGGGTGGGGGCCTGATGGAGGCTGCCCCTGCACTGCTGGGGGGTGGGGGTAATAGGGGACATGAGTGGGGGCCTGGTGGAGGCTGCCCCTGGTGGCTGGGGGGGGTGGGGTGGTGGTAGACATGGGTGGGGGCCTGGTGGAGGCTGCCCCTGCACTGCTGCGGGGTGGGGGTGCTGGGATACATGGGTGGGGGCCTGGTGGAGGCTGCCCCTGCACTGCTGGGGGGTGGGGGTGGTGAGAGACATGAGTGGGGGCCTGGTGGAGGCTGCCCCTGGTGTCTGGGGGGTGGGGGTGGTGGGAGACATGAGTTGGACATGAGTGGGGGCCTGGTGGAGGCTGCCCCTGCACTGCTGGGGGGTGGGGGTGGCGGGAGACATGAGTGGGGGCCTGGTGGAGGCTGCCCCTGGTGGCTGGGGGGTGGGGGTGGTGGGAGACATGAGTTGGACAAGTGTGGGGGCCTGGTGGAGGCTGCCCCTGCACTGCTGGGGGGTGGGGGTCGTGGGAGACATGAGTGGGGGCCTGGTGGAGGCTGCCCCTGGTGGCTGGGGGGTGGGGGTGATGGGAGACATGAGTGGGGGCCTGGTGGAGGCTGCCCCTGCACTGCTGGGGGGTGGGGGTGGTGGTACACATGGGTGGGGGCCCGGTGGAGGCTGCCTCTGGTGGCTGGGGGATGGGGGTGGTGGTAGACATGGGTGGGGGCCTGGTGGAGGCTGCCCCTGGTGGCCGGGGGGTGGGGGTGATGGGAGACATGAGTGGGGGCCTGGTGGAGGCTGCCCCTGCACTGCTGGGGGGTGGAGGTGGTGGTAGACATGGGTGGGGGCCTGGTGGAGGCTGCCCCTGGTGGCTGGGGGTGGGGGTGGTGGTAGACATGGGTGGGGGCCTGGTGGAGGCTGCCCCTGCACTGCTGGGGGGTGGGGGTATTAGGGGACATGAGTGGGGGCCTGGTGGAGTCTGCCCATGGTGGCTGGGGGTGGGGGTGGTGGGAGACATGAGTGGGGGCCTGGTGGAGGCTGCCCCTGCACTGCTGGGGGGGATGGGGGTGGTGGGAGACATGAGTGAGGGCCTGGTGGAGGCTGCCCCTGGTGGCTGGGGGTGGGGGTGATGGGAGACATGAGTGGGGGCCTGGTGGAGGCTGCCCCTGCACTGCTGGGGGGTGGGGGTGATGGGAGACATGAGTGTGGGCCTGGTGGAGGCTGCCCCTGCACTGCTGGGGGGTGGGGGTGGTGGTAGACATGGGTGGGGGCCTGATGGAGGCTGCCCCTGCACTGCTGGGGGGTGGGGGTAATAGGGGACATGAGTGGGGGCCTGGTGGAGGCTGCCCCTGGTGGCTGGGGGGTGGGGATGGTGGTAGACATGGGTGGGGGCCTAGTGGAGGCTGCCCCTGCACTGCTGGGGGGTGGGGTGGTGGGAGACATGAGTGGGGGCCTGGTGGAGGCTGCCCCTGGCGGTTGGGGGGTGGGGGTGATGGGAGACATGAGTGGGGGCCTGGTGGAGGCTGCCCCTGAACTGCTGGGGGTTGGGGGTGGTGGGAGACATGAGTGGGGGCCTGGTGGAGGCTGCCCCTGGTGGCTGGGGGGTGGGGGTGGTGGTAGACATGGGTGGGGGGCTGGTGGAGGCTGCCTCTGGTGGCTGGGGGGTGGGGGTGATGGGAGACATGAGTGGGGGCCTGGTGGAGGCTGCCCCTGCACTGCTGGGGGGTGGTGGTGGTGGTAGACATGGGTGGGGGCCTGATGGAGGCTGCCCCTGCACTGCTGGAGGGTGGGGGTAATAGGGGACATGAGTGGGGGCCTGGTGGAGGCTGCCCCTGGTGGCTGGGGGGTGGGGGTGGTGGTAGACATGGGTGGGGGCCTGGTGGAGGCTGCCCCTGCACTGCTGGGGGGTGGGGGTGGTGGGAGACATGGGTGCGGGCCTGGTGGAGGCTGCCCCTGCACTGCTGGGGGGTGGGGGTGGTGGGAGACATGAGTGGGGGCCTGGTGGAGGCTGCCCCTGGTGGCTGGGGGGTGGGGGTGGTGGGAGACATGAGTTGGACATGAGTGGGGGCCTGGTGGAGGCTGCCCCTGGTGGGTGGGGGTGATGGGAGACATGAGTAGGGGCCTGGTGGAGGGTGCCCCTGGTGGCTGGGGGGTGGGGGTGATGGGAGACCTGAGTGGGGGCCTGGTGGAGACTGCCCCTGCACTGCTGGGGGGTGGGGGTAGTGGGAGACATGAGTGGGGGCCTGGTGGAGGCTTCCCCTGGTGGCTGGGGGGTGGGGTGATGGGAGACATGAGTGTGGGCCTGGTGGAGGCTGCCCCTGCACTGCTGGGGGTGGGGGTGGTGGTAGACATGGGTGGGGGCCTGGTGGAGGCTGCCCCTGCACTGCTGGGGGGTGGAGGTGCATGGGGACATGAGTGGGGGCCTGGTGGAGGCTGCCACTGCACTGCTGGGGGTTGGGGGTAATAGGGGACATGAGTGGGGGCCTGGTGGAGGCTGCCCCTGCACTGCTGGGGGGTGGGGGTGGTGGGAGACATGAGTGGGGGCCTGGTGGAGGCTGGCCCTGGTGGCTGGGGGGTGGGGGTGGTGGGAGACATGAGTTGGACATGAGTGGGGGCCTGGTGGAGGCTGCCCCTGCACTGCTGGGGGGTGGGGGCGGTGGAACACATGAGTGGGGGCCTGGTGGAGGCTGCCCCTGGTGACTTGGGGGTGGGGGTGGTGGGAGACATGGGTGGGGGCCTGGTGGAGGCTGCCCCTGCACTGCTGGGGGGTAAGGGTGGTGGGAGACATGTGTTGGTGATCAGTAGTGCAAGGTGACATGTGGGTTGGCTGGTGGGCATGGCCATGGTGGATGGGTTGCCTGTGGGACATGAGCAGGGGTGCAGGGTAGTACCTTGTGGTGTGGGCTGCCTGCAGGGGCCGTGGAGGGTGTAGAGGGAACACCTGGGGGGACCCACATGACCAAATCACGTGTAGCATTCCCCGGCACCACCGAAATACACGTACCCAGCAGAAATTGCGTGTGAATCTTCAGTGCACCTCGGAATACACGTACCCAGGCCAATCGCGTGTGGAACTTCCCGCGCACCCCGTAGTACACATACCCAGGCCAATCGCGTGTGGAACTTCCCGCGCCGCCCGTAGTACACGTACCCAGGCTAATCACGTGTGGAACTTCCCGCGCACCCCAAAGTACACGTACCCAGGCTAATCGCGTGTGGAACTTCCCGCGCACCCAGGAACACGCGCACACGCTATTTTTCACACAGCGGGTGTCCGTGTTTGTCAGTGCCCCTTTGCACCTCATTTGTCCTAGAGGGCCACTGTATGGGCCATTCATCATGGCTGTATATGGGTGCTTTTTGTTAGCGCACATTTTGGCGCACATTTTTTTCAGTCGCAGGGGCGCTACCGCCTGCTTTCTTGTGACATACTTGTTTGGCTCTGTGCGCGTCTTTGACCGTGCGCTGGTTTGCCCTATTCGATTCCATGAATACGGGTTGTAGGCGAGCGTGTGGGCGTTCCGCGCACTTGCCTCCTGAACTTCCCCCGTGACGCCCATATTTTCACGCGTTGTTCCCCATTCCGAGTGTTACGCCCAGTGTTCCGCCTACTTTTGTGATGTGCGCCGCGCTATGCGCGATTTCGCAGTGGCCGTGGCGCACGCTGTTGGATGACCTGTGCGCTGACGTGCGCGGCGCACATTTTTAGCGCACATCCAATGTTTTTCTCACGCACGGACTTCCATGAATCGCTGTGCACTGGTTTTCCTGCGATTTTCGCACTTGCACTGCGATTTTCGCACTTTTCCTGCGATTCGCACGTTTTGGCACCTCTGCGCGGGAATTTTCGGCGCACATTAATTCCATGACTCGACCCCTGACAGTCTAACGTTTGATGTTACAGCTTGATTAAGCTAACCGAAAGAGGTCTTAGAAAGATGTGTTTTGTGTGTGGATGGGCCAGAATTGGGTGGGAATGTCCAAGGGCAGTTCAAGGGTAGCAGAATATCAACACACACAGGCTGTGTATACCTCCTAACATCCCATTCCCTTGCCTGCTGTATTCCAATGCAATAGTTTTGCCTTATAGGTGGCATATCGATGGCACCTAATAGCTAAAACATAACATAACAGTTACAAGCAGGGTGTTATTGTATATGCAGGATACAGCTCAGTCGCCAAAACAAAAAGGTTCACATACCCTAGCATAGACAGAAGACTCCTGCTAGCAGAATGTAAAATTGCTCATGCAGGAAGATGGATTGGAAGCAATGGGAAAGATGCATATGCCATTGAATAGAAGAGATAGTAGAGGCAAATTAGAACGTACCAGCGAGCTACATTTATGCTAACATAGACTGCAAATAGAAAAGATCTATGGCTCTCAAGTTGTGTTGATATTAGTCAGTGAAGAAACAGATGATGTTGTGGTGTGCAATATATCAATGCCACTATTATTATTCATGAAGTAACACTATAGTTTTTAATCCATGAGTGACACTTTTTGAAGAGTATACCTTAACAAATAAATCACTTTTAGGTTCTGGCACTCTGCCATTTTTAGAGAATGGCACTTTTGACAGGTTAGGCGCAACATAGTTAAATGAATTGCCCAGGATCACACACATTGGTCATGAGGTGACACTGGGATGCGGGCCAATCTGCAATTTCTGCACTTGAGACATTGTTTCCCAGTACTTACCATAGAGCAATGTACAACCATTTGTGAATGCTTGACTTTCATGAACTAAAATAATACTACTGTGTTTTAGAGCTATGTTGGAAAGTACACAGGTCACATAATAATCTGCACAACCATATTCAAGCAATATGCCCCTCACTGTGGGGGCATTACCGAGTCAGTTAATGCCCTGGGCCCCATATGAAGGCCCCGGGGCATTACTGAGGCTGGTCGAGGGGCATATTGCTATTAGTACCCCAGCTATTAGTACCCTGGAACTGAAGTGTCCCCAGCATGTCAGCTCGAAAAAAGGAGAAATACGAAGGTAAGGGAGGGCAGGGAATGTGGGGAGGGAATTGTGTGCAGGGGAGGGGGAAGGAAAAATAAAAAACCTTATCTTAATCCCCAGCGGTGGACGATGGCAGTCTCCAGCCTTGTGGCGGCTTGGAGCAGGGATGGCCCGCTTCGAGCCTCCTCCTCGGCTTAGGGGCTGCCACGCCCCCCAGCTGGGAACAAAGGAGTGGAATCCCGGCCGAGGGATTCCCGGCTGGGTACAGCACCGGCGAGGGCCAATCAGAATGTTTGTTTCATTCTGGTTAACCCTCGCCGGATTCTAATAAAAAATATTATTTTATAGAAACATGTTATGCAAACGGATATTTCTAGCTTCATGTCCTCCATTATCAAGTTAAGTATACAAGTACTAGAATATCTAATGTTGTGATCTTAATATATTTATTCTTGGAGTTTGTTGTGTTGTAAAGCTTTAAATACACTCAACACAGAGACTTTGACTTTTATTTATGATGTACAGAAGTACCTGTTGCATTATATTAGGTGGCCACACTCAATTCAGGGAATTCCTTTCCCCCAAGCAAGGTGGCGCGCACCCAGAGCGCTTATACAGATTATACATTTGTGAAGCCTCCCACTTATTATGCACCACTCTAACATATACCCTATGCACCACTAATAAGCTAGGAACCAGGCGTGTACACAGTAAAATTATATATTTTTATTTAAGGTGTGACAAAGAAGACAAGCAACCAACATCAACCACCAATGCTGTGGCATTACACAATCACAACTCCAAATAATTTCCGCTATTAAAACAACACAAGTGGAATTTTGAAATATGCAGTCCCAATTTATATCACATTTCATTTCAAATTTAACAATAGAAAACATTGACATTACATTGGAAAACTCGTTTTCGCTTTATTTTGAGAAAGTCAATGGGAAAATAGTTTTGGCTTAAATTTTACAAAGGCAATGTTTGCGAAAGAAACACATTCAATGTAAACGGATAGGGTGATTTTCTATAGTGTAATTAATTTTAATTGGATGTAATACAATGTGCCCATGCCCTACCCAGTTTCACCCCCCCCACCCACTAATGGAAAGGGATAAAGTCAGGTAGCATAGGGTGATTTTCGATAGTGTAATTAATTTGAATTGGATGTAATACAATGTGCCCATGCCCTACCCAGTTTCACCCCCCCACCCACTAATGGAAAAGGATAAAGTCAGATAGCTCCCCACACAATTGATGGCTTTTGGATTAATCTACTTACATGGGAGGCCCTGATTATGGGGCATTGAGGGAAACAACAGGGCTCCTCTGAGGACAGCAGAGATCTGGTCAAGAGCTTCAGTCAAAGATTTTCTCCTGCACCCAGACTTCTTTTTTCTCCTCTAATGGGGTCCCAGCTAGCTTCTACATTTCCCTGTCACAGTCTCCAAAGCAAGGATTGAGGCCTTCTTGCTAGTTGTTCCTTGCATGCAAGAATGCGGCAGTAGTCTACCTCCAGGAATAAAGTGGAAAAACCCTGTTCTGATGATAAATTGACCTCTTATGGGGCCGAAGAAACTGCTAAATTATCATAATTCCCATGGTAAGGATTGACTAGCACTCTCCCTTCACCTCCCACCAAGACGCCCACTGGCTGCTGATAAAACCAGGAGTTAGGAGGTATGAATTTAGGAAGCAGAAGGATGAGGAAAAATACATCATCCAAAAATGACAGGTGGGTTTTAACTTTTCGGGTTCCTGAAAATCTATCAACATGGCAACTATGCTAATTTTTCAGATAACTACATAAATCTCTATATTTTCTAATTCTACATTTTATGGCTTCCGGAAAATACGTATTTTATTTTGGCACGCCCTTCCTGGGTGGAGTCCCCTTTTTCCACGCTTTGTCATGGCGCTGTAATAGTTACAACTCTGACACTACACCGTTCCATCGTTAACTTCACCATCTACCACTTCACCAATATTCCAGTTCCTCAGACTTATGAAAATGCCAGAATCATAATTGTCACCATAACTTAAGTTATGTGCATTACACCAATTTAGTTTTTACATGGTCCTGATGGGCTCTTCACACCGTTTATTATGAATCCATGTTGGGCTCACTGGGACACATGATGGAGCAGGAGGTGGCAGAAAGATTTGAATTCTCTAATATTTCTACATGGGGTATGAAGTCCCTTCTATCCACCATGAAACCCACATATGATGCAGAGTATATCCTAACCCTGAGGGTAATCTTAGAACATAGGGATATTTTTATACCCTTTCTAACATGCCCGACGATTGCTTCCTTCCGTGACTGTCACATTCTGGAATCGATTAAATTGTCACAGTTACCCCATTAGTAAAAAAGCCAGGCCACAATCATAAGGACCCCAACAATCTGTGGCCAATCAGCAATTGCAACTTCCGTCTTAAGATTTTGGACAAAGCTGCCACACTGCAGTTTCAGGCATATGTGGAAGCAAACAACATCTTGCATAGGCAACAGTCCGGCTTCAGGCCGGCCCATAGCACTGAGACAGCTATGGTTGCCCTTCAGACCCATATGCTCAGTATCATGGAAAATGGCAGGTTGGGCATGCTGGTGCGGCTGCACCTGTCCACGGCCTTTGACTTGTTAGACAATGAACAACTTCTCTGGTCTCTGGAGCATGTGGGCAGTCTTTCCTCCAAAGCAACTGGTTGGGTATCATCCTTTCATACTAATCAAACATCAAAAAATCATCGGGGCAATACCTTCTTGACCCTGGTATCTATAGACTGTGGATTTCCACAAGGGGCTAGTCTGTCTCTGCTACTTTTTAATTTCTACATCAGGTTACTCTGCACACTTCTTGATGGCACGGTAGTGTTCTTCACAAATTACGCTGACAATACTCAGCTGGTCATGGAATTGAGCAGTAACTATTAAACAGATGCACACAGCTTGGAGGCAGTATATACCACTATAGAGGCATGGATTATGTCCAATTGGATGTGTCTGAATGAAAAAAAAAATGATCTGTTCATCTTTAGCTCATAGCAGGCATGTGCCAAAGTGGGACAGGAATATGAAACCTTCCAAATCAGGAACTCCACGGTTAAGGTCCTAGAAAAGGTGAAGACCTTAGGCATCACCTTAGAAGCATCACTTAATGCAGAGTCTCATGTCTGCACTTAAAACAAAAAATGTCAATACTACCTGTGCCTGCTCAGTCACATCAGGCCATTTGTGAATGAACCAAACAGTGCCACTATTGCTAGCACCATTATTCTATCTAGGCTCGACTATGGAAATTCCCTTATGCTTGGAGGAAACAAAGGCTGCATCGCAAGATGACATATTGTCCAAAATAGCGAAGTGAGAATCATCAGGAAGAGAACTAAAAGGGAGCACATATCATCAGATTGGAGAGTCCTTCGTTGGCTGACAATAAAGAAACAGATTACGTTCAAAGTCATGACATTGGTCCATCGAAGCATTCACAGGCAATTTCCAGCCTACCTAAAAGACCTGATCCTCCCGTACATACCGAGTCGATCACTGAGATCTGAATCCAGGGGGCAGATCGTCTGCTCAATGTTCAAACGCGCCATTGGGCTAGGGAGATCTTTCCCGGATATGGCAGCACAAGCATGGGACGGACTATCCAACACCATCAGAGGGTAACAACATGGCTTTCCGGAAGGCCCTGAAGACAGCATGTTTAAATAGCTACCACTATTCCTTTACAATAAACTACCTCAGCCTCCTTTTTTTGTCCTGTCCCACTATGTTGTTCCTGTGTGTTAATGTGTGTGCGCTGATGCCTTTGGGCTGCTGCACAACTATACATAAATACATAAATACAAATAATAAGACTGATACATGGTCAGCCTCCTAAATCTAAGGAAACATCATGTTTGTACAATCATATATCTTCATTATATAACTACATGTATACAAATCTATGAATAGAATTTTGTATGATGTGTGAAAGGAAAGTAATGATGAGAGCATTGTGTGAGATGCCCACACTTTCCATTATACCTTTTGATCCTTGAGTGTGGCAATGTCCAAGTATCTGGGTCACTGAGTACATGCGATTCGTCACTTGATTTTTTGGTGCAAAGCTATGGAAATTGTTGTCTTTACTAACTGGGAAAAGCGCCTTCTTTTGTTGCTTGATTTCAGATTACATCAGACAGGCTAGGAGTTAGTTATCATTGGCTTGCATGAATGGGCATGTTCATGTCTCTCGGGATGGCCTTATTGTCCCGCTTAGATCAATCTTACTGAAAAAACAAAGTTTGAAAAAAATCTCATGATTTGCCTTGTTACCCTAATCATTGTTGTTATTATTATCACCGTTGATTTGACTGTATTCGAAAACAGAAGGTTAGTTGACATTCTGCTTGTCCACTCCGTTTGATTAAACTCTCCTGCTTCTCAAATGGTAGACCATGTGCTTAGCCAAACTTTATTTTGTTGTGGTTCTATTATGAAGGCATACAAGTAAGGGAACGGAACCAAACTTTCCTGGCATAGGGGACTTACATACCGCAGCATTTGGCACATGGACGATGGCATTGTCCATAACCAAAAATACTCATCTACACCTTCTCTCTGACCTATGCTCTCTTAAAAAGGGGGACTGTAAGGTCTACTGTCTGGAAAACTGACAGTAATGTACACAATAGATAGGGATTGATATTTTGGCTATTGTTAGTATCCATGAATAGGATAGCAATGACTAACCTTGTGCCACAGTCCCCAAATAAAATCGTTCAATACCTTCTATACCTTCCAGACCTATACCTGTATGTATTATTGTGTGTTTACATTATTATTATTATTTATTTTTGTGCATTTGGTTAACAATACAACCTTAAGCACAGATACAAATCAATCAAAATAAATCTTAAAAAATACAACTCATCAATCAATTCATCCTAAAAAGTTTAGAATCAGCATAAGAAAAAAGATGCAAATTAGGTAACAGTTATAGTAATAAACCAATTTCCAGTTGATATACTCATATAGTTACTGATTTTCATAGCAGTTCATTTTTAAAATGGACATTAAAATACAGTTGAATCCTTGAGAACTTTATCTATCCTAATTAATGTTTTTTTTCCAGACACACAAATCAGCATTTGGAAATTACCAAAGAATTGGCTCCCATGAGCGAACTATAAAGTGGTTGCCTTGTATATTATTACGAATAACGTGCCTTATGGTACTCCTCAGAAAGTATGGTACACTGTGTTAAGATATGTCTGGCAGATTCCGTCGGTGTCTTACACAATCTACGCCTTCTCATATCTCTGGGCACTCCTCTCCAGGCCCCTGTATATTCATATGTGGGCAATAAATTGAAGCAGAGATAGCTCACACATCTGCATAGCTCTTTACTACAACACTTAGTGAGATACATACAAGGTTTATTATATAAGAAACCTTGTCTGCTGTATTCAGAGTATCTCTTTTTCTTACTAAATTGGGCAATTTTATTGGCTCTGTCCCAGATTTGTGTTTTTCCTTTTAATTCATTATAAACCTCAGGACCAATTTTACCCTTGGAAACATCTCCACTCATTTCAGCCTCCAAATGTATATTGTTAAAATGTTCATGTGCTGTTGTTTAAAGAGCTCCTAAAAAAGGATTAAGATTGGAGGACTGGAATCTTCCTGCAAACAAAGTGCATTATTGTAAAGAATGAGCAAGTTGCATTTTTAGAATGGATAATAATGTTGCATATGTGCCACCTACATTGGGGGGCATTTTTAGACGGACGCATGGCAGAAGGACGTGCAACTGGTTAGGGTACCTGGCCAGTGGCTCATCGACCCACAACGGTCAGAGGTCAGTAAGGTTGGCACTGAACCTGGCTGCAAGTGATATCCAGGGGCTACTCCAGAAAGGAGCTGAGCATGGTTTTGATGTTTGATAATCTAACATAATATGACTTTGTCTGTGAAAGAATCCTGTGAGCATGGAAAGTAGCATCACACATTTGGTCTCAAAATATCATGATATGTAAAGCACAAACCTTAGTGGATACATGCCACCATTGGCATACACAATGAAAATAGAGAGCTATTGTTGCACTGCTTCCACCACATTGCTAGCCAGCAGGAATGCATTTGGACTGGAATTGAACAAGGATCACATGGTTCTACTAGCAATGCAGCTGTGGAGGAGCCTTAGGTTATATCTTGGGCTAGGACTCCTTTGCTCTGGAGGAGTGCCAGAAAATAAAGAAAAAGAACAGCACAGTGGCATGGTATTTAACCTGCTAATTTAGATTGTCTTTTTATGATGCAAATGCTTCTTTTGACTTTGTATTGTCCTTTAACTGCATTAGTCTGGCTTTAGCTTTCTTGAATTTATATTCTCACATCTCATTGTTCTTGTTTGATAGGAGGTAGACTATTTGCCACTGTCTTTATTGTTCTTTGTGAATGATTCTTGTTTTTCTTGGTGCTGAACCTTTCTATTTTATGTTTTTTTTAAATCTATTTTATATGTTTTTTTTTTATAAAGACTGGTGGTGCCATGTGCGTTTAACGATGTTGGCTAATGCTGTTTAGCTGCTGAATAGTGTCCTGCTGTGGTGGATAAGGTGCTATTGTAGCTGATTCATGTCTCATTGGACTTCATTGTTTGAACGTTGTCTCACCAAATGGGTTGCCTGTCAGGGGCTGTAGCAATTGTGTTGCTAAAGTAGATCCTCATGTAACTGTTTAATGCTATTGTCAACCGTGATCTCAACTGACATGAATCTCTTCCAAAAATAACACATCTACTAATAATGATCCTCAGTTAACAATTGGATTAAATAGAGATTGTAAAGGAGGCCCTGTGCAATTGGCATGTCTTGCTGCTGGCTATTGTAGCACTGGATGTGGATGGCACTGACGATTTTGCTTCTTCTGTGTGTTAGATTTCCAACTGGCCTTTGGGGAAATTCAAGGTGTTCGGACCAGCACAGTACATTCCAGGGTAGAAATCTGCGATTTATCATGCCTTCTCCTGCCCTGTACCTAGTCTGATGAATCAGTCCTAATGCAACTGACAGAAACACCTGGTATTTGTTTACAGCGATAGCCTTTTGTCTTGTCTGCAGGTGCATGGTGATAAGATCAGTAGAAAGTGTGCGGGAAATTGTGATCCAATATTCACACATATTGCTTTCAGTACTATAAAGGGGCTCTGCTCTCCCAGTAATCCAGCTAAAAGTACAAAAGTAATCAAAAATAGGTGCATGCCAGTGCAAGAAAGATGAATCAGCTGGGAGAAAAAAACAATAGGCACTCGTCATCAGGCCCCTAAAGAAACCTATATATTGTCCACTGGGATTGGATGCTTCATTTCTTGGAACACAACACATAATACTGCTTCCTGACATAATGACGCTAAACAACCTGCAGCTCAATGACATGAAGATGTGCTGACCAAAAATAAATTCTACGTTCTCATTGGATGTCTTCCTTCAATATGCGAGGGGATAACCAGTGCAGTGCTAATTGGACCTTCAGGTTGGAGACAGCGTGAGCGAGAACATTTAATCGAGTCTGACCAAAAAGGATCAGTGCATACACCAGTGAGGTGAAGAACACTGCAGCACATCAAGTCCCATCCCTCTGATTGGATCCCACTGTCTCTTGCACCCCTCTGCACCTGCTTGGCCAGGCTACCTCCCCAACTCCCTCCTAAAGACACGTTGCCATCTGTGATTGGAAAAAACGTACAAAACACTGTTGCTGGATTTTAATTTACTGTATTTAATTCATATTTACCCTAACAATGCTGCCTGGGCCTGTACGTGTAACTGCGGCCTTCACATTGTCGGCTGGGAATGCTTTGTTTTGGAGTGTACTACCCCATACATGAGAAATAACTCCCCTTGCAACAGTTAATTAGATGCTTACTGGCTTCCTCAGCCATGCTGACCTTTGCTACTCTAGTTTTCTACTTACTGCAAACATTAAAATACGGCTGAAATGGAGCCTGCAGCCATTATTAAATGTTGGCTGGAAAGGCATCTTCTCCCATGGGCATACAAAATGATGGCTGCCCTGTTGCTCGAATATTGCTGATAAAAACGACCTACAGCTCTACCTATCAAAGCTCAATGTATATAATGACAAAGAAGCCATCACTCTTCTTTTCTACCTACCCCTACATTGTCTTGTGATAACAATTCTTTTGTGCATGTGTTGCTCTGTGCAGCACCAGCTCCCGGGCGTTTGACACATTGTGTGTACCCTAAATGTGCTGCGACATCAACGCTCCCAACAACACCGACCATGTGACCCTTATGTCATCACGTCACTCTAGTAGTTTGTATGTGTGTCCCCCCTTGTGGATTTGAAACTGCATGTTTACAGTGCTTTCCCTGCAACACACGCCTAATACCATTCCTGAGATTGGTTTCTAAGTTCACATCTGGGATTCAAACCTCTGTTGCTCTGTGTGGTCTAGTGCGTTTCCACTGTGCCATTCTCTGTTAGATGGTCAGATGGTTCTCGTGTCAACTAAGCTCTTTCTGTAAAAAAACACTATTTTCTATTGACTGGAACACATCGATGCTGCCAATCTGCCTCAGAGAGTGTGCATTTCTCTGTCCTTCCTTCCTCCCAGATTGTCCTCAGTGTCAGATTGGTCTCATTGACTTCTCTGCCATAACCATCACCTTATTATCTGATGCAGAGAGCTCCAATGTAGGAAGGGGATGACTCACACATGAGAGCTTTTCATAGAGACTGTGCAGTGCTGCTGAGCAGATGGTAAAGCCTTTGGGAACGGCTGCTGATGTTAATGATCCACCACCACCTTTGCTGTTCCACTCTGTTGTTCTCCTTTCCTGCTCACTACTATTTATGCAACTACATGCGTTATTAGGCAACTGGTGAAAAGTGTTTAGGGGTTCATTCTGGTTCTGCACAAACATGGTCAGGAGGGCAGTTCAGTCCTTTTTCTGAGTACTTGCATTCATTTCCAGACTAAAGTTGGACCTGCTTGTGATGACTTTAGGTTCAGTATTCATCCAAGACATGCTTATTATTGTATTTGCTTAACTCTAATTGACAGGATGCTGAAAGGACTATCACTGGGATGTGCCATTGTGTAACTCCACTTCTGTTGTTCTTTAAGTGTGGGGCTATACCTTGCAATGGCCAATAATGCAGAAGCTCGTTGGTATTTGGAGGCTGATATGAAACACACTCAATTGCATGACACCTTATTGGCTAACCAGGGTGTTGCTTCTTAGTGCCACAATAGCAGTTCTTACTGTGTACCGAACATAGATTATACAGGCTCTCCCCAGTAATACTGCAGTGGTGGATGCGCCGTTGCTGCGATAGTCACACATCTCCTTTGATGACATATGTTTCTGCTTGTCTTCAGTTCCATCCTGAATTCACAGAGAAATGCTGATATTGTGGAATCTACTGACACACAATGACCATATTATCCAGAGAGACATTGAAAAAAAGTCCTGGTAATCGGCAACCTTGAATCTAAACTAATGTTATTTTTAGGAGAAGGTGCAGTGGCCCATCGTCTTCCCGACTTAGTTCCCTAATGTGCACATGCGTCATCATCATTGTCAACTCCTTGAAAGACCTGCATCAATATTTGCAAGAATGTTTCTGTTTATTACCACGGCGGGTAATACACCTGGCCCAGAATCGTGTTTCTGGTGTGGAGTGCATCGCAGTAGCAGGCTCTCACTCTGACCAGATGAAAACCGTACTCCGTGAAATATGGGTACAGAGGCACACATCTAACATTTAGAAACCTTTCACGATCATTTTAATGCAATTCAATGCATTACAGTACACATTGTAGAATTCCTTCATTATATTTTGGCTTAAATGTATCAAAATGACAAATGTCAGGTCCTCATTTCTTTTGTTACCTTTTTGACCTCGTAAATGGAACACAAATGTGTCACCCATGGAAACTGGGATATCATCCCAATAATCACATCTGTAATGATGATGAACAAATATAAATGACTGGTTATGTTCTCTCATGCAATAAATGAACTATTAAGGGAAATATTTTGCTGAATAGGCTGAGCTGAAGCTAAGTCGCAAAGGCAGTCGCGCAGCCCAATCTGGTATTCCCTCAAGGAGAAGAACATCATCAAGCGAAACAATGGCAGACTCTGTAAATCGCAACCAATCTATTTCAATTTCCCCTAGAGTCAAAAATCATGATTGGATTTCACCTTAATTATTAGAATTATGAATATAAGGTGCTGAGCCTTTTCATGAAAACTGATTATTTTATTTTTTTAAAGCTGAAAACTTAATGAGAATGTTTGTCGGCTCACATGCACCATATTGTTTTAAATAAAATGCCCACAGTTGAAAAGCAATGGTCATTATTGAAAACACACTCAATTTGTCTATCTTGTGATCTCCCTATTTCTTCTGTATCTTTCTATCTATATATCCATCACTTTATGTTGTGCATATCTAGGTATCTGCTACCTATATTTTGTTTCTATCTATATTGATCATGTATCTTTCTTTCTATCTATCTACATATCTATCAATATCGATACTTGAGCTCCACTTATGCTTCCTCCTTGGGCTCTGTGCACCTCAACATCGCCGCCACTGCCTGGCACATTGTTCTCTATGACGCACGTTGATTTCTGTTACATGGAATACACTCCATATTACCATAGAGCTGCATGAGGAGAAGGTTGACTCTTATACAATGTGGTGTTCTGCAATGACTCCATTGTGGCTGGTGGGGAGTGACTGGCTCTATAGCAGCCCACATGACTGGGCTGAAGGCTGCCTTCATATGAAGTGTTCTTCTCTTTTTAAAAATGCGATTTGCCTGCACTGCAGCCTCTTTGCATAGTACCTGCTTTTACCTTGGGCTGTGCATGCCCCAAGGTCTTTCCTGCTCCTACCTGCCACTTTATACTCCCTATGATCCATGTTGAAGACCCGCGAAAAGCAAAACTTTCCTTTCTAACATGGCAGCTGCCTGATGCCGATGGCGGTTCATGTACAACCTTCATCTGAGCCTCATCTTCTTTGGGTTGCCAGTGAACGATTGGAAGTTTGCCATACTGTGTGACCATATCAATGGCTGCCTTCATCGGGAATCCTTGCTTCTTGTTAAACACATTGGGCATCATTACGAATCAGCGGGTCCGGAAAGAACGGTGGTGGTAAATCTGCCACCACTGTTCTTTCCGGACCGGCTGATTAAGAGTCCTGCATGCGGGAGGTGTCACTCCCGCCAGGTCAGACCTGGCGGGTTTAACACTACCCGCCTGCAGGCGGACATGAAAAGGCCAGAGCCATTACAGCATGGTGCTGGTGTTTCCACATCCCCATTCCCATGGAGTCCTATGGGACTCCATGGTAATGGGGATTAACAGAATTCCGGCTCCGGAATTACCGGGTCACCAGGGTTGTAATGCCCCAGTTATTCCGGCAATCATGGAGGCGGAATGGTAATACGAGTCCGGTGGTAACCTGCCGGAATTTCCGACACGGTTACCGCCGGACTCGTAATGAGGCCAATTGTTTACCTATCATGCCGCTTATTTGCATACGTAGGTTCTGCTTCCACCTTGTGCTCTGTGTGCTGGAACATCTTTGCTTCTGCCTGCCACTTTGTGCTCCTTATGAGCCATGTTGCAACCCCATTAACAACACGTATCCCCTTCATGTATCCCCCTTCTAGCATGGAGTTTCCCTGATGCTGCAGGCATACATTTATGCAACCTGAAGCTCTGCATTGCCTTATTTATGGCTGCTCAGGTGTAATTGGGACTGTAGTAACTAATGCGCCAATTAACGTAGCTATTTTCCACACGTGACTCAGCATACAAACCCGTGCAGCTTCGCAAAGGATGGCTCGGCACATGCAATTGCCTTTGTTGAGCGCTCCTTTTCTCTAGCTCCTAAAATACCATCCTCCTGGATGCAGCCAGTCCACTCACTGCCTTCTAGACTATTTCACATTGTTCCCATCTTTCCTCCACTAGTTTCTAACCCTTCTTTGCCGAGTCCTGCATTATTTGTTGCTTCTAATATCCATTCTACCCTACCCATATCCATCCTTTCCCCACCTTTCATAGCCTAGCACCCGAACATCTCCTCTAAATTCGACAGGCTAGTTGAGCCTCTCCCTGGACCACTTGTGTACACTTCTCTTGGTCCCTTCAAACTACTGCCGTGGGATATCTGATCTTGTTTCATCATCTCTCTTTCCTCTTCCCCTGTCTTCCCCTCTACCTGCTCCACCCCCATTGGCCAGATCTTACTGTGCCCCCTATAGCTGCTACCTGATTTCTCGTGCTTAATCCTTATTTGTGCTCCCTGCACCCTGCAATGCTCACCCCATTCCTACAACCTTCCCTGCTCACCTCTATGCACCAATCCCAATGTATTGTCCCTCATGCCCCCACTCTTCTCCATGGACCTGCAGCACTGTAGATGTCTGTCAGTCTCCCTCCTCCCCCTCAATCAAGCTCTCTCTCTTCTTACAGGGAACCACAAGCCTAATTTTCTGTGCTGCTTCTCACTCTACCCGCACTGCGTGTTTGCTGATCACTGTGTGCTCCATTGGGAGCACCTCTATACGCTACAGGTGCTTCAAATGTGCATTGAACAACCAAGAACTGTGCTGTTACCAGATCCTCTTCATGTTCTAGATAACAGATGTATGCATACCCTGCTGTGCTCCATGTACATATCCAAATGATTTGGTGGGTCTTTATGTATGTCAAGGGTTTTGACCCATGTTGAATCCTTAGACTGGGTAGATGTGGGGATGAGCTGTCGCCACCCACATTCACGCCAGAATCCAGGAGAACTGCACAGTTGGCACAAGACCACTCCAAAGATACAACCTTCTTGTGGGGGGTTCCACATCACCACTCTACTGTAAGGATGCCATGAAAACAATGTTAAGCAAGGGTCCTATACTATCAAGCAAAAGACCACTCTATTGAAATGCAGTAATTCAAGACAGATCCCAAAAATGGATGCAATACCGGTACTCACCACTATCAGAAAGCCGGCATTTTAAAACCACCAGACTTTTGTGTAAAACTGAACAGAGGAACCCAAACCAGGCCAAGGAAAGACTTGCTAAGAGGTGGATACAATGTAAAACTATATTCTGAAATGACTTGAAGGAAGTAATTATTTAATGTATATGTAAAAAGTGTAAGTTTGATTTAAACTGGGAACTAAAGTGACATTTAGCTGAATTCTGCCTGACAACTACCCCGACAGGAGAAACCTGCTCAGCCACTCTTCCCAGGCCTAGCTGCATCCTGCTTCCCCACCAAAAGGAGTTGACACCTCTCTGATTAGATTAGGGGAGGGGCACCTGCAGGAGGTTGCACAAAGCCTTGTCCTGGACTCAGGCAAATGTTATATTGGGGGGGCCGTAAAGTGGCTTCCTCTTGGGAGAAGTGGGAGGAGAAGTGCCTGTGAGAGCCAGCTGAGCTTGGGGGAACTGGATAAACCAGTTCTTCCACCATGTGATGTGGGAAGCCACACCCTTTTTTGACCAGGGCATAAGTTAAAAAGATAGATAACTCATAGTGCGGACTGGTCAAAATTATATAAGTAATATCATTATTCTTGTGATTTTTCTGTGCACGTTTTAAGAGGCGTTAGGACCCTGTGGTGTATTCTGGGGGGTTGCTAGCGGAAAATAGGGTCTTACTCCAAATGTCTGCATATTAAAAATCTGACACTTCATCAATTAATGTCCATACTCCTTGCGCACATGAGTGTAATTTTTGGTAAATGTCCGATATTGGTAAACCAGTCAAAAAGCACAAAATGTTGTCATTTTTGAATGCAAGCCCCCAGGAAGATTAGAGGCGGACAAGCATGGACCATAAGGAATATATAATGTGTACATGTAATTTCAACAAATTGTGTATCTGGGAAATATGTATTTGAATCAAATATAGATTTGTGGGCAAATTGACCAGGGGAGGATCCTCTGACCCATAAACATACCTCATCATGATGACAATCCATTTCCTTCCCCCAATCATGGGAGAGGGGAGAATTGGGCCAATGACAAGTAGAGAGGGGCAGGCTCAGTTATGCCACGCACACACCCACTTCCAAAACACATAAAAAGAGACTGCTGGGACAGGTAGAGAGATTCAATTCCATTTTCTGCGGGACGCTCTGCCGGGAGACTCCAGACTTCACATCCATCAATCTCCAAAGACCAGAACTTTACTTCAGAACTTAAAGCAAGGGCCTAAACCCACAAACTGAGAACTCTTCTCAGCAGGCCTCAGCATCCTTAAAATCATCTGCAAACTATTCCACAGCCGGGCGAGCTGTTTGAATTCTGTGCCAAGAACTTTTGCCGGAACCGCAGACCAGACCCAGACCACTGTGAGCAGAACCAGAGATCTGGATCGCTGTGAGCAGAACCGGTGCCTGATTGACCCGCCGAGCAGAGAGAACCGCCGCTGGACGTGTTGACCCGATCCGTGACAAGGCCTATTTCAAATTTATATTGTGAGTACCTAGCAGAACTGTGCAGAACCAATCTCTTAGTTAAAATAATCTAATCCAAACTATTTTAACCTAAGTAGAACTGCCTCCTAGTAATCCTGTCATCTGTCATTCTAAAGCTGCAAACTGTCACCTGTCATTTTGAGTTTTACTTTAAATCCGAAAATCTACCTTTATTAAATCGTCCATATCACTTGAACCGTTTGGGCTAGGAACGAAATGTAACTTTCCCCTGAAAGCTTAGAATCTAAGCTTTCCACAAGCCTAGAACTGACTTCCTACTCCTTATACTTTTACCGCGATCGCGATTTACACACTCGCAAAATTTACCGCGATTTGCGATTTTGGCTCAATTTCTCCACTTGTCAAAATAGCAGCTCCATTCTTTCCTTTGTTAAAATCCGTTTGCAACCTGGTAATAACTCATAGAGCATTGCTAAAGTGAGCCTGAACTAATACCAACAAGCATCTCTCACTCACCCTGAATCTCTAGAGGGAATTAAAATCAGTTAGCACATTTTCCCATCCATTCCCATCACATTTAAAAGCCTTTTGGGCCTGTGTTTCAAACTTCTACCTGTTTCCTCTAAGTTTGCTGGGGGGGAACTGAATTCTGTATTGTATTTGATTGTATTCCTGAAGACTGTGTGTGTTACTTCCATCTCCTTGCATTGCATATAAGGGGGGGGGTGAATTGCCACCAGGGGAAAAGTGAACATATTATCTCTTGTGAAACCATATCAGTTTATTTTCTGTACTGCATTTATTCCACATTGCATTTCCTTGAAACCATCAAGCATTTTTAGCTACCTCATCCTCTATACTACTCCTAAGTAATCAAGTGTACCACTGTAACATTACCCATTGTGGATCCACATCATATGTCTCAGTGTACTATCAGATATTAATTTATTATAAAAGTGTGATATATATATTGTTATATTTCTCAAATAAACCTTTTAAATGTGCAAAGCAGACCTACTTCTTGGCTCACTGGGGTCAGGGGGATTCTAAGAGAGGGGTGTTATATAAGGGTTGTCATCCAGAGTACATGAACTGGACCTAAAAATATATCAATAAGGGTTTCCCTCAGCATCCCAGACTAGGCATTGACTTAGCTGTGTTGTTGAAGTGAAGCCGCTTAACATGTACCTACCCAATGTTTATGGCCTCAGGATATTGCTGAAACCTTAACCAGTGGTCAGAGCTACCAAAACTGATGTCTGACTAGGTTACAGCATTATATTTTGCATTGTATGTTACTACTAAGAGCCACAAGAATTGCTCTACTGATCTAATCTGCATAATGCTATTTCAGTTGTTGAACTCTCAGCATTTTGCAGGTGAGCCAGGTTTCGTAGTTAGCATTGGATTGCCTGGGTACACTCATCACAAGCCACCTCTAACTTCTGGCGATTATGATTATCCTGGCTGCAGCAAGTTGATTTGTATCCAGGATGTGCCATGAGACTGGCGAAGCTAATGCCCTTCAATCCTTATGTGTTTTATCATCCTGGAAGTCTCATGGACTGGGGCTGCCTAGGGAGATGCTGCAAAGAGATTGATGTGAGATGGGGCTGTAGAGGTGTAGGGATTGAGATGACTTCAGTGCTATGGAGGTGATCCTGTTCTGCAACCCCCACCTTAGGGGTTGTCCATGTGGGACCTCACTGGGAGAGACTCCCTCTTTGAGGACATGGCCTCTGTGTGATGGCTTATATGAACTTATAAAATACACCAAACTGTTATCAAACACATGAAGATAACATAAAGTTATATTATGAACAACGCAAAATGGAAGACATCCCTTCAAATGCACGTCCCCAATGGACTGCAAGAAGGAGGCTGAAAAGGGGTGAGAGAAGATTCTGAGACCCAAGATAGAGTGAAGACCCGAGAGATGCAGGGAAAGCTCCCTGTGCATAATAGAGCTGAAGGAGAATGAGGAGCCGATGTGCGACACAGCCGGTTCAAATCAGAACCAGAAATGCTGAGCAACTGACATAAAAAAGCAAAAGAAATCCTAGCAAGGTGGAGGAGAAAGAGCAGAGGTGGGGTGACCACGGAATCAGAGTGGTATCCGATCTGCCCGTACAAGACTATCCAGAGGAGTAAGTTGTTCCCAGACTGTGTCACGATCCCTGTGATGTCCCAAAGACAAGAAAGTCACATCCAGGAAGGAGACGTTGTGGAAAACAAGACATGGAGCGGCAACAAGAAGGAAAGAGAATACAAGGGCCAGCAGGTACCGCTGATGTTCCCACGGAACTCAGAAGGTAAAACGGGGAACGTGAATACCGGCAATACAAGCAGGATTCATTATCATTTCCCAGTACTAATGAGAAAACATTTAGAAATAATCCAAGCTTCAGGATTAGACAAGCCCTGCCAGTTTATATGGTGTAGATCCTTGCCATTGGTGGGCTGAGAGAAACTCCAGCCCAGATCATTGATAAAACACCTGCAACCATTCTCTTCAGATCATCATTGGAGCCAAGACTCCCATGATGGTGGTTAAAGACCAATAAATCATTTTTGAAGATCACCAGCAGCCCTATCTTCACTTGGCTTGTGAAGTCCTGTCTCTCTGCAGAGATCGCTGCAGATATCCTCAGGTCCTCGATCAGTTTTTCAACCACTGGAATGGTGGGAACAACTGGTCCTGACATCTACATAAAGATTCTGCAGTTGGAAGCACTCATAACTCATGTGGTCCATGAGTGAATCAGAGTACAGGCGGCAAGTAAACCTACCTTTATGCTCCATCCTATCTCGATAGGGTTCTATTGGCATAAAGTCCTAGCCCTATCCCTGCAATGGGTCTCCCCTTTCCTAAACCTTCAGACACATACACCTACTAGCTGTTTATAGCCAACCCATGTTCAATCTTCCTAAAGAGACTTCTGAAAATATGTGTATTGGTATATTTGACGCTAAAGACAAAAGGCACCTTGTGTCTAGATAGTGAAGGACTCCTTAAAGTTAGAACCTTAAATATAAACTTTTGCATAGTATGTTTGAATGTCTTTATTGTAAACCTATTAGTTCTCAAAGTATTGATTATTTACCTGGTTTCATTAGCTTTGCTAAACTTGCAGTATATTGAACATTGATTCTAACAGTATTTAAAAGCAAAATGTTAATGCTCTTAGCAGAGAACACAGAGTGACAGCCTGATTCATGGAATTATTTGCATGAAAAATGCAGATTTGCGCGCATTTCAGCCCGAAAATCCCTGTTTGAAGTATGGGGATTTTCGGGCAGAAAGGCGCGCAAATCTGCGTTTTTCACGCAAATAATTCCATGAATTGGGTAGTGAATGTGTATACTTTAAGTAGTGAATATTTAACTGTTACTTACCTGTGGTTTTTTTCATTGATACGAGTTGTGTAAGGTCTAAATAAATAACTGTATTTTGTATTCATTCTGCCTAACTTGTATTATTAAGAGTGGACATAACCCTTCACCACTCTCATGTTCTCCTAGGTCTAAACCCTGCTGTTCAGTCACACTACCCAGCTAGAGTTTGGGTAGAACTTAGTGTTTGTGTCCCAGTTCATCAGAATAGGGTGACATCTCAGAAGTTGTGCAAAGGGCTGATTCTGAAAGTCCATCGTAAAACTAGAGAACACTGGGCACTTCCTTCTCAAACTTTACCCCAATTCATTGAGATTCCTCTACACTCGTTTACAGTTCAGAAACATATTAAAGCCATTCCTCTACACTCGTTTACAGTTCAGAAACATACTAAAGCCACTACCTTTCAAATTAGCATGTAACACTCAATAAACCTATCACTGTTTGACCTGTCAGTGCTGGTCAGGTTACATGCATGTTCTAATCATGTGTATACCCTTCTAGTTGGCTATCTTTCACTTTGTAGGTTATCTCTCCTGTGCTATTTTAACTTCTGCATTTCTGTTTACTTGGTTTGTGTGGAATTCTCCCAGCTTCCCCTCCCTTGCATTGCACCTTTCTGGAATTTTCCAAAGCTCTGGATGTTTGGACCTTCTTTCCTCTATCTTTCCACTCCTCCCTCTTGGGGCGGCTTCGAACTTACAGAGTACAGAGTTGGAGCCATACAAAACAACAGCCGCTGTTGCACCTAGAAACACTTGTGTACAGGCATGTTATTAATGACTTATGTCATAACCAAAGAATGCTTAAATAAATAGTGCCACACATGTGGCTATCATCTTGGTATTCGTAGTTTATGTCCATATATGATAATTAGGTGAAAGCTGGGCAAATAGTATAGTTAGATAGGACACTCTGTGCACTTGTAGGGCTGGATTTACAAACATGTTTTCAATGGGACTTTTCCCATTTAAAAACATGTTTGTAAATCAGGCCCTTAGTCTCCTGGCTTCATTTCTAGTTCCATTCATTTGCAGCTGTGGCCTTAAACCACCACAGCCCAAATGGCAATGGTTAATTGCGATTACATTGATCTCCCACTCATTATTATCATGAATAAACCACTTCAACGAACACATTTCCAGGAAGCAGGATGGTGCAGTTGGCTCATTGCAGTTGCAAGCCAGGAAATGTTAAGTAAAGATGCTAATATGTTTCTCTAAGTCTGATAATCATGAGTGCAGGAGGCCTGGTTGAGCCTTGCCAACAAACATGTAGGCTGTCACTTTTTGAAATGGCTGTTTTTCAACAGTCTTCTAAAGAAGTCGAAATGTACCGTCTCACTGTATGAAACTAAATAATTTTGTTTGGTGTTGTTAATGTATAATGCATGCTAACATCGTAGCTGTCATGTTCAAAGTTTTTCAGCTGGTATCATGGCAATCGTGCATGTACCTTTATTAGAGAACTTGGCAATCATTTGAGAGTCGGATGAATCATCTGAAATTAAAAAAATATGAATTGGCTGCCTGGAGTAAACGCCTGTCGCCTCCCCAGAACGCCTTGGAATCTTTGGCATGCCAGGCCTCAAAGTGACTATCCTCATGTGCCAGCTCGAATTATATCATTCTTCCAAGTTGCGGGTCAAATTGTGTCATTGGCTGGAGACAGGCTCTCTGCATCTGCCACGGAAATCGTGCCAAATGATTATGGAAGTGCAGGGCAGCAAAGAAGAACAGATGGAGAGAAAATGCCAACATTTCCTTGACAATAGCTATGAAAAAGAAGGAAAGGAGGATAGTACAGGGGCAACGCGTTGGTCATGGAAGCAAGACCAGAGTAGAGCAACAGAGGTTGGGATACACGTTTAGAAAACCGAACTCTAGTATGGTATTAGGTGCAATATATATATATATATATATATATATATATATATATATATATATATATATATATACTAAATTAAAATAAAGAAGCAATAATTTAAGTATGCACTCAAGAGTGAATGTGTTTTTCTTAATTGTCCCTTTATTTCTGATTCTAGTGATACTTGCCTTAGTTTCAACTGTCTTTGGATAACATGTTATCTTTTTTCATGACCTGCCAAGGTAGTTCAGATGTTTGTGAATCCATTTGTATGGGCTTATTGGAGTTTTCTGACCAACTACATTGCAATCGTGATCACTTCAAAGCACTTGGGGTTGGGGGTATGCAAAATTCAAAACAAAGATTTATGAGCACACTCAAGCTGCACAGCAATGAGTGGGATCAGAGAGAATGAGGAGGGCTCATTCATATGTAAGCATGGGGGCCACTTTCCTCAAAAAGACAAGTTCCGGTGTTATGCTGCGTTCCAGATCCATTTCAGTGAGGGTGCGAGGAGAGTAGGGTCTTGATCATTGACATCTATGCATAGCAATATCCAAATGTCTGGGGTCCTATGCCGTATTCTGCACTTTTGAAAGTAACATCACAAATATTTTTTGTAATGAGTATTGTTAGTAGCTGAACCTGTTGTCTCAATACCTAGTGATAATAACAGTGGCAGTGTTGGCCTGTGGGCATCATGTATTGCTTATATTCCCGCCATTGGAAGGGCGATGGGCAGGGCATTGTGAACATTATGCCATGGCAGCACACATGAAAGGTGTAAAGACCCAGTGTCCCTTTCCTGCAGAGAGCCTTGTGAAGCAAATATTACAAAAAGGTCATTGCCCAAGGATATCAGTGGCTTTCAATAAATGTATCCTGCTCCAAAATGATCAGGCATTGTTACTCTCACAGCCCTTGCTGTCAATGTGAGTAGTAGAGAAAGCGGTAAGCCACTAGGTTCTGACCCCAAATTGCAATTCATGTTATTTGTTTATTTTATATCTTTGCACATTGTAATGTGCTTCATGCCATGAGTAGACGCCTAACATACAGATAAGATGGTGGAATACAAAAGGACACGTCCAACGAGGGAGAGTTCATTCTGAAACAAGCAGGTTTTGAGTTCCTTTAAACAGTCTCAGAGAGAACGGTTGTGTTGGAGAGTGTGAAGGAGACAGCTGCGCACCACTCGTCACTGGGATATGAGGAGGTTTTACCTCTTTTCCTTTTAATATATTGTGGACACAGGGGAGTTCAGGCAAGGACTAGACCATGGAGGGATATGTGAATCATATATGAATCTTTGAATTAGGATTTATAAACCACAAACAGCTAATGGGCTCTGACCACAGCTGTATATATATATTCAAGGAAAACAACTTAAGTTGCAGGGACGTTAAGGTGAGGACTTAACAAAACAAAACCCATAATTCAGCTAAAGCCACTCTAACTAAGTGCCTCCTATTTTGCAGCCTATAACCAAAATGATGGCAATACAGATGACATCACTGATGACATCACTGATGTCATCATCAATGACATCTCTGATGGCATAACTGGTGACATCGCTAATAACATCATGTATGACATCAATTATTATTTAATTAATGGTATCAGATATACAATTAAGCTGTTTGCCCATATTTAGACCACCCTTACGTTTCTACAAATGTGATATTAGCATTTTAGAATTGTTCATAACAATGAGTACATTGTTCAAAACAGTAAACAGCTACACATGCATCATATCACTACTTGTGAAGCTTGTATGTTGCTGAAAGATGATATCTAATTTTTAAATAGTACACTGTTTAGAGTGTTACTGTTTGTGCAAAATATATCTATGACATGTTCATTATAATATAATGTGTATATTCATTTACAAAAAAAAGTATAAATAATTAGAAATTGGCACATGTTGAAACCAAATTATTTACGATATTTTAAAATAAACATATGAAAATACTCTGTTGTTTTGAGGTATGAAAAATGTGTACATGTATCATTTTCTAAATGACATGAGAAGTGCTTTAAAACAGTGAACAACTAAGTATTAGGATATATTTCAAGAATTTTCATACATTGAAAAAAGTTTCACTCTAAATGGTTGCATACAGATACACATATTTATGTAATAGATAGATCTTAAAATGTCCTCTTTCAGGTATAACAAGTATTTTTTCAGTGTATTGGGCCCTAATAGCCGTGGGTAAAGTCCATTAAGCCTGCAGCTATGAACTCCAGTTGTTGCTGAGATTACCCACGCCTCCAAATACCGCCTTCACATTGGAGGATACAATAGCCTCGGTTATGGATCAATGTTTTCAATCATAATAAAGAGGTAGCCTATAGTTAATCTCTAAGGTACAGAAGCTGTTAATAGATTCACTACATATAGAACATGGAAGATACAAACATATACTTCAATCTTTAAATAAAGAAAACATAATTAGTTAGAGAACACACACACCTAAAGAAACACAATTTAATTTTCAGGTTTGTATGACCCTCATATCTCATATGCAGTGCATCACATGCACTATGTAAGATACGACATTTGTGCATACAACACACATCTCTTCACACATAGTGTTCATTGTGGCATTGGATCATGTGAAGTGCTTTAAAACAGGGTACAAATAAGTCTTGGGATACATTGAAGAATTGTCATAAACAATGGATTGCTACTCTAAATGTATATATGTATAGAAAAGAAATTAAGTTTTAAAATTCAACATTTGCTTGAAAACATGCACATAGATGTTTATTTCTTTCTGTGTTTCTTTTGTAAGTGATTTACATGTTAAAATTGAAATCAAACACAAACTGTACAAAGTAAAAGTAATCTGTAAATCGTATCAAGCTTCACCAACAAACAGCACCACAGCTTGCAAACCAGAGGACAAGAACAACTTTCGCCAGGTAAAAGAGATGCCAGAGCAAACTGAAGCAAGACTTGCTGAAATGAGGACAAGAGCAACATCCTCCAGGGAACATGAGACACCAGAGCAAACTGAAGCAAGACTTGCCGACAAGAGGACAAGAGCAACATCCCCCAGGGCACATGAGACACCACTCGATCAGGACACGGGCAATGCTGGGTAACTCAGTTAGTGTAAGATGCATGATAATAAAGAGAACATGTCATCAAATATGCTAAAATTACAAACTCCAAAACAGTCCTTTTAAAAACTACTTATCACATATGAAAATACAAATATAGTGAAATAACATCCATCACATATAAATACACAAATACAAGGAATTTACATTAAAAAAAAAATTGGGTAAGTTAAGTAAACATTCAGAACTAGAAAGGATGGAGTAGGTTAAGTAAACTTGGCACACTCCAATTACTCCCCATCTTTATAGCCACATCTATAAGGATTCTTTTTTATTAAAAACAAATCTGAGTATGGAATATAAATAACAAAAGAGACAATAGCGATACAATGGTACATACAAGGTGTTAATACAATAAATGACTGCTCATGCCCCCTCATTGCTCATTTTTGGATCACAGACTGTATAAGTAACACATCTAAGTTGTTGTAATACTTATTTTTATAATTTGTTGCACATACAGTGCGGAACACCAGATTTTACAAAACCACGCACATCTAGATTGCAAGGCAAACAGTGGCAATTTAAGTTCCTTGCACAATGGTACAGAAGGTCAACATAGTACATATTCTACAGGTCTACCACCTCCAAACATAAATGGTAGTAATGGTGGTCGTGGGAATAAGCCCTGCTGATGGAAGTTGCTATTGCTACAGAATGCATGCAATCAGAGATACATGGGTAGGTTCAAATGGCCGGGAGATGAGTGTTGTGTGGGTCAATTTGTCCAGCCATGACCATGTGTTTACTCTGAGGAAACAATTGTCAATCCTTGTTTGCAGTCCTCACTGCTCGAGAGTGCTGTGTAAGAGGGGGCTCAGGAAGCTGACACATTCACAGTAACAGGCCGATTCATGGAATTAATGTGCGCTGAAATTTTCGGCGCAAGCGTGCGAAAGCGTGTGAATCGTAGTGCCAGTGCTAAAATCGCAGTGAAACCCGCGCACAGCGATTCATGGAAGTCCGTGCGCGAGGAAATTCCAGGATGTGCGCCAAAATTCTGCGTGGCGCACGCTGGCGCACACGTCTCCAAACAGCGTGCGCTAAGAGCACAGCGAAATCGCACATAGTGCGGTGCACAAAACAAAAGTAGGAGGAACAGGGGGCGTGACACACGGAATGGGGAACAACTCGTGAAAATGTGGGTGCCATGGGGGAAGTACAGGAGGCAAGTGCGCGGAACGCCCACACGCACGTTCAAAACACGTATTCATGGAATCGAACGGGGCTAACGCGTGCGCCAAAAAAGACGCGCTAATCCGGAAACATGTACACCAGCAGGAAGAAGGCGTACGTGGACCCGCGCAGCATAAAAGTGCACGCAAACAACAAACAAGCACAGACTCCAGGATGAATATACCATTCCTGGCAGCAGTGGTCATGGGATACTGCAGGAGGAGTAGGAGGATAGTAAGGCCCAGAATTTTTACACCCAGAACCAGCCTTTTTGGGATGCCTGATGACCAGGTGTATGGGAGGTACAGGTTTCCACCTCACATAATACTCAACCTGGTCAGTGAGTGGGAGGATGACCTCACATCACCCACCCGGTGCTCCCAAGCACTCAGCCCCCTGCAGAAGGTCCTCAATGTACTGCACTTCTTGGCCACTGGATCATTTCAACAGACAACTGCTATAGTGGGGGGGTGTCACAGGCCACGCAGTCACGCTGCCTACACCAGGTCTTGGCCATCATGACTGCACGCCCATCAGTCCGCAGGCACATATACCTGCCCAGAACACCTGCAGAAAGGCAGGCTGTCGTCCAGGATTTTTACAGGGTGGCACACTTCCCCAAAGTGCTAGGTGCCATTGACTGCACCCATGTGGCTCTACGTCTCCCCAGGGCATCAGAGCACATCTACAGAAACCGCCTGTACTGGCATTCCATCAACGTCCAGATAGTATGTGATGCCAAGGGAATCATGACCTCAGTATATGCCAACTATCCAGGGTCCACCCACAACAGTTTTATTTACAGGATGTCAACCCTAAACCGGGACCTAGAAGCTGGGCGGCATGGCGATACATGGCTGCTCGGTGAGTATAAATGCCACAGCACATGCATGCATGTCAGATACTGAGCAATGTCACAACCCCACTAATGATACCCATCACCACCTCCCCAGTGGACAGTGCCTACCCTCTGAGCACCCACACGATGACGCCAATTCGGAACCCCACCATGCCACCCGCGGTAAGATACAACACAGCCCACATTGCAACCCGGGGCATAGTGGAGCGCACATTCGGAGTGCTCAAGTCACGCTTTTGCTCCCTTGACCGTTCTGGCGGGCAGCTGTTATACGCTCCCCCAGTAGTGTGCAGGATTATAGTGGCAGCATGTGTCCTGCACAACGTTGCAACACGCCGGGGCCTGCCCGTGGACATGGTGGTGCCCCCACATCCCCAACCACAAGCACACCCGCTGCGCATGGGAGGGGAAAGGGCACGGGGTGAGGCAGCCCGTACACAGCTGGTGGATAATTACTTCACCTACAATCACAACCCTGTGGAGTACACACAGCCCTGGCACATGCCAGCTGACAATCAATGATGATGACATAAGGGACAGTCAACCGTCACAACCATACCAGCCTGAGATTGGTCACCTGGAAGTGTTACATTATGTGCCCTACCTACACAAACACCACCAATGCTGTGTCATCAAAAGACACACTTCTATGCTGCAAAAATCATTACCCCCTTGCAAAATACAACATGACAACAGTGCCATGTCACGCAAACCCTCCCCAGCACCGCCGCACAACACACCATGGCATGTCATGCTATGTGAGAGCAAACAAAGCAATCCCCAAAACATCACACAAGTGTCAAAGTACAGTGTCCTCAATGGAAACTGCCCCACACACAATATGCTCCCAGTAATGTATAACTAACAACACACATGACCAAATACTTACCAACAATATAATGCAGCTACACAACCTCAAACATAGCATAAACATGACAGTACTAAGTTAAAGTAGTGGTAGTCTTACAACCTGATCATGCCAGCACATCGGCCACTTCCAACTGTACACTGCTGCTGCCACGCAAATGTCCAAGTGCACTGCTTACAACATGAAATCCATCTCCAAAGTAGACGGCCTTGTGAAGACATGAGGAATTAACCTGCAAATTAGGCGAAAGACATGGATGCACAAGCACATAGCAATACACCATGCAGTGTACAATTCAACAACAATATCCACTCGGAATGTATACACAGTATTGACTACAGACTGCCCACACAGCTCATGGGAGTCCTACATCACTGTGTAAGTCAATGTCACTTAGGCACACCCTTTGCAAGCCCATGGAAACGGGAAGCAGGAGGGGTGTGTGTCTCATGAACCCAAGCATCTAACCCAAACTCAGGACAAGCCTGCATGTGCCCAGCCGGAATACAGTGGATGCCCACGGGAGCCACACAAGGCAACACACTGCAAAAAAAAATAAAAAATCAAACATCAAAAATCAAAAATGGCCAATGGGGGCTGGGGGGGAGGCCACCCAGGAGGTCCGAGGACAGGGTGCGCACCAACACCCACCTGTGTGGATGTTGGGAAAAAAAAACACCTCCATGGGCTCATGGCCTGCACGGCTATGCCAATGTGGGAGAACTGCTGCTGTCGCTATCATCACCCTCTGCTGCTGCCACAGGAGGTGGTGCTGCCACAGGGGGTGTTGGTGCAATGGGAGGCAGCCCACGCAAAGCCCTGGTATGGTCCTCCATGGCAGCAAGCATGCGGGTGTGGAAGGTCTCGCTTTGGAGGATTATAATGCGGAGATCCCCATGCAGCACCTGATGTGATGCACGGATCTCCTCCCAAGTTGCCTGCATCTCAGCTGAGAGCGAACTTGTGAGCCGCTCCAGCTGCTGTTCTGTCCTCAAGTTAGTGGAAGCCTCAAGGTCAACAAGAGTCTCCCTGAGGTGATGGAGTTCTACCCTCAGGGCTTCACTGTGGCCCTGGGACTCTATTGATATCGATTGGCGTAGAGTCTCCAGTGCCGCCCGTCGGTCCCTGTTGGATGCCAACATGTCCTCCCTGTGTGATTGGCAAATGGAGTCTGTTGCCTGCTGTAGTAGCTCCATCTGCCTTTCAGGGGGGACAATGGAAGTGGCCACCCTCTCCATTGCTTGAGCCATCATCTCAACTGATGCTGCCTGTTGGGTTGCCATACCGTAAATGGATTGTTCCCATTTGGTATTGCCTGGTGGCGTATGGCCACTGCGTCGGCGGGCGCCATACCTGTTTGGGGCAAGGCGATCTGCGCCTTGCTGTGCCGGCACTGCCTGAGGCTGCAGGACTGCATTCCCCCTCTGATCTGCTGGCCCAGGATCAGATGTTGTGGAGTGTGACCCTGCATCCGTAACCGCCAAATGCGGACTTACCAACACTGACATCCCCACAGAGGGTTCTACCCCTGGTACAGGTGGGTTGGACAGAACATAATCCCTGCCAAAAACACTTACCTGCGACGGCACATAGGTCTCATCATCCGTATCAGCACCTGAATAGAGGTCTGGGGAGGTGCACCCAGAGGCACCCCTTAATAGACTGTTCTGCAGCAAGATTGGGTTCTCACCCACCACCACACCACGTCCCCCACTGGTGCCCGGTCCTGCCTGAGATTCCTCCTGGGTCTGCACCAGTTCCTCTACCTCAACAGCATCAAGGGCGTCATCCCCTGCAAAAACATGAAAGACAAAAAATGGAAACAGGCATTAGCACCATAGCACACAAATAGGCCTGACAAGCTACATAACCAGTACATGATTTACACGATTCACACATGTCCCACATGACTATAACCCTCCCATGCATGCACTGTCACTGAGTTTGAAGGGGACCCAAAGGCAGACACTGATGACACCTACATGGAAGAGCAACACATTTGCTGCATGCTGGGTAGCACTGCCATCACACATTGGTCTGTGAGTGGCATGTCCAATACACATACATGACACATGCCATCACACATATGGCATGTACCATAGCCATGGTAAATTCCACATGTCAGTGAATGAATACTGTCAGCCATCCATGTGAAATGGACATGATGAGATCAAAAATGCTACATAGTGTGACAAAATAGGCATGTGCCACACACTGCAACACATCCAGTGTACAAAAATACAGTGATTGCAGGCCGATGTACACATCAATGGTTTGTCACTTCAACATGATAGGAAACAACTACCATGTTCCACATTCAAACAGGCCACATACATTCCTGTGATCAGGCCAATACTCAATTAGCCTGAATGGTCAAATCATTCATCTAACAAGGTAACACATGTGGTCCAATGTGGGGTTCATCAATGACAGAAGCATGTCACAAATGTGACAATAGGGCTGAGGAATGCATAGCCAAAGTGGGAGAATTGAAACAATCAAGGGCAACTGCCGTAATGTTGATCCAAATTACTAATCTGGGCAGTAGGGATACTGTCACCCAAATCCAAGGCCGCTGAATGTTTTGGATGAAGCACATGGGTGACCCATACCACTCAGGCACATACACAGTCACCTGGCACTCAATCAGAACCCATCACCCAAACAACCTACACATGCATTACACACACATGCATGGGCACTCACCGGACAATGCTTCATAATCAGGTAGTCCTCCCACACTTGGATCTGTTCCTCTGTGACGAAGGCCCCAGCAACAGACTCATGTTCAGTGAGTTCGTTGTCCTCTTGTGGAGACCCACCGTAAGTCACCAGAGTAGCGGCATAATTTGAGGCCAGCTTGTTCTTTGCTCTGCGTTTCAGGTCATTCCACAGCTTGTAGCAATCATCAGCTGAGCGCCTCACGAATCCAAGGGCACTTATGCGGTCGGCGATGGTCTGCCAGTGTGCCAGGTGTGGTCTTGCACCTTGCAGTCACCACCATTTCGTGGCTATGTGCCAACACATAGCCCACAAGTGTATCAAGTTCTGTCTCATTGAAACAAGGCTTCCTTGAGGTACCGGAGTGTGTAGCCATGTCTGGGGTCTCAGCCTGTCGTGCCAGAGCACCCTTCTTGCTCTTTTTTAAAGGTGGAGCAGAGCCAGAGTGGCTTATGCCGCTCTGGTCAGTAGGGGCAGAATCACCGGTGGACTGGGTAGTAGGAATGTGGGAATGCACAATGACCATAGGTCTTGATGCAGGCATTGGTTGCAGGGTAATGTTGGCAGGGGGAACGTCAGTTTGATGGACTGGGACTGACACTGTCCTGGCTGGAAGAGTCAGAGCTGGGGCGGATGGAGCTGCAGCTGCCCCTGCAGCCTCCCCACCCTGCATACTTGGGAAAGCAGATGACATAGCTGCCCCAGATCCACATGGATTGGTGACAACAACTTGCACCGCCACACGTGGCCTAGACTTCCTGGAAGTCAGCCAGGGAGTCATCCTGTGCCAGGTCAGGTGCCACAATGGGCTGGTCCAACAGGGGCTGAGCTTGGATGGTGTCAGCCACGTTTCCCTCAACCATGGGGGGGGCATGGGTGTTCCTGATTGTTCCTCCACACATGGGGGCATAGGGTCACCCTGCAAATCCCAGCCACGTCCCCTACCGCGCCCAACACGCCAACCATGGCCACCTTTTAAGGGTCGGCCACCTTTGCCTCCCTTACCGCTTGGTCACCTCCCAGCCATGACACTGATGTTGTTGTGCGTATGGGAGTTGCAGTAAACTATTGTCCTGGGCAATTGGGGGTCAAAGGGGTAGGATACCAGATGGAATTCGTACCCTAGTGCTCTAACAAGGCTGTCTGTGACCCCTGGGGGAAGATGACGGGTCACGCAACGCACAGGCAGCCCAAAATCAAAAATAAATGTGCACGCAACCCCTCGTAGACCACGTGCGTGAAAAAATGAACTCCCACTACGCTGTGGCACCCAGAAACACAAAAATAAGCCTACGCGTAATACACGCAGCCTACAATGACCTCTGAAGGGGAACGCGACACACGGGGCAAGCACAGTTGCTAAGTACGTGTGGAACTCACCGTCTGCCTGGAAAAAGAACATGAAAAATCCACACGTGTGCGCGTTGGCCACACTACCCACCAAAAGAGGAATTGTACGCTGTCTGAGGAGACAGGACAAAAGGAGAAGTGAACTCTGTTTGAGGAAACAGGCCCAACAAAAAATCAGAAAAGAGCTTTCAGAGGTAACAGGGAGTACGAACTAGAAACGCTGTGAAGTAATCGCGTGTGAACCGACAAGCAGTACAGATTTCACCCATTCGCTCTCCACAAAAAGCACCTACAAGGAAATGGCGTCCGACACGCAGCTTTTAAACCGGCCCACACGTACACGTCAGAGACGCGGGTATGCGGGCGCTTTCATCCAATTACACGCGATGACACTCGGACGTGCAGTTTTTCTACGTGTGCTCTGTCATCACGTGCTATGAGGGAAACACCCACGGGCGTAATGTAACTTACGCGCCTACGCGCTAAGGGCCTTTGGTCAAATGGAATCACGTGCGTGTGCTGACGCGCTTACGCGCTAAGGCCCTTTCCTCGAATTACACGCTGACGTGCAAGATTTCCACGTGCCAAATCACTCCATATCAAGCTGGCCACGCAAAACACATGGAAGACCATGCTCCTGCCCTGAAGGCCATTTTCCTGCCCCCCAGAGCCCCGAGCATGCTCCCACCTGCCATCTGCTGCTGCCTGACTGCCTGCTGCCCACATGCCCTGCTGTTTGGTGCCTGCACATCAGCCATCTGCAGGGGTCCAGTTGCTGTGTACACCCCTGCTGGAACTGAAGACTCCCGACTGGGATACCATCACTCCACAGCCCAGCCCCAGGACCCAGTTGCCCACCCACGCCTGCCTCTGGGGTTGCCATGTCGGGCACACCACCATCTGAGACCACTGGCAACCCCCAGCCAGAGAGGCAGAGGGGCACCAGCTTCACTGCCACCGAAGTTGGTGTCCTGGTGGAGCAAGTCTTGGGGCAGTATAATGCCCTCTTTGGAAGTTTGCGCGCCGACAAGGAAGGACGAACCAGGATCTGGACGGACATCATAACTGCCATCAACGCGGAGGGGGTGGCAGTCCGAAAATTCCAACATGTCAAGAAGCGCTGGGAGGACTTCAGGTCCAGGACCCTCAACAAGGCCCGGCGCCTCTTGAAGGCAGCGGATGCTAAGGGGCACCAGGGCCACCTGTCGGAACATCAAATGAGGGTCCTGGAACACATATCCCCAGCGCTCCACGTCCAGGTCCTTGAGAAGGCTGACCCGTCTGGAGTTGAGCGGTAAGTGTACATGCATACTGATTGTAAGCTGTGCGTGTGGTGGTGTGCCAGTAGTGTGCAGGCTGCACATGTGGTTTTGAAGGGCCATGTATGGATGTGTATGTACAGGGCCGTGAGGCTAACACATGCAAGTCCTCTCATGTGTGAGACACATGGATGGTGCATGTGTGTGTAAGCTTGCATGCCAAATGCAGATGTGTGAGCACACATGCTTGAATGATTGTGTATGTAAGTTGGCATGGTTGTGGTGTCACACATGGATGTCGGTTCCAGCTGCATGCATCTGCACCGTGTAGATGTGCATGTGTGTGTATTTCACAAGGGTGCAACAGTGATGCAACATGGATGCTTGGGACACTGATATGTAGAAGACTGATTGCCAGATGTGACATGGATGCCGATCTCATCACTGCGACAGTTGGTGGAGGTGTACACATGCATGTAAGTGTGGTGGCGTGTGTGCATGTCTAGTCCACCCCTTGTGTTTCATGTGATGTCTGGCTCACCTTTGGCTGCTCATGCTGTTGTATGTGTATGGATGGTGCTGGCTGTTGCCATATGGCTGTGGAATTGCTCTGGTGTGTGAGTTGACATGCCATGTGTGTTGGGGATTGTGATGCCATGTCTGAAGTTTGACACTGCCACTCATGTGCAACTGGCATGTGTGTATCAGTCCATAGTACAGTGTCCTGATACCTGTCTCCTATCTCTCCCTGTCTGCAGCGTCAACTGATGAAGAGGGCGGAGAGGGTGCTGTGGAGCACAGCGGCAGGGATCACACCACCAGCCGGAGACGCAAGGCCCGGCTCCCCTCCCAGGTTGTGATCTCGTCAGGGAGTGAAGAGTCCGGTGCCGTGTCCCAGGCCGCAGCTGCCGAGGGTAGGTCCAAGAGGCGGAGGTCGGAGTTGGACTCCTCGGCAGCAGAAGGGGCAGCTGAGACCCCACAGTGTCCGACGAAGGAAGATGGCACAGAGTCATCCTGGAGGAGGAGGCCACGTAAGGGGCAGAGAAGGGGTCTGGAGGTGGGGATTCCACTGGTGCCAGTGGTGCAGTGCAGGGGCAGGGACAGGAGGCAGCACAGGCCGCCAGAGAGGTGCCTGTGTGTAATCCTGTCCCGCTCCTGTGACTGCATCATCCCGCACCAGCAGGGATGCCTACGTCCAGACCCGTTTTCAGGGAGGGGATCCGCTTACAACAACTGGCCTTCCTCTCCCTGTGGACGTGGCTATCCGGGACCAGGTTGAGCCTGTCCTGGATGGGGTGGGGTTGTGTCAACGGGACATGCGAGGTGACCTGCTGTCTTTTCATGGGGAGACTGCACGTCATATCAAATGGCTCATTGACCACTTCAGCCTACTGGGACAGGTCACCCAGGCCATATTCCTCCGTTTGCTGAACCTTGCTTCGACCCCCTCCTCACCTGAACCCCCTATGCGCTAGTCGTCCTCCGTGCCATCGTCCCAACCATGTATCACCTGGGGACCCTGTGGAGCAGCCTCTGACCGTGCGGCCAGCCTGGTGGAGGACACATCCCTGCCACAGTCAGGAGTCGGATGTCCAGCAGGGGTGGCCACCTCAACAACTGCACCCCAGCCGGAGGTGGATGTGCAGGCAGCAGGAGCCAGGGCACGGGCACAGGCACAGCAGCAGCAGCAACAAGGTAGGATCCATGATGGCTCGGGACCTTCGACATCGGAGGGGCAGGCATCGGCCGAGGACAGGAGGACCCAGGACGGGAAGTGTCTTCCGTGTTGCAGCCGTTAGGCCATGCTATAGATGCGGAGCGGCAGCGGGCGGAAGAGGCACGGCTCACGATGGTCAGGGCGGAGAACTCCATGCAAAGGGCTCTGAGGCGGGCCGAGTGCCTCGAGGCAATTCTCAGGGACCTGGAGGTCCGGATGTCATCGTCCCTGCGAACCCTCGGGGCCTTAGAAGAGGACCACCTCTGGGACATCGATCAGGAGTTCGATGATGCCCTGGCCCGCGAAATCAGGAAGTGAGCCGTCGGACTAGCCCGCTGCCATTGTATATAGTTAATTAGTGTTAGGTTTCCTTTTGGTTTTCATTTCATTTGGGGCGCTTGGACAATGCCCCACCTTTTTGTATATAGTTGTTCATTAGGTAGGGTTTTTGTAGGTTTCCTTTCAATGGTTGGGCTTATGGACCCTGGATTTGTACTTTGTATATAGTTCTACACTGGATTTCACTTCATTTAGGTTTCTTTTTTACCATGGATCAATGGATGTGTCTTATTTTTACACTTTGGATTTGGTTGGACGGACAGGCTCTTTGGACGTATTTGCTTTTGGATTGATTTGGATTCTTCTTTCACACATTTTTTTTGAATATTTTGGACATGCAGCTTTTTCTTAATTATTTCCATTATTGTGTGTTTTTTTTTATTCATTTGGTTAATTATTGAATACACATTTATTATATACTTTACTGATGTGGTCTTATCTCATTTGTTTTATGCATGTCACAATGTTGATCTTTTCACAGTCATGTGTCACCATTGCGTGGGTCTGAGGGAAATTGATTCATGGCCATGCTGGTTATGTATTTTCTATCATGACTTTGCGAATTCAATGTGGGGTGTTTGGACTGGGGTGGGATTTGGGTGGCCATGAGGGGCATGGGTCTGGAGTGTGATGACCTGTCGGGGGGGACATGTGTGGGGGCCTGCTGGCAGGTGCCCCTGACTGCTGTGGGGTGGGGGTGCAGAGGGACATGTGTGAGGGCCTGCTGGCAGGTGCCCCTGACTGCTGGGGGGTGGGGGTGCAGGGGGACATGTGTGGGGGGCTGCTGGCAGGTGCCCCCGACTGCTGTGGGGTGGGGGTGCAGGGGGACATGTGTGGGACATGAGTGGGGGCCTGCTGGCAGGTGCCCCTGACTGCTGTGGGGTGGGGGTGCTGGGGGCATGTGTGGGGGCCTGCTGGCAGATGCCCCTGACTGCTGTGGGGTGGGGGTGCAGGGGGACATGTGTGGAACATGAGTGGGGGCCTGCTGGCAGGTGCCCCTGACTGCTGGGGGGTGGGGGTGCAGGGGGACATGAGTGGGGGCCTGCTGGGGGGTTGGGGTGCAGGGGGACATGTGTGGGGGCCTGCTGGCAGGTGCCCCTGACTGCTGGGGGGTGGGGGTGCAGGGGGACATGTGTGGGGGCCTGCTGGCAGGTGCCCCTGACTGCTGTGGGGTGGGGGTGCAGGGGGACATGAGTGGGGGCCTGCTGGCAGGTGCCCCTGACTGCTGTGGGGTGGGGTTGCAGGGGTACATGAGTGGGGGCCTGCTGGCAGGTGCCCCTGACTGCTGGGGGTGGGGGTGCAGGGGGACATGTGTGGGGGCCTGCTGGCAGGTGCCCCTGACTGCTGTGGCGTGGGGGTGCAGGGGGACATGTGTGGGACATGAGTGGGGGCCTGCTGGCAGGTGCCCCTGACTGCTGGGGGGTGGGGGTGCAGGGGGACATGAGTGGGGGCCTGCTGGCAGGTGCCCCTGACTGCTGGGGGGTGGGGTTGCAGGCGGGCATGTGTGGGGGCCTGCTGGCAGGTGCCCCTGACTGCTGGGGGGGTGGGGGAGCAGGGGGACATGTGTGGGGGCCTGCTGGCAGGTGCCCCTGACTGCTTTGGGGTGAGGGTGCAGGGGGACATGTGTGGGACATGAGTGGGGGCCTGCTGGCAAGTGCCCCTGACTGCTGGGGGGTGGGGGTGCAGGGGGACATGTGTGGGGGCCTGCTGGCAGGTGCCCCTGACTGCTTGGGGGTGGGGGTGCAAGCTGACATGTGGCTTGTCTGGGGGGCATGCCCATGGTGGATGGGCTGCCTGCGGGACATGACCAGGGGTGGGGGTTAGTCCCCTGTGATGTGGGCTGCCTGCAGGTGCCATGGGGGGTGTAGAGGGAACATCTGGGAGGACCCACACTGCCAATTCACTTGTAGGACTCACCACGTACCCCTGAAATTCACGTACCCCACTCTGACTGCAAAATCGCGTGTGAAACTTCCCGCGAACCCCAGAAATACATGTACCCTGGTTAAATCACCTGTGAAACTTCCCGCAAACCCCAGAAATACACGTACCCTGCTGAAATTGCATGTGAAACTTCCTGCAAACCCCAGAAATACACGTACCCTGCTGAAATCGCGTGTGAAACTTCCCGCAAACCCCAGAAATACATATACCCTACTGAAATCGCGTGTGAAACTTCCCGCGAACCCCAGTTATACATGTACCCCACTCGCACAGGCCCTTCCGCGTGTGAAACTTCACGCGAACCCCCATAATACACGTACCCTGCTGATTGCGTGTGAAACTTCCTGCGAACCCCAGAAATACACGTACCCTGCTGAAATCGTGTGTGAAACTTCCCGTGAACCCGAGAAATACACGTACCCGGTCGAAATCGCGTGTGAAACTTCCTGCGAACCCCAGAAATACACGTACCCTGCTGAAATCGAATGTGAAACTTTCCGCGAACCGCCGTAATACACATACCATGCTGAACTTGCGTGTGAAACTTCCCGCAAACTCCAGTTATACACGTACCCCACTCGCACAGGCCCTTCCGCGTGTGAAACTTCACACGAACCTCCATAATACACGTACCCTGCTGAAATCGCTTGTGAAACTTACCGCTAACCCCAGTTATACACGTACCCCACTCGCACAGGCCCATTCGCGTGTGAAACTTCACGCAAACCCCCGTAATACACGTACCGTGCTGAAATCACGTGTGAAACTTCCCGCCAACCCCAGTTATACACCTACCCCACTCGCACAGGCCCTTTCGCGTGTGAAACTTCCCGCGAAACCCCGTAATACATGTACCCTGCTGAAATCGCGTGTGAAACTTCCTGCAAACCCCAGTTATACATGTACCACACTCGCACAGGCCCTTTCGCGTGTGAAACTTCCCGTGAACCCCCGTAATACACGTACCCTGCTGAAATAGCATGTGAAACTACCCGCGAACCCCAGTTATACACGTACCCCACTCGCACAGGCCCTTTCGCGTGTGAAACCTCACACGAACCCCAGTAATACACGTTCCCCACTTGGAGTTTGCTGTTTGGCAGCCCTGTGAACTGGTCCAGAGTTAGCGCAGCCCTTTGCGCTGGATTGGGGATTTTTATGGCTTTTCCCTGCGCTAGAGGCGTTCTTGGGGGCGTAACTGGCGCTGCTGCAGGGTCGCTGCGCCACTCTGCGCCAGGGCTGATTTTGGAGGCAAAAATTCATGAAAACGCTGTGCGCAGAAATCGATTTTAGCCCACGCGGCTGGCGCAGACATTCGCACGCGCACACTGTGCGCCAGCCGCGTGCGCCACTTTTGTGCGAAATTCTTTGAATTACCCTGTTTGTCTCATTAGACCATGCATCTATTTTCTGTGCTTGTACTTTGCCATGATTCCCTAGGAGTAATCTGTTTTAGCGTGACCCTGCTTTACTGGTGTCTTGAATAATTTACTTTTTAAAGTGCCTTCCTTTGCTCTCAGTCTTCCCATCCAGCAAGCTAAAATGGATAATGTCTGTGATGAGCAGGACACTGTCCGGGCCTGGGGAAAATTATACCCTGCCCCTCCTTAATTTGACAAGTGATGTCCGTGTCCCTCTTGATACCTCAGCAAGAGTAAATACAGGTGTTGATGCCTGAGACCTCTGCAGCAGCACAGCTGCTGCCTGCTTACCCTATTGCTTATTCACCTCTTTCAGCACTACAACCTGTATCCTTTCTTCTTTTGCCTCTTTGCAGCTCAAAATCACTACTCCACCCACTCCCTGCATTACCATAATTTCCTCCCCATCTGTAAAGTGTATTGGAACATTTTCCAGAAACCACTCTAGTGTGTCTAGAACTATATTCCAACCTACTGAATTTAGTCAACTGTTGCACATCCAGCACTTCTGGGACCTCTGGTACCTATAATGTCACTGCCCCCTCCATCTCCCTCTTTGCCTTCACCTCTTGTAGCTGTGGTCAGCTCTCCATTGTCAGCCATGCTTGTGCCTCCCTCTCCTCTCACTGAGGCAGCGGAAACCCTCCATTATCAGCCCTGCCTCCAGCCAATTTACGATCTGTCCACAGAAATGGAACCCAACCCAATCCTATTTCACCAAAGCAAATTGTTCGTGAAAAACTAGGAACTGTGCTGCTGCTTTTAAGTGTGAGACAGGTGGCTCGGTGTCGGGAGAATCAAAGACCAATGGAAACAGTTTCCAGCTTAAGTGAGAGCTTCCCCATGAAAATCTATCTTTTAAATTATGTTTTCTGCCTTTTGCTCACTACCACAACAAGGGTGTACGAGCAGGATGCAGGTAATCACCAGCACACCTGAGAAATAGCCCTCAATTTATTAGGCCTTTCACTCCATTTCATGCAAATTCTGGGCTTTTGTCACTGTCAAGTGAAAACAGGAGATGTAGATTTCACTCATTTAAAATGTAACTTAATTTGAAAAATGTATGTAGATTCCAGAATCTGTGAAAACTATCATCCTGTCAGCCAGAGAACACAGACTGCATTACAGACATTTCAAAATGATAAAAGCCCAATGGTAGGATGCTGTCACATCTTCTGAAAAGTGGATTCATGCTGTTTTCCTCTTGTTCATCAAATGAAGGTAATGGATCATCATCCAAGCGGAGTAATGCATTTTTTTCTCCAACAACAGTCAGATTATTTTTACAAAGCATATAATAATATGTTGGGCTTTAATAATGTCCTACAGTTTATATATGTAGAAAAACATTGATTATGTTGCATTGGTTTGAATAACATTGGTGTTTGGTTCAGCCTGATATTGTGCGGACTACATTGTGGTCTGAGTTTTAACTCTGAGCTAGCTAGCCCTCCCACCTTTTGTGAATGTTCCCGGGGAGAATGTTAAAAGAAAACTTACAAATTCAAATAATTTGAAATATGTGTGCTTTCCAGAAAAAGTGAAAAGATGGTCAGATTTACAAGCCAGCATCAAAGGAAAATGTATCCATTATTTAGGGTCTTTTGACCATGCTCCCTCACCAAAATCAGCCATTAACTCTATTTCTAAAATTAATGTTATTCATAATTCTGGAACTGCAAGACATTGAACATGAAACCTAGTGTGTTATGAAGATGAAAAACTCCTCATTAATTTGATTCAGTGTCTGTACGTTACTCAGATTGTATTCAAATTAAATCTTCATCACTTTCTGAAACAAAATGCCAAATAGAAATGCCACATACCCAGGTGTTCTTCTTGATTTCATTGAATAAGTATATTGCTGTCGTGAATTATGGAAGAACAAAATGGCATATAGCAGTGTAGGAGTGAAATAGGCCCTCTCCCTTGTTAATTTCAAGAATATAGAAAATAAAATCATCCATCGAAGATTGGAGGTGTGCATTCAATGGGTGTGCCTAACAGTTGGGTAAGCCAATGGAATGACCAGGCCAATCAAATTAGAAGACTTAAACATTTTATTTTCCACACTTTAAAAACTGGACAAACAGACTGGCTAGGATTCTGGCATTGTTTGAAAGGAGTGCCTTTTTATGATAGCAACAAGCTATCAGCCCAACTGTAGGGGTGCTAAGCAGGTAATATTTGCAAATGAGGAGCCTTGTCCAGGAAAGAGACTGAAGTTGATGGTTAAATGTTAAATGTTAACTGTTAAAGGTATTTGCACCGCGCACCGTCACCAACGGAATCGGTCCCCAGGCGCTCTGGTGGATCTGAAAATGATAAGGTAGGGTAGGGTGGGTTAGTAAGGTGAAGAGGGAGTAGGATAGTGAGAGGAGTGGTGTTCTGTTGGCAGCTTCAACTCGGTATACACCAGATGCTGAGCTTTGGTGCGGGTAGCGGATCGGTGACAGGCCGCATGTGCTGTTGGTCGGGCTTATGTGTTGTTGCAGTGTTGTGAAGTGCGTGTGGCTTGTTGTGCGAGGGATGGTTGTGTGAGTTTTTTGAGTGAGATAAGTATGCAGAGTTTGAGCTTATATTGGTTAGTGGGTTACCTGACCTTTGGCATGTTGGCATTTGCAGTTCTGTCCCAGTGTGGCACCAGTTGAACCCCACAACTCTATCTGGATGCGGTGCGGGCCAATGTTTAGAATTCAATCTGGGTGTGGGCAAGCCAGCATTCACAGTCCCATCCAGATGCGGCGCAAGCTAGCGTCCAGGAATCTGTCCAGGTGTGGGCATGCTATCACTCGCAACCCTATCTGGATGCTACGAAGGCTGGTGTTCACAATTCCAAGTGTGGCACACGCCAACATTCAAGTTTCATCTAGGGGCGGGCTTGCTATCCTTCAATCAATCTCATCTAGATGCGACGCATACCAATGTCCACAATTCTAGGTGTGGCCTGTGCTAGTCTTCGGGTTTCGCATAGGTGGGGGCATGCTAACGTTCGAAGTCCTATCTAGATGTGACGCAGACTAATATTCACAAATCTACCTAGGTGTGGGCATGTTGGCATTCAGGTTTCCCCTAGGTGCGGGCATGCTAACATTCATGGTCCTATCTAGATGCGATGCAGGCTAATATTTTCAATTCTGTCTAAATGTAGACATGCTAATATTCATACTTCTATCTAAGGGCGGGCATGCTAGCATTCAAAGTCCCCTCTAGATGCGACGCAGGCCAATGACCACAATTCCGTCAAGTGTGGCCATGCTAATATTCTCAATTCTATCTAAGTGCATCTGCCGGTCTGGATATGGTGCGTCCGGTACGTGCGAGTGGGTGAGTTGCTTGAGGGCTTTCGTCTGGGTCTAAGTATGTGATCAGTCTCTGGAGTCTTCCTTTTGTGGCTATTTTCCATGGTATCTTATGCTCTGTCGAGTGGTTTGTTCTGTGGTTTGAGTGTTTGTCCAGATTGAGAGTGGCCGGGATTGGAGTTATTTTCATTGTTGTTTTAATGTCTGTGCATTCTGGTGCATCTCCGTTGTGGTTACCCTGTGAAGAGCCATGATTTGAGGAGTTTCCTGAATGCTAGGTGGTTTGTTGTGTTCTGTATATTCTTAGGTAGGTCATTCCAGGTTTTGGGTGCCTGGTGGGAAAAAGAGGATCATCCAAGTTTTTTTTCTGTTGTTGGGTTTTGGTTCTAGGCGTATGTTGGTGCTTGATCTTAGTGTTCTTGTCGGTTGATGTAGGCGTAGTTTGTCGCTTAGGAATTCTGCGCCTTGTTTGTGTATTGCTCTGTGCGTGATGCACATGGATTTGAACTTTATTCAATGTTTTAGTGGTAGCCAGTGTAGTATTTTTAGCGTGGGTGTGATGTGTTCTCTTCGGGGTAGCTTGAGGAGGAGTCTGGCTGCTGCATTTTGTATGCATTGCAGTTTTTTTAGAAGTCGTTCGGGCATACCCAGGTATAGGCTGTTGGCATAGTCTACTCTGGACATGATCAGAGCCATGATGGTAAGTGTTTTGTTGGCGAACGACAGGAACGGTAGGATCCTTTTTGCTGCTCGCAGGAGGAAGAAACATTTCTTGATTACCGAGCTTACTTGTGGTTCTAGAGTGAGATTGTTATCCATCAGGACCCCTAGGTTTTTTACAGTTGATGATGGTTCTGGTGTGGTGCCGAGCTCTCTTGGCCAGGGGATGTAGTTTATGTCTCCTCCCTTTTTTGATACGATCATTATCTCTGTTTTGCCTGGGTTGATTTTGAGATGGTTGAGGTTCATCATGTTGAATATGTCACGAAGGCAATTCTCTAGTGTGGTGTTTTCTTCTCAGGTATCTTGTAGGTTGAAGATTATTTGAGTATCGTCGGCATAGTTGTAGCATGTTAGGCCATGTTTTTGATGAGTTTGATTAGTAGGTACATGTAGATGTTGAATAGCAGCGGGGAGAAGGATGAACCTTGTGGTACTCCACACGTGGAGTCTCTGGGTTTGGATTTAAAAGGTTTCATCCATACGGTTTCTCTTCTGTTTGTTAGTAAGAATTTGATCCATAGTAGGGCAGTCTCTGTTATCCCTAGTCCTCTAATCTCTTTATGAGGATGGTGTGGTTGACAGTGTCGAAAGCTGCAGACATATCAAGGAGAATCAGGGCGGTACTGTTGTCCGAGTCTGCGTTTGTTTTTAGGTCGTCCCATATTGAGAGAAGAGCTGATTCTGTTCCTCTCATAGGTCTGAAACCGACTTGTGCCTTGTCTAGTTGGCAATGCTCTTCTATGAATTCTTGGGTTGTTTGGTAGACATACGTTTCTAGCAGTTTGGCTATGTACAGTATGTTGGAGATGGGTCTATAGTTAGATAAGTCCTCTACGTTTCCTGTTGTGTCTTTGAGTAGCGGCTTGATGAAGGCTGATTTGAAGGTCTGTGGTACTTTACCTGCTGAGATTGAGAGGTTGAGGAAGTTCCTGTGGTATTCCATGGGGGTTCCTTGTTTGAGAATTCTTTTGTATATATCTGGCGGGCAGGGGTCTTTAAGAGAGCCTGATTTGTTGCTTTGGTTTACCAGTTTGACGAAAGCCTCAACTGATATTTCTGGGAAGTTTCATAGCTTGTTTGCGTGTTCCTCGTTGGTGTCGGTGGGGTTTGCACTGTGATTGCTTGGTCTGTTTTGAATGGTGTGTTGGATGGAGGTTATTTTGTTTTTTGAAGTGGTCTCCGGGGTCCTCGCAGAGTTTCATCGATGGAATTGCCGTGTTGTTGCAGCCCAGTGGGTTTTTTATTTCGTTTATGATTTTGAATAGTTCTTTCTGAGCGTTTGTTGCTCTGAAGATTCGGTTGTCGTAATGTTTCCACTTTGCTTTTTGTATTTCCTTTTTATATGAGCGGATCTGTTGTAGGAATTTCAATCTGTTTGCAGATGTGTTGTTGGTCCTCCATTCAGATTCTAGTTTTCATTTTTTTTCTATTCATGGCATTGAGTAGTGGGGTGAACCACTTTGCTGTGGTTTTCTTACGTGATGGGGTGAAGGGCTTTTCTTTGGCGATGTCATCTAGGGTTGTTGCGATCCAGGTATGAAGTAGGGCAACTTTATTGTCTAGATATGCTTCTTCCATGGTTGATGCTTGTAGTTTGCTGAGTTCTAGGAGTTCGGTTAGGTTGGAGTTTTTTATGGTTCTCCAATTTCTTTTCATCATGATGGGTCGTTTTTCTTGTTGCTTTTTTGTTGGAGCGGTCGTTGTGATTATGAATGGAATGATGAGGTGGTCGCTCCAGAGTATTTGGATTGGGGGTGCCGTGGTGATGAGATCCTTGTTGGCGAAGATTGCGTCAAGTGTGTGTCCTGCTGAGTGGGTTGCTCCTTTGACTAGTTGTTGTAGGTTCATGGCTGCTAGTTGGGCGGTTAAGGATTTTTGTGTGGTTGTGGTTTCTTCGTCGAACCAGATGTTGAAATCTCTGAGGATGATCAGATGATTATAGTTGATGGCTAGGGTGGTGATTGCGTCCGTGAAAGCGTCTATGAAAGTTGCATCGTTGGTTGGTGGTCTGTATATCAGTATGAATTTCAGGTTAGTTTTGGGGTTTACTGAAAGTCGTAGTATTAAGGATTCGCATTTCTCGATGGTTAGAGGATCTTCCATTTTGATGGCAAGTTGGTCCTTGTGGATGATTGCTAGTCCCCCCCCTCTCTTTTGGATTTTCTGTTTGTTTGGATGCATTTGAAGTCGTCAGGCAGGCAGTTGTTGAGGGTGATCTTGTAGTTGTCGTCTAGCCATGTTTCGGTTTTAAATAGGATGTCTATGCCTCCTTCTGATAGGAGGTCGTAGATTTCAGTTTAGTGTTTGGACATTGACCTTGCATTTAGTAGGTTACAGTGGATTCTCTGGGTGAGATTTTGTTTTGAGGTTATTTGTTGTTCCAGTTTGTAGTTGTCTGTTCGTGGTATTTCCGCGTTGATGTCGGTAGGATGAAGAACGGCAATGGCTGCTTCTTCATTGAAGCGGTCCATTAAGTTTGTAACAGGGCTGATTATTCTTGGTGTTTCTGCTGTGATGCTGTTCGGGTGGAGATCAGTGGTGTTTTCTTTTTGTTGGGTGGGAGGTAGCATTGCTGGTTGTCGGTGCTTCGCCGTATTGTACGGGATGTAGTGGAAATCGATGTTGTCATTCTGTTCTTGTGATGTAAGGTGTGATGGGGTCGGTGCCCTCCCACTCTCTTGTTGAGTGCTCCCATCGTTTTTCTGCGTGTTTCAGGAAATTCTTTGCATGTTTCGAGGTTTCCGTGTTGGGGTGTTGGTGTACCGTGGTTGTTGCGAGGTAAGGTGTGAGGTATAAGGATTTTTCTCTTGTGGATTTTGTTCCGGTTATGGCTGTGTTGGGTGTGTTTCCTCCCAGTGGGGCTGCTTCTTGTGGGTTCTGTCGGCATTGTGTGTTCGCGTCTCTTGTTGCACGGTCTTGTTCTCTTTCTCAGCGTCCTTTTCTGGGCCGGGCCATTTTCCAGTTTAAATGCAGGCGTAGTAAGGTAGTTGGTCCTCTATGCTATGTTGTGCAGACGCAGTGCCCTCGTTTTTTCCTTCTCTGGATACGCTTGGGTGTTCTGTGGCTCAGTGTTGCTTTTCTGTCGGTGGGTAGGGTGTGTTTCCTAAGGGTGCACTGTCGGGGGGGGTTAGGGTGTTAACGGTCTGCAGGAATGGGACTTAATGAAGTTAGGTTGTGGTGGGTTTCCGGGATTGATAGAGTACTGAGCTAAGCACAGTTAGATTATTTGAAAGACTTGTATAGTGGGAGGGAGTCCTATTAGTGCAATTTAAACGTCACACGATGCAGTTTGGAGACAGAACCCCTGCCTATCAGTGCAATCTAGATATCATACAAAGCAATTTGGAGATAGGGCCCCTGCTAAATTTGAGAGACCTGTATAGTGGGAGAGAGGCCTATCAATGCAATCTAGACATCATAAAATGCGGTTTGGGGACAGAACCCCAGCTAAATTTGAGACCTGTATAGTGGGAGAGAGGCCTATCAATGCAGTCTAGAACATCATACAATTTAATTTGGGGACAGAACCCCAGCTAAATTTGAGAGACCTGTATAGTGGGAGAGAGGCCTATCAATGCAATCTAGAACCTCATACAATGCAATTTGGGGACAGAACCCCAGCTACATTTGAGAGACCTGTATAGTGGGAGAAAGGCCTATCAATGCAATCTCGACATCATAAAATGCAACTTGGGGACAGAACCCCATCTAAATTTGTGAGACCTGTATAGTGGGAGAGAGGCCTATTAATGCAGTCTAGAATATCATACAATGCAATTTGGGGACAGAACCCCAGCTAAATTTGAGAGACCTGTATAGTGGGAGAGAGGCCTATCAATGTAATCTAGAACATCATACAATGCAATTTGGGGACAGAACCCCAGCTAAATTTGAGAGACCTGTGTAGTGGGAGAGAGGCCTATCAATGCAATCTAGACATCATACAATGCAATTTGGGGACAGAGCCCCAGCTAAATTTCAGAGACCTGTATAGTGGGAGAGAGGCCTATCAATGCAATCTAGAACATTGTACAATGCAATTTGGGGCTAGAGCCCCAGCTAAATTTGAGAGACCTGTATAGTGGGAGAGGGGCCTATCAATGCAATCCAGAACATCATACAATGCAATTTGGGGACAGAATCCCAGCTAAATTTGAGAGACCTGTGTAGTGGGGGAGTGGCCTATCCATGCAATCTAAACATCATACAATGCAATCATCTTCTTTACTTTGGGTTTGGTAAGAGCTCAGAGTCTGGGGCAGAGTGGTTGCTCTACTCCTGACCCAGGCCACTCATACCTTTCTGGTCCTTGTAGATGATGGTTGACGGCCAGCCACTGCTTCCACTGCAGACACTGGTTGACACTTCTTGGAGCCGCCTCTGTTGGAGCCGCCCTTGGCCTTAGTTGATGGTGACAGATTACACCTGTGCTAGAGGGGACCAAAGATCAAGGAAGACAAGATGCCTAACTGAGGCTAGTTCCATGAACTAAATGAATTGCCCTGCCTATAAAAAAACCTAAACCAAATCAGATTTGCCCTCCAACCTCTTTTGTGCTATATCCCAGCAGGAGGTGGTATGGAAGTGCTAAAGGGTGCCAATTCGCAATAGAATACAGGAATACTGTATTGTGAAATACATTTTAATTCTCACTATAATTGCGTGTCAAATGAGATGTCCTTTCATGAAAATCAAATGCATTCTGCTGTTAGTATATAGTTAAACTGATCATATGTCAGTGCATTTGGAGGAAAGATCTTTACAATTCTAATTGCATTGCATTGTACCCAGTGGGGCCGACTCATGGAATTTCACGCAGAAATTGTGCAAGAGCGACGCGCCGAGAAGGACATTGCACGAGTCTGCACACAGAAAAAAAATTGCGCGCCACACATATTCATGGAATTGGAAGAGCAAAATAACCGTATTTGCAAGAGGGTACACCCCTGACACACCCACATGCAAAGCAGAAAACTGCCAGATCAGCTACCTTTGCACGGTCCACCGGCTCAAGTACATGTACCCTTCAAATAGTGCATGGGTGCCCCCATAAGCAGGCTTTCAAATGTGGGACCAAAAAATCATAACTCACCAATAACTCAGGAAATCTGTCTGCGAACCCACATGGAAAGTTCCTGCACCCCGCTAAACTGCTAACGTGCATCCTTAATTTACATCGGAACCCCGATTGAGCACACGCATCCCGAAATCTGACACGTAAGCCCACCTGAATGCTGAAAATTCAACGCACAAATGTACTTATGCCTGCCTCCGGATGGCGGATCATATGAAGGACTTGCATGGCCATTTCCCAGCTGTGACATTGTGCGATCGAATCCATGAATACATCTCATGCTTTGCGATTGTGGGCATGCGAGGGACTGCCTGCAGGCTGTTCCTCAGAACGCCCACTTTTTTGCAAGTTCTCCCCCATTTTTGGTGTTCTTGCCCCTTCCCAGCCCTCTGTGCAAGCTATGCCCACCCTCTGCTTCATTCACTGGGAGAATTACTCTCTACTCCTGGTAAACACTTCATTCTTATATCAATGTAGTAGTCATTCCTTCAATGTTAAACTACAATGGACCGCAGGCTTTTCCGTGTCCTTCTGTAAAGGCTCCACACATTGTTCCTTAAGCACTTGAGTAGACAACTCACTTTAACTACTTTCAGAAAGTAGAAAAACTCATTGCCTTATTTGGCTCCCACTTAAAACTCTGATGATTGATATCTTTTCCAGAATGTTCTATACCTTTCTTTTTTGTCTCTCTAATGGTTTCACATTCCTATTGAGGGGATTGTTTGCCAAAGCTCTTGTGCTATCCAATGACGTTTGTTCGGCCACAGCGATGAGGGAGAAAATTCCCCATGCCATCTGTTTTAACAGAACTCTTAGGGGAATCACTGTGATAAGGGAGATGGCTCCCTTACCGCTCTGCTTGAGAGATGGTATTGGGTGGACCACTGCAATGAGGGAGTTAATTCCTGATGCAGAATGCTTGATCAGTTTTATTGGATGAACCACTTCAACGAGGGAGAGGACTCCCGATGCACTCTGTTTGTGCAGTGGTATTGAGATGACCACTGCGACGAGGGAAATGATTCCCAATGCTTGAGCAGCGGTATTGGATTGGCCACTCCGATGAGGGAGATGACTCCTGATGCACTCTGCTTGAGCAGTGGTATTGGACTTGCCACTGCAACGAGGGAGATGACTCCTGATGCACTCTGCTTGTCACAGTGGTTTTGAACTGACCACTCAACAAGGGAGATGACTCCTGATTCACTCTGCTTGAGCTGTGGTATTGGACTGACTATTGCAATGACGAAGATGAATCCTGATGCATTCTGCTTGCTTTGGGCCTCTTCCCAGAGCTCAATCGATCTTCCCGCTGTTTGAGTTACCTGCGGTACCTTGAGGACATGGCTCTGGTTCTTCACAGGGTTGCAAGGACTCTCCTCCTCCTTCTTGCTTCCTCTGCAGCTCTGCAGCAGGTTGGTGGTCTCAGCATCATTTCTATATATGACGGTCCACCTTTCTGTGGTCACGCCACCACCAATTGAGTCAGTTTCCTGTGGCTCACAGGCTGCTCCAGCTACGTACTGTTCTGCTTGTCCCATCCTGGAGAGATGGCACTGCTTCAGCTGCAGCATTCCACGTTTGAACTTCCTTGACTTTGTTTCCACACTCTTCTGGTGAGGTCTCCATAATCCATTCTTGCTTCCTACTTTATACTGTTGACTCCGGCACTACATAATGTCAACACCATCTTGGAACGTCTCTTTGATACTCTTCATGTCTCCACTGACCAACCTTGTTACAGTACTTGTTACAGACCACATTTGTCCCGATTTCACGTTTGTTTTTTATATTTATTTACATTCTTGATAAAGCCACATTTTTTGTGCCCAGTTATTGAAGTTGCTGACCTGGCATAATATAAATACATTGACCAACATATATCTCACAGAACTATCCCTCAATGAATCTCCTGCCTCATGAAACATCTGATTTGGCTCTTGGAGAAGGACACCACTCCCCCCCAAGCACAACAGGCATAGCTGTATCATCAACGACATGGGTGTTTAGATCTGAGAAGTATACCTCCCCTCACCACCCCCATGCCCTTCAAATGCAAAGCAATGCCACACTTTATCATTTCAATTTCCTTTATATGATATCGATCGGGTTGTCAAAGGCAACACAAACAAATGTCTTGGGGAAGCAAATAGATTCACACAGGTTTCTGATACACACAAGAAATTGAATGAAATTGAATACATTATAGGCATGATTCTATGGTTCAATAGCACATGGGATGGCTTTTAGTTTTTACAAATTGATGGAAAGGGAATACAAACTAGAACATTTATTTTGCTCGTGGTAAAGAGACGTTAGGGGGGAGACATGCACAAATATCTCACATGGCCTACTAGAAAAAATACAAAGCAAAAGGCATTAGGAATAAAAGGTTCAAAGGTGTTTAATAGTGATCAGAATAGATAACCAAACATCTTTCAAATTCAGAAATATTTCTCTAAAGAACATAGTCAGTCTGGATTTTTTGCAAATACTGTCGCTCATAAAGCTGACACTATTCCAAAAAGGAAGCTCCTTTTATATGGCACCTGAACATCCAAGAGCACACACCATGTAATAGCAGATACATCCGCTCTGAGTGGCATTTTGAAAGGAAACCCCACGCCAAAAGCCACAGAATGGGCTTGGCTGCTAGTGTTGCCTAGGTCTGAGACCCTAGATGTACGCAATATCTAGAGGCTACGATTATAATTGAACTGCAAGCGAGGCTGGTTGGACTTTAGCCCAGCCTAAACTTTGACACACTTACATATTCACCGATACTGTGACACCTGCGCATAACGGGTGCTACTTCCTGTCCCAACAAGTTCCGGAATGCTTACAGTGTGGCAATGTGTACATCCATACAGACATTGGAAACTGATCTGCTGCAGGTGCACATGCATTATACTAATCATATATAGCTTTCTCTGACGCAATATGCACTCATGCCTGAACACATCAGTGTAAACAAAGAGAAAGCTGGACTTAAGTTCCACTAAAACACGTGCTTTTCCCTACGCAATATCTCTCACATCTTTTCCGCTGCTCACCTTATCTGACTGCACAGGTTGTGTCCTCTCCACTCACACAGACAGCCTCCTGTGGGAATGAGCCTAACAGTGAAGGTTCAACACAAACGAAACACGTCTCTATCCAATTTACCATCGAAAATGATTGCTGTTGCTGTCACATTGCAAACAAACACTTAAGTTCTCTGCTCCCGAGCACCTTCGCACTCTGAAGTTCAAGCGTCCTGGTTCGCTCATCGTTGTACTGTGGAAAGCATCGTGGGCGCTTATGTGACAGTGCAAGCGATTGATGTATTATTGTGCGATCACCGTGTATTCCAATTACACTAAAAGCATGCTAACCCCGATCTGAGTGACTATCTACAGTCTGATGACCCCCTTTTTAAAGAAAACGCTGGAGCCATTTTCTTAAGTGTCTGCAAGCACTCCATGATTTCAGCATCACTCTTTCCCTAGGCATTTGCTCCGTGGCATTGCGAGAGAAACTCATATTCATTATTTCATATTCAAAAGGGATCATTGCGAGTCCTGCAGACTGGGATAATAAAGCAGTGGCACTAGTGTAGTGACCGGGGGTTGGACTGCTGGCAACACTCACACGGGTACTGGGCCTTCTTTCTTCGCATGCGCACAGTGATCCAGAGACATCAGATCTGCCCCCAATGCACAGAACATGGCGCAGATTTGCCACAGTATTCAGCATTGATGCATTGCGGTCTCACATTAGCAACACCCTGATCATTCATTTTACCGGATTGGCCCAGTTTGTATTCAAGCGCAGCAGTGATGTGTAAAATTTACTAATTCGAGTTGAGGTTGTGAACATATGAAACACCATTATTGTTCACATGGAAGCATAAAAAACGTGTACGGTGTTATAAATGCGAAGTCACTATCAAAGACAGGGTGCCCGCCATATGCTGTGGCAGAGGCTTTGCAGACGGGCCTCATTACACAGTAGGCGGTAAGGGTTTACCGGTACCGGAAAGGGCACCGGTACCGGTAAACCCTTACGGCCTTACTACGAGTTCCCTTTGTGGGACGCGACCTTAACGGCTGGTTTTACCAGCCGTTAAAGTAGGGTGCCGCAAAGTGACCTTGGTGCTAATTAGGGTACCGCAATTTGCGGTACCGTAATTAGCGCCTTCCCCATTCCCATTACCCCCTATTGGGGCAAAAATGGGAATGGGGAAGTACCTTGGTGAATGGGGACTTACTGCCCCCACTCACCTTGGAGTAGGGCGGTAATTCCGCCATCCACCAAGGCGGACACGGTAAAATACCGGCGGCAACCATGGCGCTAATACCGCCTACCGTGTAATGAGGCCTTTGTCGATTCAATCTTTGCAATGGCATGGCTCAGAATAGCTGTAATGCCTTTCTCATCAGCTTATATCATTATAATAGACGCGATACTGCAAGCATTATTTGCGAATGGACTGTCTCTTTCCTGTTTACTTCTGTTTTTTTTTTTTTGATCAAACGGTGATCTGGACATCTCTAGCATTTAGGCTACAGTGCTCAATTCTTCAGCAATTAACCTTCAGATGCATCACACTCTGTGCTGGCTTTTGAGTGCTGGACTGCCTGAGTATTTATTTCATACGCTTCCTTCCTCTGCTTCCAATGGTCTATCATTTCTGTCTGTCTCGGTTCCTTGTGCTTAGAAGAGAAAGCTTTACCAAAGTTTCACAAACTGAGGTCATTACCTATTTTGCCCACGTACCTCTGACATGGAAAAATGTTATGGAGCTTTGTTAACAGTTATTAACACATGGAGATCGTTATTGCCCTGCTCAGAGCCAATCAGAATGTCCAAAATGCAATAAATAACCACTGGCATTGACTGCATTCTTAACATTCTGTCTTCAAAAGCAAACTGAGAAACACCAATGCAATTTCCATGCACAACGTTTATCAACAAGACTGTAACAAATCAACTTCTGGTGGTCCAGGGGTGAATATTGATTTCTAAACCATCAATCAGCTCCCCACACCTCGAATACACCAGCAGGGATCCACTGCTTCTTCAATGTCCTTTAAGGCAGATGGCCCACAGCTGTGGAGTGTGTGTTGTCCTTGGATGTAGGTTCAGAGACCTTCTGGCACTTTGTACCTAGGAAGCTTGCTGCAGATCCTGGCAGGGCATGCTGTGTGCTGGCTGGGTACAGGTTCTGAAGCAGCAGGAGGGTCCTCTGAGTTCTGTATCTCCCTCTGTTTCCTGTGAGATGTTTAGAGGAGGGATCTTGCTTCCCTCTTTGGAAATCTTAGCCTTCCTTCACTGGCGGAAGATATAAGGCAAACTGTACCATCAACCAAGGTCCAAGGTCGAGTTCTTCTTTGTTACTTATGGTGAAGTCGTCGGATGATCTTCCAAAAGAGGGGCTCAGTCTTCTTTTAAAGTCAAGTGAACCACAGTGACGGATGGAGGCCAAACCTACCTTAATGGAACCAATCCTGGGATCCCTACCAACAATCCCCTGTATGTGTGAGGTCATAACCAGCGTGTTTTGCAACAGGAAAGGTAAAGGGGGGATACTTGTGAGACTAAACCCACCCATCATCATGTCTATTGTTGATCAAAAAGTTTCTCTGGTTAATTGTCCTCTCTATGTGGTCCCTGTTAAAGTGGCAGGTCTACATTAAAGCTGTGGCGAGACCAGACTCTCTGGCTCCTGCAAACCACATTCCCATACCTTATGAATGAGATCCCCCTACTAGGGTCGCCTACTGTAAACACCAGCCCGAGGGCGAGAGTTGGTTTCAGGTTAACACAGTTACATATGAAAGGTTGTTGGATTTCCGGTCTCCTTTGTTAACCTCTGCAGTCAGGACCAATTTAGGCATGTTTGAAGGACAGTATATTGGTATGTTTATCACTGTAATAAGATGCAGGGCCTAACAAAAGAGCAGGGCGGATCCAGGGAGCCTATGTCAATTAATCATGCTGGCCATGTCACAGGCAAGGTTGGCCATGCCCCGTCCTAGAAATGAACTAGTTTACTCCTGGCGGTCACATTCCAGCTAAATTATGACAGGGTGTATTGTGTCTGTTGGCTGTGTCCACCCACAGTGCATGGGTCAATGCATTTGTCATGGTGTGAGCATAGGAAAATGTGTGTGGATTAGCCCCACACATTTTCCTGAGTTTGGTCTACCATCATTCCATTTAATTAAACATTAAATGGCACTGTTCATACCGTCGCCGCCAGGGTCATAATGAGGCCCAATGTCTCTTAGACTACAATGTGCATGTAAGCACAAACGTATGTTAAAAAGAGAAATCGTTCTCAAATATTTACTATATGTCAGAAATATCATGTAGAAATTACACAGACTTCAGAGTCTAATTGCATGTCAAGTTGGGAGATGGAAGAAAAATGTAGCTCTGTTATTATTATTATTATTATTATTATTATTATTATTATTATTATTATTATTATTATTATTATTATTATTATTATTATCATTATTATTCATACTTTAATAATAAAAATCTTATTATATTGATTGAGCACAGAGCTAGCATCAGGAGGCAACATAGGGGGAGGGCACTGAAGGAAAAAGTGACACAAGGGAGAGGGGAGCTAACAACGAAGGGTGGGAAGGGTGGGCAATATGGCAGTAACAGATATACAAGCAACTAGGGAAGTAAACAAAGGGAAGCAGATGACCGCCCAGTATCAGGTTAGGTGGTGAGTAGAGGGGATGTGGACCTAGGTGTTAGGGAGGAGCCATTCCTTTAAGAGGAGGTTCTTGAACTCCTTCCTGAAATATACATGCAACGGGGTGAGTATGATTGTGACAGGGAGGAGGTGCCAGAGTCTGGGGGCCTAGAAAGAGAATAACTGTCTTCTGGTTGTTTCCTTCCTGCAAGGGCAGAGTTCAACTCTTCACATGTCCTATCATCTGGTGGGTCATAGGCCTCGGGAGATGCTGAGTTTTTCAGCAAGAAAGCTTGAGACCACAGGGTACCAGCCTTGTAGTTGATGTATCAGGATTTGAAGCTGACATTTGCTTGCATTTGGAGCATGTACAGTTTGAGGAGGCTCAGGGTGATGTGCTTGGATTTGTGGGGGTCCTTTGATGAGTCATGCTAAAGCATGTAGGACACATCTCACTGGTGCCAGGGTAGTTGCCGGCAGGGTACCCAAAGAGGTAGTTCAACCATCCAGGTGGGAGGAGACCAAAGCATGTACAGCAGGTCTGAACTTGTTTTCTGCGATGAATGGCTTGAATATCCACAGGATGGAATGTTGCTACCAAGCCATTTGAGTCTTCCTTCCTATGAACTTTTTGAGGGAGAACTGACTGTCGATGTTGAACCCAAGAGACTTGCTGCAGATGGTGTGAAAGATCACCATCTGGCAAAGGGGTAGAAACCCTCTTTTTATTTTTATTAAACTGAATTTCTGCTGTCAAAGAGTCCTCTGACATCTGTCACCTCCTGGAAGAACTTGACCTTGGTGTCCTCGGTCTTACCGAGACATGGTTCACGGTCAGCTCTGTCACAAGCTTTGACACTCTCCTACCTGATGGCTAAAAGATTCTCTCTGTGCCCAGATCCACCCGGTCCAGAGGGGTTGTAACTCTGATCTTTCCCGAGTAGGTTCCTGCCTCTATCATTCCCATGCAGACCTACTCCTCTCTCCAATGCCTTCCCTGCAGGATTTCTCTATCTCCTGTCTACTGGCCTCCTGGTAAGATCACCTAATTTCTCTCTGAGTGGGCAGACCTCTCCTCCTCCCTCCTGGCCTCAACCAATCAACTCCTCCTTCTTGGTGACCTCAATATCAATCTAGACTCTCCTTGTTCCTCCTCTGTACTCTTCTGTGACCTCTGTGATTCCCTCTCCCTTTCTATCCTCACCTCTTGCCCAACTCACTATGCAGGACAAACACTTGATGACTTTATCTCCTCTGACCTCCCCCTCTCCATCCCTCTGACCACTCCTCTCTCCTGGAGTGATCATTACCTCCTTCCACTCATCTCTTCCTCTTCCCCCCAAGGCCAAACCTACCCCAACACTGCCACCTACCTTCCGAGACATCCGTCCCATGAAGCGTGTGTCAGTTGATGCTTTCGCCGCCACCTTCTTCCAACCCTCCACCTCTGGCTGATTCACATCCCGACCCAGCCCTTTCTTTGCTCTACTCTTCTATTTCCAATACTCCCTACGCTCTTGTCCCGGTCATGAGAATCCGTTTGAAGCCCAAAGTCAAGTGCAATTCTTGCTATGACTCTGACATAGCAACGCTTAAACGTAAGTGTAGGGTGGCTGAGAGGAAATGGAGGGCTTCTTGTTCATCCTCTGACAAGATGGCCTGTTGCCTGCTTCAAAGGCAATACTGACTCACTGTCCATGCTAAGAGAGCCCACATCCAAGGCTGCGTCTCTGCATCATCTAACAACTCGACTGAACTCTTTAAAATCTGCAAGGAACTGGCCAAATCTGCTGCAGTCTCTACCTCTCCTGTCACCTTCCAGGTGCTTTGCAATGCCCTTGCCCCCACTTCATCTCAAAAACCCAGGATACCCTGTCCACCCTCCTGTCCCCTCCCCTCTTCTCCCCTCTCCATCTGTGAACTCTGGCCCTCCTACAGCCTGCCTAATTCCAATCTATGAATGTCTCGTCTAAACAGTTCCTCACTCTTCTTCCAAAACCATCAAGGACCACATTGACACCCTCGCTCCTGTCCTGGCTGATTTCTAAAACCTCTCCTTCGCTAGCAGGAACCTTCCCTCCCCTCTAAAACACTCTCTTGTGCACCCTCTTCTCAAACAACTCACAGCTGACCCTTCTTGTGTGACTACCTATCGCCCAATCTCCATCACTCCTTTTCTGGGCAAACTCGTGGAGAAGCTTGCCATCTCGCAGCTTGACCTTCACTCTGATTCTATTGGTTCTCACCACAACCATAAGTCTGGCTTTAGAGCTGCCAGAAGCACAAAAACTGCTCTCATGAACATCCGTGAAGATCTGCTCTCAAACCTTGACTCTAACATCCCCTCTCTCCTCATCTTACTTGATCTCTCTTCTGCCTTTGGCACAGTCAACCATGCCATCCTGCTCAACCATCTCTGTGACAACCTGGGTATCACTGATCAGGCTCTGGCCTGACTGACCTCTTTCCTCTCAGACCGACCCTCCCTGGTCCAACTTGGGTCCTTCCTCTCCTCTATCTCACTGTCTAAGTGTGGTGTTCCCCAGGAGTCTAACCTTTCTCCCTGGCTGTCCAACCAATACCTGGCACCTCTCGCCCACTGCATTGCTGGTCTCTGTTCCAACTTTCAGTGCTATGCAGATGGCACTCAGTTTGCTTGCAGGCTCCTCTTTGCCGGCTCTTCTCCCGCTCCAATCCCAGATTGTCTGTCTGCAATCCAGGAGTGGTGTGCCATCAATGATCTCTGCCTCAATGCCAGTAAGACTGAGATCCTCTTCATCTGCAAACCTGCACCTTACTTTCCTGCCATTCTCTGGCTGGCCTCTCTTTGCCATCTTCCTGCTCCCACCTGTTAGGCTAAGAACCTCTGGATCATCTTTGACTTCACACTCTCCTTCTCTCCTCACATCTATGATGTCTCTAAGAAGTCAAATTAACAATTGCACCTCCTCAAAGTTATTCCTCCTTTCCTCACCTTTCCCCAGAAGGTCACTTTCTCCAGAGCTCTGGTTTTCTCTAGACTGGACTACTGCAATTGCCTTTTTTTAAATCTGCCTGCCTCTACTCTCCGTCCTCTACAACTCATCCAGAACATGACAGCAAGATTTGTCCTTGGCTTCAAGCCCAGGGATCGTATCTCTCCAGCCCTGAAATCTCTCCATTGGCTCACAGTGGCTGCAAGGATCAAGATCAAGACCCTTTGCATTGTCCACAAGGCCTTCTGGTGACTGGGATTGCAATACATCTAACTCTCTCTTTGGAAATATCTTCCTACTCAAGCTCTTCGATCCTCCACCTCCAACTCCTTGAGGGTCAGTCGCTTGTCCAAGCAACAAGTTGGTGGCAGATCTCTCTCTTCGCCTGGATCCTCCCTCTGGAACAGCCTCCCTGCCTCTCTGAAACTTGAGCAGAACCATCTCCAGTTCCAGAAGCACCTCAAGACCTTCCTCTTTGTTTCTGGCTTCTCTCTTCCTCTCCCCTGTTGATCTCCCGTCTGATACTGCACTGGTCACCAGCTACCTTCTGAATTTTGGGCCCGGGTCCCTGCCCGCCCAGTTGGACACCTGAACTGTCTCCTGGCAACCCCTGCACTTGACTCTGTATCTGCAAACCCTACAATCCCCTGATCTGCACTTATTAGACACCTGTTGTCTGCACTTTAAACCCTCACATTTGCCTCCTGCTGGACGCACTACTTTTTGTTATGAATCCAGTGTCTGGCACTTGCCCTTTCGCCCCTCACCCTGGTACTTTTTCCCCTCCCCTGCACTTGCGCAATTTCAATGTCACTTGGCCTAGTAACATTGCTGCCTTTGTCCTCCCTCTGGTTTCCCTCCCTTGCCTCGTCGCACATTGAAACACTTGTGTATAGGCGCGTTATAAATGTCATATCATATCATTAAAATGTCCTAAATTATGTGTGTGCGCATGTATTGTAGGGTTGAGGTTTTTTTAATTTTTTTTTATTTGTATTTAATCAAAATTAGATTTTTACAAAATTAGAAAATGCTGTCACTCAATCAAACTTTGTCTTTGTGTTGCAGTAACGTTTTTCGTGAGAATTGCTGACAAACAAAGCTGAAGTTTATCATAAACGTGTCAAGGTTCACCTTAAAATGGCTTACGTCAAGTTATTAGATCCGAAAGTTAGAACTGACTCTTTTTGCAGACATAGTCAGCATCAGATCACGGTCGATTGAATAAAGGGGAAGTTTATATGTTGCATGATTTTATAGGTCGCAACTAACCGGAAGGAGGTGTCGAAAGAGAAAGTATATTGTGCCTCCTATTATAATAAATATATTAATATTGGCCTACGCCAAGCTGCTCGAAAGTCGCTTGCGAAAGAAATCCGTGTTGCAAGGTCCTGACCTTAAATCCATGTAAACCGCCATTTTAGGATTCGCTTTGTAAAAGTCACCCTGTGAGTTAAAATGGTGGACGATGTCATTCCAGAATACAACATGGCCGTCTTGACCTCTGTACATAGCTAATATGTAACTTGCCTGCAGGCCACTTGTTGAGGTCGTGAACGGGGACCTTGTCCTTCGTTGACCTGTGTGTAAAAGGATTACTCGTGCAATGAAACTAATCCACAAGCATATGTTGAAACAATGTATTCAAATACTGAACGTAGAACATCTGTTTAATTACATTGTATTAATGTTAGAGAAGGTCTGCATGGAAAATCTTACACAGTTAGTGCATAGGCTTGTTGATACATGTATTAACGGCAAACCAGTTATATGCGGTTGTTCGAGACTTGGCACGAACCCTAGATCGGTGATGTATTAAAAGGAATATTAACCCGAAGTGGGGCTGGACATCGTGCCCACCGAATGTATAAAAAGTGAATGCATTCTAATGTACAACGTCTCTCACTGAACACACTGAACCACGCTGGAGTTCGTTGTATTGTACTGAGGGCCGATAGCTATCTGATTTTGCTCTGTTTTTGTAAGTGGATTCACTATGAAAAAAAGTACTTTGTATGTTCCTTTGTAACCCGTGTTCGGTGTATTTCCTTTTGGGGTACTCAGCCTCGATATTTTGATTTTGTTTTCACAAGGGGGTTGAGGTATTTAGTGGTGGGATCATAGGGCAGGGAGATAGAGAGTATGGGGCACGTCGACACCCTCCCAACAGAGAAAAAAAGGGGTCAACCAAGGAAAAACAACATCATTATTATTGTTTTGATCACATAGCCCTGAAGGGACTTAAACAATTAGTTTGAGAAACTGGAATTTCATATTTTTATATTTCTTTCTTTTTAGAGAAGGCATGCTCCACCAATTTGTAAACTAAATTCATTATTTTAGAGAGACATTTGTTAAATTGTTTTAAAACACTAAGATTCATATAGAGATGTGTTGCAAACAAATGTTTTGAAGTACTATGACTCGAATAGTGGTGTTTCTTTTGAGTCACAATCTGCCTCTGCTTTCCTATTTCTTTTTATGGGCCCACACACAGGTACCCCATATCATTTTCAAGCAACAATCAAGCTTGCAATGAATCCTGAGGAATACTTTTTCAAAGGACACTTGAAACTTAGAAGCCCTTTAGGTTTCCCTCCACTAAGGAACAGAGATGCAATTGATGCAAGTAGGGGTGTCTGATAGGAAGGTTTATATCTGTTCTACTTCCCTCCATTGCCTTTAACATGATCCCCCAGAATATCTCCTTTCTTTGGGATGAGTAAAACCCTTTTGGCTCACTACCCTAATTGTGTTATTTTGTTTGTCGTGGTCTCACCGCAACAAATGTTTCCCTTTTTATGTTTTACCTTAATGTTTACTGTGCATTGCAATCCAACATTAGTGAAGTCTTGCAAGGGTTCTTTCTGCCCTTTAGTTATTCTTTAGTTGACATTTTCTTTATTTTTGTGATATTTACTGACAAGGCTGGAGGCAATGGACTTGTTTAAAATCTTTTTTCCCAGTGAACAGCCATGTGCCCTTCATTTTACATTGATAATACCTTTATGAGTACAATATACTCATAATGGATGTTCCTTCTGGTAAAAGAGCTGTTATTAGCACCAAATAATTCTTTGCCATCTTCCTATCTTTCCAGCTCAGAAATGGCCAAAAAATGGTAAGCATATTTGTGTTAGTCCAGATCTGGACTCCCAGTTAGGGGTGGGGGGGTGGTGGTGGGGGGCAGGCAGGGGTGCGTGTGTGTGTGTGTGTGTGCGCGCACGCGCGTGTGTGTGTGTGTGTGTGTGGAACTTGTTCAATTGGGATTTGTAACACTCTGGTCCCAATCAAAACCTTTCCAAACATATGGCCTGTTGCTGGGCAGAATGTGGATTGGCAGTATTTCCATAATTAGATAGCCTCCACCTGTTTGAATGTTGCAGCTCCCTTCCGTATGTTCATTGTTGCAGCCCCAAATCCAAAATCTAGTCACAAAAATAGAATGTGGTATCTTTTGAGATCAATGACAACATGATCAAATCATCTGATGCTAAAGAGCTGGCAGAGAACCACCAAACAGCTGCTACTTTGACTAGCATAGACCAGGACAGTCACTACATTTTAGACCTCTGCATTCAATTTGACTGGTAAGACCTGAACAGAGAGCCTGCCTCCCAAAGTCTGGGGGGACTAACCAATCTGAAGCTCTGATCTTCATTAATTGCAGATCAATGGTCAGTCATCCGGGGGTCTGCATTTGGTCTACCCCTGATTGGAAAGGGACTGCATCTTTGCACATGCCCATTTCTGCCTCATTTCTGGAAATGTTACATGCATTAAGAAACATATGCTGGGACCTTGACAACCTGCTGCTCCCATTTTTCACCATTAGGAAGGGCCTGCTGGAAACCACAGTCTGACTGTGCTGCTCTTGAGGCCCTGACAATCCTGCCGTGGGTCCCAGCAACACCCACACCCATCTGCTACTTTCGATAGGTCCTTCCATGCTGATGGGATTGATTTCAAAACCTTTTATTCGGTCTCTGCCTGAGCTTGACTTGACCCAGACTTGAGGACACAAACCTGCAGCATGTGAACCCCATACAGTTAAAACTACGGTGAGCCTCAGTGTACTTCTTCAGTCCATTCCCCATGTAGTCTGTACTGTTGCAAGTCATAGTCCGGCATTGAGATACTTGATATCACCTTATACCCCCTATTGCTATTAACTTTCATTGAACATAAGTCCCTTAAGTTAAAAGTAGCTATTTTACCGGGCCAGAGTTTGTGGGGTCTGGCTCAAAAGTCCTCTCTTTGATCATCTGCCACATCCATATCTGGAAGACAACTTGTAGATGGCTACAGTGACTTTCAGAAATACCTACTTAAAAGGGTCCCCTGCGTGTAACACACTAATCAAGCATCATGCTAATGTGATAAGATATACAAGCCATTTTAAATCATGCACAATATCTCAGCCATTTTCTTTTTCCCCACTGTAGCAATTTACAGTGTATGCACCTATTACTAACTGTGTTCCATTATAAATGGGTAGTGAGCACATTTTGGTGGTACCTAAGTGTTGCATATTATTACTATCATAATGTGTATTATTATTATTATTATTATTATTATTATTATTATTGTATTTATTGAGTGGGGATCTAGCTTCGAGAAGCAGCAGTGTGCTTTACAGAGGTATACAACAATATAGACATATAATGGAGTGCTTTACAGGGGTATACAACAGTACAGAGGCATAACAGAGAACTTTTCAGAGGTAACAACAGAACAGATATACAGTGGGGGTGGGACACCGAGGGGCACAGAGGAGGGGTACAGCTGTACTGGGTGATGGGGAGGACAGGGGCAGGCATTGTATATATGTTTAATATTTGTTTGTTACATGTTGTGCTTGGTTTTATGTTGCCTGTGTTTAGTAAATAGTTTTTATTTGTAGATATCTCTGTTGAACAAAACACAGTCTGTTATTGTTAACTGTACTTCACACGAGACAACTTCCTCTTGAGTATAAGCCAAATTGCTCAGCCACTCTAAGATTGACAATTTTGTCAAGTGTGAAAATGGTTGTTCTGTTAAGTTTAGATTGCTGTGTAGGAAGCTTTCAATAGAGTAGGTCATGAAATCCCTCTTAACAGTGGCCTATAATTAAGACTTGCAGTTTTCAGTTTTTACTGATTTTTACACATAAATACAGATGGAAATCAATCTGCTTTATGTCTGTATTTATTTATAAAAATGGAGAAAACAAACGGAAACTGTTTCTCTATGATGTCACTCATACATCGCAGGCCAATCGCATCCAGAATGGCAGCATGCAGAGTGTAAAAGTTGTATAAATAGTATTAGAATACCCTAGCAGGTGTTACACAATGCTGATTGGTCAATCTGCTGGCTATACAAATGGGTACTGGTATAGCCCGCAGAGTGATGAGAGCCCGCAGTTAGGGGTTCAATTACCTACCTGGGCGGGCGTGGAAGCCTGCAAAGTGAACGTGTTGGTCGGCGTGTAAGTTTGGAACGGAAAGAGTTAACTTTCTGTTTCAAACTACAAGTTGCAAGACAAACGTGTGCCATGTAGTCCCGCCCATGGAAACATAGCCGAAGGAAACGCTTTCCGTGTTCAGGTTGCAGGGAAAGCGTTTCAAGACGTTTAAATTAGCATAGTAGAACTGCATTTTACAGTAATATGGCACGTGAATGTAGCATTTCTTTCTGGCAACAAAGTTACACAGAATCTAGCCCGCACCTCTTCACATGCATTGGTGCATGGAAATGCTAAAAGAAAAGAAGGGCACACAAATGTAAGTGGATAGCTTGATAAATTAATGTATATGCAATGTTTTGTAAATGCATGCTAGTGTGGAATAATTGGAAGCTTACATGTCTGTAGTGGGGGAAACACACCTGAAATAACCTTAGTTAGAACAGAGGGCAGACATAACCACACCTGATTCCACTTTAATAGAATACTCTTCCCAGCCAAGAACCTTCCACCACCCTATAAAAAAAACACACATCCAAGTGAATGACTGCAGCACAGTAGCTTGTACTGTGGTGTGCTTCACTGTGCTGTTTCATAGCAATGGCAGTGATACCATTTAGCCTCCTTGGAAATAAAACCCTTGAAGAGTGGCTGAAAAAAGATAGCGAAGGCATGGGGGAAATGCCTAAAATACACAATTGTGTGTCTGATGCAGATTTGAATGCCCGGGAGATTAAAAGGTGTGAAGCCAACACCCCAAATGTTACTAAATGGGCAACCCACATCTTTAAAACCTGGCTCAGACCGTACCGGGCGTTTGGGTCTCTCATACATCGTTAAAGGCAGTCGCTTCGCTCAGGCCATTAAATTGGTCTTCAGGGCCCATAACGCCCGGTACGGACCTCGCTGCAGGTCTATAAAGCTATATTAAAGTTCTTCAAATTGCAGACAGCATATATTTTAAGGTGACAGCAGTCACAGGAGCAAACACGTGTTATGGAAAACAGTGAACTAGCATTTCGTTCCTATATGGCTGCATGTGTGCTTTAATAAATGCATTCTTTTATTAGAATAAATGCAGAAAAACACTAGTTGTGAAATATCTTTGTATATGATGACAAATAAATGTGGATAAATGCAGAAAAAGGCCCAAAAATAAATATGGATAAATACAGACAGACATGGCAGAAACATAAATCCCATAACACCAGTAGCCTTACCTATAATTAAAGGTTTTGGCAGCAGTGCCCTGGTAAAACCTTGACACCAAAATGTGATTAACCAGCTGTCCCATTCCCATAATAAAAGGGCCATTGAAAAGGGTGTACCGGGTCAGGATACTTTGCCACCATTCAAACAGTTCTTCACTTAAAACTTAGTCACTGAAAAATGTGTCTGCCGTGTGGGAGAAAACAGTGAACCTGATTTACAAAATCCTTTTTCAATGGGAAAGTCCCTTTTTGGGCGGCTTATAACTTTGCTCCCCCTTGGCGTATCCTCACCAAGCAAAAAAAGTATATGGCCCACTCTGAATTTCTTTGCAAAGTTTAGTGAGGTTTGATGCAGGGAGGGCAAAGTTATAAGAGGGGTCCCAAAATGTATTTTTTCCCATAGAGTGAATGGGGCGAAAACTTTGCTCATGCCTACAGCTCAAACCGCTGGACAGATTTGCACCAAATTTGTGGCAGGAGTAGCGGCTTGGTCCCGAAAGCATGCTTTTGTTAATTTGGTGGAAAACCGTCAAGTAGTTTATTTTTAAAATGACCAAAAAGTAGGTCTAAAAACATTATTTATATCTATGTCTGCTCCGCGGACATATTTCCCTGTTCGCTTCGCGTACAGGATACTGATTGGCTAATCGGCTTGCGTCATTGGCTGGGATGAAGCGTCACATTGTTTTGATGCGCCCGCCATATTGGATCCGCGGACAGCGCGGCGAAGAACGGGGAAAAATACAATTTCAGGGAGTGTGTTGGTGTCTAAGTGTGCTTGGGGAGGGTGGGGAAGTAAGAGATGGGTCAAATGCTGTATTTGTTTACGTAGCAGGTGCCCCTGATGTGTTCATCATGTCTGCGGTCTTCACGGCTGTCCGCGGACATAAAAATGCACTACTGGCTATTTTACTTTAGTATGACATTGGTTTTGGGTTGTTAGTAGAGCGTTGATTGTAATTAATATCCTGTATAAGTAGCCCATATGCCACAGTTTAAATTTAAATGTTTGATTCTGTGGGTGTGTTATGCTGCAGTGGTTGTGGCCAGGGCCTAGAGTCTTGTGCTAGAGCTACAACCAACGCAGCATAACACACCCATAGAATCAAACATCCATCAAATATCCACAAATCAAAAGTGTGTGTACTGTTTGATTTGTAGAGTTTGTATGTGAAGTTTTGGCTTAGTCATGCAATTAAGATTGTAGAGTTTAGTAACAAGCACTGCAGTATAACATATCCATGGAAGTAAACATTTTTGATTGTGCTGTATGGTTAGATGTTTGTTTGAAAGGTTGTGTTATGCAGCAGTATTTGTGAGTTGAATTATTATATACTTACTGTTTGACTTTTTGTGATTGGATATACTTTTTCATGACTTGGGTAAACGGTGCAGATTTTCTTTTTCAATTTCTGTGATAAAAGAAAAGATCACATGTTTGTGTAGGTAGTTCATAATGAGTTATTGCATTGCATAATAGACATTTCTGCATTATTTCGACCCTCATATTTAGTACTTTAGAAGTACTATATTTCAAACCAGTGTACTGTGCAATTTGCTAATTTTCTGTGTTTGTTTATTAAATATTGCGTCTGTGGGAAAAGAAAATCCATGTTGGATTAAAAAAAAACCCTTGTTTTTGTTATGGTACAATATATTGCTTTCTTTGTTTTCAGTTCTTATTTGTTGTTTCTGGCTAATCTTCTATCTATTGGCTTGTTGCAGATTTCTGGGGCAGTTTGATACTTGTTGGTCTATTCTAATTGTTTACTTATAATTTTATGCTAATCTACGATCTGTTGGTTTTTTGTTTTTTTGCAGATTTGTCGGGGCAGTAAGATACCTGTTGGCATATTCTAACTGGTTGTATTGTTTTTATTTATACTTTCAAGTTATTCATCTATCTGTTGTGCTATTGCAGATTTTTGAGGCAGTTAGATACCTGTTGGCGTAGTCTAAATGTTTATTTTTTGTTATATTTTAGTGTTATTGATTTATCTGTTTGGTTGTTGCAGAATCTTGGGGCAGTTAGATACCTGTTGGCGTATTCTAACTGTTTATAGTTTTCTAATTGAAGTTTTGTTAATGTTTATGCATAGATAAGTTATTTAATTTTGGTTTTAAGAATATTAAATAAGTGTTTATACGATTTGTTGGCAATCTCTGCTTTAAAGGAATGGTACTATCATTACATTCAAACCATCCACAATCTTTCTGATTATGTTTCTTGACTTGTTGCAGATTTTTAACAACAGTTAGATAGCTGTTGGCGTATTCTAACTGTGCATTTGTTGTTACGGATCTGTGGTATTCATTTATCTGTGTCGTTGTTATATACTCTTGGGCAGTTAGATACATGTTGGCGTATTCTAACTGTTTATAGTCTTTTACTTGATTGTTTGTTAATGTTGAAGTACACATTAGTTATTACATTTTGGCTTTAAGAATATTAAATGCGCATTTGTAAGATAAGATGGCAATCTCTGCTTTAGAGTAATGGTGCTATCATTACATTTCAACCATCAACATTTCTTTTTTATATATGCAGTGTAGTGACCTGCATTGGTTGTGGCTCCTGCGTGGTAGATTATACCTATAGTTGTGAAGGGTTTCTTACCAAGTGATATTTGACCATGTGTGAATCCAGTCAGCTTGCAGTTGTTTTTGGTACCATCTGCATTGCAACGTAAAATCATTAGTTTTAAGTTTTTACTATGTGTCTGTATTTGTAAGGTGGAGCGATTATCTGAATTGCAGGTAGTACATAATCTGCCATGGTTTGCATTTTGTACAAGTTGCCGAAATGGAATGGATTCACAGTTAGGTATCGATACATAACGGAAGCGTTCATTAAGAATTTGTTCCTGTGCCACATGGTTGCAGAGAGTGCATGTATGTTTCCACATATATGAAATCTGAAATATTTCATTTATAGTTATGTTTTTGTTTTCCAGTACTTGTTGTAAGTACATTAGAAATTCTTGTGGATCTTCTTGTGAGTTTATAGTGAATTTGACCATTCCAGCACAGTAGTCCAATTCTTGTTTTATTCCATGAACACTCTAGGTGTTGTCAGTATTGTTGGTTGCATTTCTATGAAGGACCAACATGTGCAAACACAATTCTTCTGTATTGTGTAAGTAAATGTTGTCAATAATTGCTGGCAATTGGAATAGAATATGTATTGCTACATTTGCATGGCAATTTACACCAGTTATATTTGAACATTTGAATGGACCCGATAGTGCTGTGTCCAAGTCATTTTTTCGGAGTGTGTGTTGCTTCTTTGAAGAAGTACTTGAGTTACTTTGAGCAGTAGATTCTTCTTTTGTTGTAGTAATTGATGAAGTATTAGCTTCTTTTACTCTCTTTGGAGGATTTGCAGTGAGATCTTGTTGCGTTTCTGTTTGAAGTAGTTTTCTTTTACAACGTTTTGCTTTTTTGTGGAACAGGATAGGCTTCTAGATGAGGGTGTACAGTGAACGTAGTCTATTGTATTCTAGAATCCAAGGAATATCAGCATTTACTTTACTTGCATCAAAGTGGATTAGAAATAGTCCATCAAGTGTATGTAAGCGTGATAGTGCTACATAGCTCATGCCTTCCTTAAAGACTGTGTTCCCAATATCTATCAATGCTTTATCTAGGGTAAGACCTTGTGATTTTTGAATGGTGACTGCTTATGCTAGAGTTAGAGAAAATTGTTGATGCGTACATACATGTCTTTGAAAAGAAGGAATCGGGCTGTTTAGCGTCCTGTCCTTTTAACTTCTGATAGTTTGTCAAAGAGAACATTGACAAACTGAATGTTGTTGTCATGTGGGTATGTTTGAAAGCTGACAACTGTACCAAGTGCTCCATTAACTAGTCCTTGCTCCACATCAAGGTTACGTTTAAGCATTTCTCTACAGGTTAAAGATAATTTAAATATTTTTTTCAAACCAGCTGTGTTGGAGATACATTTTTCTAAGGTAATTAGTGTTGTTGTGGCTTGTTGACACATGAGTAGTGTCATACCATGTACATCCAGTTTGTCTGTGGAGCAAATTTCAATTATTGGTTGCATTTCTTTTTTCAACATTGTTTCATTGAATTTTGAGCAGCTTGTAAGAGTTGGCATCAAGGACATACAATTGACATTTTTGTGTGCTCATTTTTCCATGACATTAGTAGCACATGAGTTATGGTCATAGAGTGCATGGATTTGCTGGGTTTTTAATATTGATTGAGCTTCTTGAGATAGTACATCAACTCCAATACTTTTTAAAATGTCTGCAGACTGGTGCATGTTTTCTGTTAATTCTCTGTATTGGAAATGTTTCCAAATGTTGACATTTCCTATGCTGCCAACAGTTTTACGGCAGAGTTTGTGCCCTAAGGTTTTAAAAATAGGTTCACCTTTCACTGGTGTCAATTGAAGAAGATCTCAGAAAACAATAATGTGTGTTCCTCCAAAGAGCTCTTCATAGTCTGTTTTGAGCACCTCTTGTAATCTGAGGTGAATCAAAGCCAGCATTAGGTTGGAGACCATGCTCACTTCCTCTAATAGTAGCATTTGTATTTGTTTCAAAACTCTACGTAGTTCCATTGCAGCTTCTGTAGAAAGTTTGTAATAATCTAATTTGTTTTGGTGTTCTACTGGAAGGAGTAGTAATCAGTGTAAAGTGACACCATCTATGCTGTAGGCAGTTTAACCTGTGAGGGCAGTTACAACAGCCGACAGTTTGTTGTTTGTCAATTGTTGAAGGAACTTACCGATTATTTTGATTAAGAATGTTTTTCCTGAACCAGCTTGACCACTGATGTATAGCAGTATAGGATGGTAGTTTCTCCAGGTACAATTTTTATTTTCATGTTTTACACCATGTTCAATTTGCTTTGTTACTTCTTGGAAAATGCTACGCAGCTCATTGTTCAGTTTTGATTTCAGTAGAGTGAAGTCTTCTGTATTTTCTTCACAGTGACACATGGTGTTTTCTACTTCTGTCATAGCTAATTATGCCTCATTTGCTATTAGTGGTTGTCCCAGTGGTTCTTGGCTTCCTGTTACAGAAGGTTGACTACTATCAGGTGTGTCCTCATCTAGTTGGCCCTGGAGTTCTTCTTTGTGTTGCTCTTCATTGTGCAACATTGTTTTGTACTGTGTACAGTTTACATCTGTTATAGTGCTTTCATTTGCTTTGAAAGCATCTTCATAGGAGTCATAGTTATCTAGTAACTCTGTTTCTTTTCTCCATGGTTTAAAAAGTTGTAGCAGGGACATGTAATATAGTTCTTTATGTTGAGGAGTTTTTAATGACAATTTGATATGATTAATAATTATGCTTCATTTGGTACATTTCACTAAGCTGCCTTCACAATTTGTCACTCTGTATCTACCTTTGTTTTCATCTGGTTTTATATTATTTTTATATGTAAGTTTTGGGCTATGTGGTATAGACACATGGTTTCCAAAGTGGTATTCCTGTTTGGGTAGTATGTGTCTAGTAAATTGTTTTTCAAAATGTCTTGGCTGTTGGGATAAATTTTGGCTATTGTTTCTATGTCCTCATATGATTTGAAAACTCTTTTTCTAGATTTATCAGGACCAAGACTTAGACATACTATATGTTCAAATTGTCCATACAAAGCAGTACTGATTAAACGGTCTGCAGCTTCATAGCAGCCACATTCTTCATTAGAGAGCATGTTTATACCTAAGCTGTACAATTTCTGTAACAGTGTTTTGGAAGATGATAGGACATCCCAGAGGTCTTGAAACTCTGTTTTTTCTGCTTTGGTTAAGTAGGCTGTAACATATCGTGCAACGGCAGTGGAATTGTCAGCAATGTACTGCACATCTATGTTTGCATTCCATAAGAGGGCAATGATTGCATTGTAATCATTGAGATATTAGCTTCTTCTGTTCTTTTTATGCAATATGAAGTTGTTTACTTGACCTGTTGCTGTAACTGGTCTAGGGAAACCAAAGCAGCATTTGGTGTAGTATTTCCCTTTGTTTTTATATTTCCAGCAACAATATTTCCCACATTTGTGTCTTTGAAATTATAAAATTTGTGCATGAAGGCCACTATTTGTTGTCTGTGAAGGGATTTCACAAGTGATATTTTTCGATAAACTGTAAAACAGTGGCATCATTGTCTTGACCAGATTTAGGAGCATCTTTAATCCATAAAAGCATATGGATGTGTGGTGCTCCTCTGGCTGGGTATTCTTTTCTCCAAAAGAAGTGTTCCACTTCTCTTGGGGGAGGAACAGTTTTATTACAAATAAAGTGTAGCATAGCAATGAAGCAATGATGGAAATATCTTGAAACATTAACAGGATCTAGAGAGCAGAGTTCTCCAGGTGTTAGTATATTTATGTTTGTTTTGTTTTTGTTTGCTATGTGTAGGAAATCATGTAAATCTTCCCATGCATATTCTGCACAACTTAATGTAGCAAACCAAGTTATGTGGGCCAAGGTTTCTTATCATACAACGTACATCTCCGTGACGTCGGAACCAGTATAGTTTTGTACCACGCATGTTTGCTAACAGATTTGTAATGCTTGATTGTAGAACCTCATCCTTTTCTTGTACTTTTTGTCGTAATTTTGTAGCTGACAAATTTTGAAAATGGGTACCTGATTTCAATGTGTGTGCAACTCCGTAGCAAAGAGTTGCTAGTTCTCTTTCAAAGAGTAGCTGGAATATGTATTCCACATTTTATGTAAATGTGGGATCTTCAGAATACATTCGTAAAGAGCGGTATTCTGATGCTGTTATCTGAGTGGGTCTATCATCATACCTTCCTCCTTTCCCAGTAGAAAAGAGTAGAGGAAAAGCACATGCTTCTACACTTTTTTTCCCATATGCTGATTGGTGATCCTTTGGTTTGTCGCATTTGGTACGTTTCCAGTGCATCATCTATGGAGTCGCTAGAGTGTAATGGATGAATTGTATAATGGTCTAAAATATTGGATACTGTAGCAGGATCTAGATACTGTACCAGGTTCTGGTGATGCTTGAATTATTTCAGTGGTTTCCCTCAGGTTTTCTTCAATATTAATTTCTTTGCAGTATTCATTATTGTATTTTAGATATTGCAAGGCTTGTCTAACTTTATGTAAATCCACGAGTTGTTGCCAAATTATTTTGTCTTTTGTAGGTACACCATCTACTAAGACAATTAAAATTGATCTGTTGGACATTGCACTCCAAGAGTGTGTACATTTTCTTTCAGATCTAATGGTAAATAAACTACTTTGCCACAAATGCCTTTCACTAATTCAGAGGGAGGTATTTTTGCTGTTTTTGGTTGAAGGTGTATTATTGCTTGAAATGGGTGCACTGTTTGATTTATGATTCTCTCATATAAATTGAGTTGTTGCAGGGGTTTTGGTAGTGGGAATAATTTCAAGTTATTTGTGATAGCATGTGAAGGGGTTTGGTTTTTGTCAAGTTTTGCAGTGCAGTAACTGCAAAGTATTAAGGGGTCAGTTATTTTGTATTTGTTTTCTGCTATAAGGTAGAGAGCTAATTCAAACCATTTGGAATCTTCATTGTCTTCTATTTTGTATGTTATGTCTACAGTTTTTGTGCTACTTTTATAAAAAGTTCTGCAGCAATACACACACACATGGTTTGGTACTTCAGCAGATGTACTTTTAAATGTTAGTATTTCTTTTTTGTATGTGTGTCGTACAAGGTTGCCATCTGTACATTTTTGCTAGTCTGTTGTAAAGCTATTGCATTTTGTAAATGGCTTTCACTTCCAAAATATTTTCTCTGGATATGCTCTATTTCTTCGAGTAGGTCTTTGGCTGTACCATGTAGAAAATTGTTTTTTTAAATTGGCTAGTGCTAAAGCAGTACTTTTAGTATAGTACAGTTTATGGACTAGATTTCTTATAGCTCAATGATGTGTTGATATCATTTTGATACGATGGAAGATGCTTTTGCAAATAGGTCCTGAAGTGCAGGCTAATGAATATCCTTGTAGTCCTATGTATTTGCACACTGGACAGGTATCCATATTTTGTAGTAGTTTCATTTTGAATTTGTTTTTGCCTTTCACATACTGATTGAGGAACTGGCGTAACGATTTTAAAGATTTTTTGGCAATGTTACACATTGACCTGCACGGCCATTTGTACACTGGGCGTTTTGGTTCAGTTGAATGGAGAGGTGATACTGAGTTTTCTGGGAATATGTTTGTAAGCAGCATTTCTTGTTCCATTATGGTATACGTCCACTGCTATGTATGGCAATTGTGTTTGTTTGCTTTTGTTTGTATGCTTCTTCATTAAAATATGGTTCTGTGCTTGTGGTGTGACTCCATTCACCTCCACAGATATGTACAAAGTTATTTTTATTGACATTCCGTTTATTGAGAAGTCTTTTTTGTAGTTTAGTAGTTAGTTTTGTAAAATAAATAACATCCTTTTGAGAAGGATTGCATTGCCTATGAGATCTTTGATGTTCTGGGTGTTAGTCTTAGCAGTGCACGGTGGTGGTGTGAGTTATGGTAGCTTGGCTTACCGTAACTGGCGAATTTCAGGGGGTTTTCGGTTTTACTTGGAACCATAACGTGCCTGTAACAAAGTTTTTTCACTGAATTTCATAGGTTTTTAGTAGCACAACTTAACCATAGCGTCCCTTTAACAAAGTTATTTTACTGAATTATAAATATCACTCAATCTAAATCCATCAAGATCCTAGGTCCATGCTTAATGAGCTCTGTGGACAGATTATGTTGTAGCAACCTATCATTTGAAATGCAATCCCAACCTTGCCCTTTATTATTGAAACTTTGTTCCAGTGCAAGTGCATTTTTCGTTGGTATGGACTTGGAACAAAATTGCCCAAGTACAAACAACATTATTTCAGTGCAATTTTTGAACAACACTCTAATACTAATATCATGCAATGCAAGCACTAGGGCACACATTGGCCTGTTGTAAAAATGCTTTGGAAGAATGTGTTTTGCAATAGGAAATGAGCGGAATGTGGTAAGTGTGGTCCCCTCCCCCTCCTCCCTCTCACCTCCCCCGATCCATAGAATTCCCTCCCCATGCCACACCCCCACTTAGCTTCTTTAAAGTCCATTTTGGGAGCAAACGTGCTGGGAACACTTCTGTCACCAGAACGTTCGCTTCCGATGTGCGACAAGCCATCATGGAAAGAAAGAAGGGACTACATGTAGTCCCTTCTCCCGTTTCCATGGCTCCCATTTTTTTGTTTACTTTTTTCAGCGGCTGCCATGGAAAGGGAAAACAGACTTTGTGTTCCCTTCCCCGGCTGCCATTTCTTCAAAAAATGTTTTTCTGTTCCGAAACACTCGAGCGTTTTGAAACAGAAACAAAAATGCTTTTAGTACCCTGGTCTTACGGGCCAGAGTACTAATAGAATAAGCCCCTCGCAGGGGGTCATTACCACTTCAGGTAATGCCCCGGGGCCTTTTTTAAGTCCTTTGCTTCGCTCTGACCTATAACTCTTGGCCCCGGTGCATTACCTGAAGTTGTAATGCCCCCCCTGCGAGGGGATAATTGCTTAAGTGAGATGCCTTTCAGCATTTTAGCAAATCAACCTCATCTGGCAACTGTGGCAAAGGATATATCAGTGGGACCCCTGTTCTTTAGTTCTGGGGTGGGGAAGACACTTGAAAGATTTTAGACGTAGTATGGGGATGGAGCACTGCAAGTTTCTTTCTGGCACAAGATTCTAAATGTACCACAAAAAAAAAACAAAAAAAAAACACTGCTCATTTGTATAAAAATACTGCACTAAAATTCAACATCCCCAATCAACCAATCAGATTTGTTAATTCCACAGAATGTAACTAACACCTACGAGGCGTGACAAGATGCAACAACTAGTGTGCCATCCTCATAACGCTCAATGATCCATCACGATATCAGTGACCACATACCTCTTAGGTTACATCTACATTAAAGACTTGTATAGCGAGTATTTGACCCCTAGAAAATGGATGTCTCTTTATGCAGTTGCAGAAAACCCAAACACCATATCCAGCATTTGTTGATTTAGAGCAATATTTTCGAGCAGCATAATCACTCTGCTGTCCAATATATCTCAGAGATGACATTAGGCTGGCATAAACATGAATGTTTCCGAGATTAGCGCAGATGTGCCATTTGGACACCCGCTGCCAGTTAGAACGTGTTTGGCATTTTTTTACATGCAGTCTATGGTCTCTACCTACTCTGTCCAAAAAGTAAAATGAAGAGAATGGCACTTTTAGAAATGTACATTTGAAACAATATCTCAACAGATACACGATTGCTCAGAGTTTGGCCTTTCCAGTTGCAAGATGTGTAGTGAAGGGGTCTATGAGTGTTTGTCGAATTTCAAATGGTCACATTTTTTACAACCATTTTCACTGTTTTTAAATATTTTTTTTACAGGATCACTCAACAGCTCCCCACCCCCTTGCCTGACACCAACCCACCATCTACCCCTATGATTTACAAAACAAGTAAAACACATGTGATAAATAAAAATGTTGAACAGTTCATGTAAGGCAAACTATATATACAATGGAGTGGGACATGCACTTCGTACTGCAGTGTGCACCTCCTGCACAAAAAGAACATTGTGCCATTTACGCTACAGACAACACTATGACAGATGTGACGACAAAAGGGCTTGGGGATACACCATAGAATGAGGTAAAACTATCGATTGTGTGCATGCTTTGTGGTATCAAAGAATGTGCACAATCTAAACCTGTGCATGCCTAGCTTCAAAGAGGACACCCACAAACAATGCACCTCGAACTGTACAATGAAAAGGGACAATGGGTGGGCCCTATTGAACCTCACGGATGAGGAAGGGAAATTGAGCATTAGCAGGGGTCAAAGACACCCTCTGCGTTTTGTAGATTCTGCACCACCCCTGAGTCCTGCAAGTAATTTTGTGAGTTGCTTTCTTTTACAAATTGGGTGCAAATCCATGAACAACACCTGGAGCCAGATTACGGAACTGAGGATGGTATCCGTTCTACGCAGGAGGCAGCCCATTTCCATGAGGCTAGGGAGGTCCGACCGTTAACTAATGGGTGGTAACATGCGGAAGGATCTCATGGTGGGGGACTCCTCTCCTGAGGAAAAGGATGTAATTGTAATACATGGCCCCTTCCCTGCAGGTTGATGTTAATGCCCAAACTTTCTACACATAAGCTCACCTCCGAAATTATGTGTTTTTGTAAAATATCAGACTATCTTGATGTCATAGGAAAAGGGACGAAGAAGAGCTTGAGAACACTACAATTCATGGGGACGAAGGCTCAATTAGCTGCTGTAAATTGGGCTGATGATAGGCTGGGGCTGTACCTGCTATTTAAACTGAACAGCAAAGAAGGACTGTGGGGTCAACAGTGGCCCGTGTGGTTCTGGTATTCTGAGAGATGTTATACGTCCAGAAGGAGAAACTGGCTAACAATGGAACGACATCAAAGTCTGTAAGGCTGAACTTGGGCTTCGGGAGACTGCATCAAGGCACGTCTTCAAAGTTAAAGAGACAAGCAGCGGGATGCCCGAGAAGCATCTTACAAATAGATTGGGATCCAGCACAGAAAAACTGGAGGGATGGAAAGGTGATGCCATGACCTATAGTGAGTGGACCGTCGGGTCAAACAATGGTGCCGAGACCACCTACCATAGCTGACAGCGGAGCCACGTAGATGAATGTGTGGTGTGTGAAAGAAACGGTGGTGGTATTGTTTGGAAGGGAGCAAGCCCATCCTATCCGCCTAGGTGCTTTGGGGTGAGGCAATCTCCATTGGAAGAATAATAATCAACCAAGGGGAGGGGGCGTCCTCAAGGTCCCCACATGATCACAATATTGTACACAATTTAGATGTTTAGACTTAGTGTGTGTGTATAAGTAGATGCAAAACATAGGACCTGCATGGCCATGCAGTATTCAGTGAATTCAGACACAGGCAGTGAGCATGAAGGGGAAATCTGAATGGGGCACAAGCGCTGATGAGAGAGGCCCATGCTGCTAACTTGCACATAACCTCTTCTTTGTTCTAAAGTTTGGGAAAAAGAGATCCAGATACTACCATGCGCTGAGGTTCAAAAGGAATTTTATATGATTATTTCATTGATACAGGTATTTCCTTAAATCTTAAGTTTCAATCAAAATGTGTTTGGATAACTAATAAGAAAGAAACGCATTTAGTCACACAAAAAACCGACACAAATAATTAAACAGTACAGTGTGCCTCAAGAGCCCTACTGATACACCAAATTGCACCAGCCTGGCAGTAAATACCAAAGACAACATAACATAAACACTCAATTACATAGACTTAAAACAAATATCAAAGAAAACATCACATAAACACCCACCAATGAAATCATCACATAAACATCCAACATTAATTAATTAGCAAGCATGTGCTAATCTTTTGCCCCTTTTTCGGGTTTTGCCCAGGCAAAATTCTTACTGTTTAGACCTTTTTTTGGGCTTTGTCTAGGCAAAATTCTTACACAATGTTTATGCCCATTTTTTGGGACTTTGACATGGCAAAAAGTTATTTTCTCAACATGTGTTGAGCATAGTTCATATACAATTCCAGTGCCAATGCACAACCTAATCATACATCATTCATTTATGTATCTAATTCATTAATGAACTCTCAAAATACTTTCTGTATAAAAGGGGGGAAGCGAAAAACATGGGAGTGAGTGGTTGTGTATGGTTACTAAATCAAAAAAAACGCTATCTCATTCCATGTTGGCATACCAGAGTACATTAGTAAGGCAACAGGGTTCAGGGACCATAGCCCTGTTGCTAACTTGTGTATCCGAATCCAACACTACTGCTCCGCACCTCCACCAGACATTCTTAAGTGGTTATGCATTTCTGTCTAAAGGGCAGTATTAAGTGTTATCCCTTTATCATATTTAATAGATTTCTGACTCAAATAACAAATGTATAAACATCCTTTCTTACCTCACTATTCGACTTAGTATGAATCATCCGAAATTGAATGGTACACTTTAGACAGTACCATAGAGACCTTTGCCCTACATTGTGATGAAGATAATGATAGGTAAATATGGCATGTATTCATTTGGATAATTGTAATTTGTTTATATGAATGTCCTGTCCTGTCAATTTTAATGTGTTTGGTTCGACAGCGACATTGTGTCAGTGCACGTACCAACTGGTCTTCCCATTGTTTTCCAATTTTCAATTTGTACTTTAATTTCTGAAAACATATATGACACATAGGGCCTCATTACGAGGATGGAGGTAGCCATGCTGCTTTTTGCGGCATGACTACCCCCATTCGGGGTACCAGGCTCAGGTTCCCTGAATGGGGAAATACCGGGCCATTCTGACCTTGGAGGGCCCGGTATTTCCCCCTTCAGGGAACCTGGACCCAGTCCATCCCCATTCCCATTTGAGCCCCCATAGGGCTCAATAGGAATGGGGAGAATGCTAACAACGGGCCTGTTAATGACGGGCCCGTTGTTAGCATGCTGGACCGCTCGCAGGACCCGCTAAGGACGTCTGGTAAAAACAGGCATCCTTAGCAGGCCCTGCGAGCAGACCTCGTAATGAGGTGGTAGGGGGTTAACAGGGCCGGCAGCTCTACCGGCCCTGTTAACCCCCTACCCCCTTCCTCGTAATAAGGCCCATAGACTCAAACTGTATTTTTTCAAAGTCATGTCAATGCCATAATTAATAAGTAATCTTATCATTGATTGTCAAGATTAGCCCAATACATGTGGCTTGACTCGGTTCGCCAATTTCTGAATCCGACAGATGAATATAATTCATCAGAGGCAGACAGTCAAAATCATTGTCTGCATTAAAATGACTTAAAAGCTATTTGAAACTGTGTGGCAGGATCTACCAACATAATCTGCAGAGCCATACCTCTGAATGTTTCACTGCTTACCAGTGACCTTGCGCAATCTTTCAACTGATTCTTGCAACTCGTCCTGTGTTCAGGAACGCTGCCCTCATACTGTTTCCCCTAATAATAACATCATGCTTGTGACATCCCAGGACGCAGTGACATCACACGTATCATGACGTCATCGCGTCCCCACATCACTCGGCTATTGTTAGTTTTCGTGCATAGTTATTTGGCTAACTCGGACCAATGGTTTGTTTAGACCCAATTGCAGGCCAGTGTCATATTGGAAATATAGCAGAAGCAAAACTTTATTACTGTTTGCTGTTGTTTGTTGTAGTGACAAGGATGGTGCCTTTTGATTTGGACGTATACACACTTTGTGATGAGAACCCGACTTTCTTTAGTTTAAGTAGGGAAAGGCACTAGAGTTAAGGACAGATAGGTTTAACTTTATTTTGAATACATGTTTAAAGCAATCATAATGGAACCACTTGGTCACTCTCGTCATTCTTTCTCAAAACACTTAGTGGAAAAATATTAGTCCGCATTAGGCAACATCTGCATCATGACAAGTGCAATTTGTCATGTTCTTAGCACTAGTGCAATATTTGTCTGTTTGCACCAGAGTAAAGTTTGTCATAGTGCTAATACGAAAGTATATGTTATTTGCACTAGGGCAGTTTCTGCCCTAATGCTAATACCATGCAGAATTGCACTTGCCATGGTGTAACAGTTTTTTTAATGTAGCCCCATAGTATGCTATGGAGCTAATACTGTGTAAAATGTCACTTGCAATGGTGAAAGAACTAAAGGAATATCGAGGCTGAGTACCACAAAGGAAATACACCAATCACAGGCTAAAAAGATTCACAGATCTTTTATTACTGTACAGTTTACAAAGCAAAACAGATAGCTATCTGGCTCCCAACACCTTACAGTGTGTACCAGCTGGCAAGGAGTGGTGAGAGAGAGCTGGACATCTAAACATTTGTGCTTTTATACAATTTGTGTAATATTGTCCAGCCTCTCTTCATGTTAATAATTTGTGGTCTAGTGTTTGTGCCTAGTTCACATACAGATTATGCAATATTATACGAAGGATTACATAGGTTTGCATTTCCATGAAGACACAATGGTGATATATGTTCTCGGATCCCGCAGTAAGCCTTATACTAAGTTCCTCCACAATGTAGTTCAGCCAACGCATACACTCAAGACTTGTTCTTTGTTCTTCATTGTCCCAATGTTTATACAAGGATGAGGCTTGTGAGTGCAGACAACACTTGAATGATAGTTCATACAAAGCACAAGGTCTCTTTGCTTGCTCTAAACAGTCGGCCCTCGGACAACCTAAACATTAACAAAGTTCAATGGTCGGAAGGCTTGGTTGCTAGTCGAAAACACAGTCTGCCATTTTAGAACGTAGAACACATGAGTGGAAGTCAAAAACGGCGGATGAATCTTAAAATGGCAGCGAAGTTAATCCAAAAATCAGAACTTTGCAACATGGTTTTTCATGTAACGTGCATAGGCTTAGGCCAATATAAATACTAAGGAGGCACTATATTATTACTATTTAACAAAGGTGCTAAGTTTCTGTAATCTAGCAGGTTCATGATGTGTGCGTGGTAACAGGCACAATTTGGGGCTAGGATAATATAGCAAACAGATTTCTTTTTTTACATTTAGCATGCCAATTGGTTCATAAAAAACTTATGCACAAATTAAAATAGCATATACATCACATACATACATATAAAACCCAACAAGATTAACACCTCAATATCATTTTTTTTAAATCAGTTATCAACCCCAATACAAATCATATATCACATATCATAAAAAAGTAATTAAAACCATTGTACAAAATATACAGTCTAATTCATCCATATACCATCATAAGGATATTGTTCCTAATATAATATGCTGCACCTACATATATAGGTGATTCTGCTGCATAAATAGCAGACACAAATTGACCAGTGCATATCATTCTGTCACAGGCCAAGTCTCTATGCCCGCTATTATAACAATCCTGTAAACAATGACATCCTGTAAGGAGATGTCTATTTGTTTCCACCTCTGTTTTACAAAATCAACAGATGCTTTCTTCATAGGGTGCAGATGACCAGGCCCCTACATACTCATAACAAGGAAAAATATTGAATAGGAGATATAATATGAATCTTAAAAGTAGAACATTACATTTCTACATTTCTTTTTTGTTTTTAGTTTTACACAGTCATTTTGCAGTGGCACGTTTGCTGTACCAGTGACAATGCATGGGGACTCTATGTATGAATTGTTTTATTGCGTGTTTGCCCAAGTGTTCAAATCATGTTATATATGGAGCCTTTAAAGTTTAAATTGGCTAAATTGCAAGGCGATATTCCCCATTCAGATCAGAGCAGGTTGGTTCATTGTACATTGTCCAGTGAGGGGCCCCTGTCTTGCCCCATATTATGTGTGTATCATTGAAACGGGGTCAGAACGCATCCCATGAATCCTATGTGCCACGTTCATGCGGTGCTTTTGTAAAAGCCTGAATGTGCAGAAGTTGCAAACTTGCTGTGAGGCGCTTCCCCTGGTTCAGATCCAATGCACCCATGACCGTTGCATGTCTGAGCTTGCTCTCTTGAGGGCTCTCTCTTTGGACAGGAGTGCATTGCTGTAACTAATTGCGACATTCTCAAGTCACGAGTAACGTCAACACACTAGAATAGGGGACGATGGCACACTTTCAGAGTGTCAGGTAACTCCAACATTGTGCACCAGCTGCAGAAGGAAGTTTGACCACAGTGTCCCTCCTATAACACCCACCCTTCCCAGTCCCTGCATAATATGTATTCCTGCATTTTACAGGAAGTACAGGAATGACCCTTGAGATATGCCCAGGTGCAGAGGTTGCTTTATTATTTCGAATTAATTTGATTTCAAGATTAACCTGAGTTACACTAAGATTTTCTTTAAAAAGTGCTTTCTGCATCGTGCACTCAATGTGTTCATGCTTTTAAAATAGAGACACATCTCCCACGACCAGCAATTAACATTCCAAACTGGTCCAATCATTGCCATAAGAAATAAACTGTACTTATTTTTTTCGTTCATTTGCATCAAATAAAGCAAAATAACTCACGTACAGGAACTGCAGGTTTTTAAATATGTTCACTTAAAATAACTCCTCCACCGTTTTTAATGGTCTTTAATGCATTGTCTGTGGAAAACCTCTTTGGTTTGAAAACGCACCTAATGTATGCTCCATTATATTCCCTTAATGTTGCATGGATTTTTTTTAAAACAACAAAAAACATATTGCAACTGAAGATGACAATGGAGAACCTCAAAGGCACATTTAACAAAAGCAAAGTAATGCAGAGGAGGATGTGTGTTTTCTAAATAATGGAAAAATACATTAGAAATCTAGCATCGTGTGCTTTATTAAGACGTGCGATGCTTTCCTAATCTCATGAGAGATGTCCAGCCACAAACATCAACTATCTGGATCAACGTTTCGACATTAACAGCAGTTAATAATGTAGGATTAGCGGCTTTGACAATAACAACAACTTGCAATGTAGCTGCTTTGAAATAAAATCTTCAGTGCACGTTTTGCCTTTAAATAATGACATTTGGATTGATACCACAGCAATTACTGCCAATGTGCATTCCCTATAAGACTATTATAAAAGCTTAGGGTGGAGAAACATGTGCTTATTATTTTAGGAAGAGATGTGTGGTCCACAGTGATATGGCAGCTGATAACATATGACAATTGTGACTTAATAATTGTTATTTAATTACAGTTCTCTTCCTGTCTGTTTGGTATTCAGAGTAGTCACAGGGGCTGGGTGCAAACACGTGCAACATGAAACTTCGACCAGAGGAGGTATATGGGGGATCCACCAGAGCACCCCCACAATTCCCTGCCTCTGGATCAGAAGCCAGACCCGGAATGTTGTCACATGCTGACGTCACCTTCACGGAATGATCCAGGGGATGATATGCATGCTTCATACAGTACTACCATGTGTTCTGCTCATCTGGGCAGAACGAGGGAAAGAGCAAGGCTCATTAGGACTACATCATTGATTGACTCTAGTTTAGGAGCCTGCAGAGCAGTGTGAATGCTGCATAAGGGTTAGGTGCCTTGTATCTCTTGCACTGTGCATGTTCATTCCAAAATGGCACATGACTGTTAGAAAGGCTTGGTCCATTATATGTTGCAGCAGAGAGACTTTCACAGGTGTCCACAAGTAACCCAAATAAGTCTGAGTATGAAGTGGAAGATGAGGAGCTTAGTGCTGGCCATGATGAGCAGGTGCAAGTGGATCTAGGTCATCTGGCCTAAAACCTGCCCTCAATCACTTAAACAGTTGGGCCCTCATTACGACCCTGGCGGAATCCGCGGTGCTAAATGCACCGCGGAGCATGGCGGAAAGCCGCCGATAGCGCCATGGGGGTTGGCGGATTTACCACCCCATGCCGACCTTGGCGGAGCGGTAAATCCCCAATCCCCATTTTACCCTTCCCCATTCCCATTCTTGCCCCATAGGGTATAATGGGAGTGGGGAAGGAGTTAATTACGCCGCCGTAAAGTACGGCGGCGTAATTAACAACGAGGTCCCTTAGCGCCATGGTTTTCTCCGCCCGGTAAAACCAGGCGGAGAAAACCTCCATGGCGCTAAGGGAACTCGTAGTACGGCGGACGGGTCCGCCGCGATTAGCGCTGGCGGAAACCCACTCCGCCAGGGTCCTAATGAGGCCCTTGGTCTCTTCCGGTTTTGCCACCCTTTTTTCCTACTTAAGCAGCACTCTTTTCCATTGCAGTTGGTGAGCAGGTGCAAGTGGGTCTAGGTCATGTGGCCTAAACCCTGTTCACTTGTCAATCACTTTACACTGTTGGTGCCTTCCTGTTTTGCCACCTTTTTTCCCTACTTAAGCAGCCCGCTAGCCTCTTTCCTTTACCGTTTGTGAGCAGGTGCAAGTGGATATAGGTCATCTAGGTCATGTGGCATAAGCCCCATCTGCCTTCTTAGACCTGACCCTTCCTTTCGGCTCTTAACTCTTAGATCACGGGTTTCTATCGCCAGGTGTCTGAAAGTGAAGGGCAGATGAAGAAAATGGCAATTCCATTTTGGACCTGTTTGAACTGGGAGGACCTATCGCCTGTAGCCCTGCTCATACAATAGGCAAGCATGCACTGGCATTAGTTTTCACCCTGCAGCCCCACAGACCATTACAACCATCACCAGGCAATTCCAACTTCAATGACATTGCCCCTCCTCTAAGGCATGGACTCCGCAATGCAGCAACCTCACCCAAATCAGCCCTAAGACCATAAGCACCACCTCACCATCCAAAACACGGAGGTTGATGCTCGCCAAAGTATGCACAGATCCCCCATTCAGCTGACATTGCAACCTCATCATTACACATGAACTTGATGTCATCTTCATCACTGAGACCTGGCAGACACCCACCTCCACCCACTTCATAGATGTCCTTGTCCCCAATGGCTACAACATCTAACACAGAGAACGGGCAAACAAGACAGGCCGAGGCTCCGTATTTATCCACAAGACTTTGTGGCCGTGCACTAAACTTGACGTCGACATCATTGGCTCCTTCGAAGTCCTCTCCGGACACCTCCCACTCTCCCCAATGGACACCGTCACCTTCCATCTCATCTACAGATCATCCAAACTCAACACCTCCTTCATCTGATACTTCTCCAACCAGGTCACCCACATGTCCTTCATGCAGGCCAACATCTTCCTAGGCAACTTCAACCTCCAAATCGATGAAGCAAGCTCTCTTCATCCTTCTTGACACCCTTGGCCTCACACAGCACATGAAAGACCAAATACACAAGAAAGGTAACATCCTCAACCTAATCATCACTGCACTGTCTTCCCTTCACTAGAGCTCTCCACTCCTGCTTGACTGGTCTGATCACCTAGCCGTGCCTTTCAACAGCCTGCACAACACCCCCATCAAGCACTCCCATCTGAAAACCATCAGACAAACCTTTAAGTCATTCAACAACTTCCCGGTGGAAGCCCTCACGGACAACCTCATCAATTTCCACCTTACATGTACTGATCATCCACAACTGAACTGCAACTCTCTACTGGAAGCACTCAACACCTCCTTCTCGGAGTCCATAGATCAAAACGCACCTCTGAAAAAACACACCTGCAAACCGAAACTGTCAGTAGCCTCGTATATGCAAAAACTCAACCTCATCAAAAGAGTCATCAGCAAATAAGAGAAAACCTGACACCGCTCCGGGACCTCATACAACCTGCCACTACTCAAGAAAGTCTGAGCAACTCGCAGAAAACGAATCAACACAGCCACGGCTTCCTACTATCAGATACCATAGCAGAAGCCGAAAAAAAAGCAGAGCCCTCTTCAAAGAGGTCAAGCACTGCATCAACCCACTACCAAACCCTGTAACACCACACTCCATGGAAAAATCCACTGCCATGAAAACCTTCATCATTGACAAAATAAGCAAGATTCACTAGCACAGAGCCACCTCACGTCACTCCTTGTGAAATCTCCACACACTGGACAATATTCAAGACCTTCTCGACTGAGAAACTGGTCGAAACCGAGGCTGCCTTCAAAGGCACATCATATACAGACACCATCCTCCCACCATCCATCCTGAAGACCCTCCCAGCAAAAGCTTTCCTTCCCTACCTGGTGATCATCAACAACTCCCTAACTCAAAGCACCTTTCCATTGTCTCTAAAAATAGGCAAATCCTCAAACTACTAAAGAAACCCACTCTGGATCCCAACAAACTAGGTGACTATCGTCCCATCACCCATCTTCCCTTCCTAAGTAAGATCATCAAGAAAGTGGTAGCTGCACAACTGCAGCAATATATCAACACCAAAATCTCCTGCAAACCTGCCAATTCAGGTCCTGAACAAGATGCAGCATGGAGACAGCAACCATAAAGGTGGTCAATGACCCCCTCAACATTCTTGATGGCAGACACCCCTGCCTACTGGTTCAACTTGACCTCTCTGCCACTTTTGACAAAGTAGACCACCAGGCGCTTACGGACACACAACATCGGCACATGAGGATCAGCAACATTGTCCTATGCTGGTTCAAATTCTACCTCACCAACCACCAGCAGTTGGTTCAGATGGACTCTTCTAGATCCCCAATGCTACCCATCACCTGTGGAGTCCTGCAGGGTTCCATCCTCTCCCCGGTGATCTTCAATCTTTACACGGAGACACTCAGAGCCCTCCTAGCCACACACAACATCTTCATCCACCAATACACCAATGACACACACCTTTATATCAAGATCGACTCCATCAAGGACATCCATGGGCTCAAAACCTGCCTCTCGCTGGATATGCACAGCATACTTGAAGCTCAACCCCTCCAAGACCGAATTCCTACTCCTCACCAACAACACTAAACACCTTACATACAGACCTGGCTATCAACCATGAGCTTTGAGGGCTTTAAAAACAAGCTCACCTCATGTGCCAAGTCGCTTCGGTTCTACATCAACAAACACCTCTCCTTCCAGACACACTTAGCTAAGAAAAATCAGACAGCTTCGTATCAGCTCTCCCTCCTCTGGAAAGTCAAGCCCCTTCCTCCCTCCAGACAGCTTTAGACACACCATTCAAGCACTGGTTCTATCCCACCTGGGTGGGGGCAATCCACTCTTCAAAGGCCTCCCATCTTCCTCCCTTGTGCCCCTGAGAAGTGTCCTACATGTGGGAGCTCGCCTCATCAATGGTCTATTCAGATATGGCCACATAACGCTGGATCTCATTGACCTTCACTGGATACCACTGCCGGCATAAATCACCTCCAAATCTTGCTGCATAATGTATAAGTCAGTGTTATGCTTGAGCTAAAACATGGCGCTGGTGCGCAGTGTATTCTGGGGGCAATCAGAGCCATAATAGATATTTACTCCATGCCTCAGTGAAAAGCTGTACTTACTTTGCTGAGAGCTGAATTTACTTTGCTGAAGAAAACATGCTTTCCAAACCTGGTATGCAGTCAAGGACATTCTGCTGGGAAAGCTGGTTTTGTTATGTCTAGTTATGAGTTATGGGACTGTTTTCCGTGGCGTTTGTTCTCAGGAGAGGAGGGAAGTACTTTGCTCCTTGAGGTTATTGTCGGTTGACCCAGCTGGCAACCAACGGTTACCCATCAATGCGCAAGTGCATTGACAGAAGGTTCGAGAAATGACCACCTCTTTTTGAGGAGTGCATATATGCGGAACCCCTCAACGGTCAGACGGGACAAGTACAAAGACCTCAGTCAGAAGGGGGACGCCTTTGTCCGGCATACCTGTGGGCTGTTGTGCTCTCGGCCTGGCTGTTAACAGGGTCTTCCAGCCGCTTCTGGCGAGATGAGGGATTCAGTTACGCCCATGGTGATGTATTTTCTTTTGAATTCTCTGTCTTTTCTGTGATTTATTTCTGTGTTATCACTTGTTGCTTCCAAGCTTTGAATAAATAGCCGTATAAGTGCTCATTATTTTCTAAGCGTGCGTGTGGTTGTAAGTCATTGCGTCGTCTACCTGTGTTCAAAGTACTGGCTCTGCAATTGCGCTGGTGATTAATGACTGTCCGTGCACTCTGGGCGAGCAATACATTTTTGGCGACAAGGATGGGATATTTGTGATGAATTGCTCCAAATATTAAAGAATCTGTTTGAACGCAGATAGGCTTTGTTTACATTGCAAGCGAAAGTAATTTGGCAGCGAGTGTTGGACTGTGTTAATCTGTTTTTTTTGTTGGTGTTTGCATACCTGCACGAGTGACTGCAGTATGGAAAGGAAAAATAATATATATATATAAAGAGGTTTTGAAGATTATTGCAATGATGAATAGTTTTTTCAGGAAAAAGGGTGTTCCTGTTGGCGGTGAATGTTCTGATGTTATCATTCCAGGCTGGGCTAAGAGCCCATATGATAAATTGGCCCAGGTGTGGGCATGCGGCACGGGGCTAAGTGAAACATGGGATCAGGGATTGGGAGATGATGATCCGTCTGATGTAATGTTGTGCTTACAACAAGTTTCAGTGGAAAGGGGAAGGGAATGTACCGCGCTGGGTAGGCGGGATTGGGTCCTCTTGCATGCCTATAGGAAAATGCATCAAAGGAATTTGGAAATGAAAAATTATATTTTGTGATTGGAAAAAGAGTTGGCTGCAGAAAAGCAGATTGCGTTAATGCAGCAGATTCAAATGAAAGTTTTCAAAGATAAAGCTGACACATACCAGGCCGTGGCCGAGAGGGCAGCAGTCAGAGTAGCCCGGTATAAGTATAGGAAAAGACAGGGAGGGGTCAACCAAAGAAAGGTGGCAGCTGTAATCGCTACCACCGGTGTGGACTGGGATCCGGATAATTGGGATGGTGACGTTTTTGACTCAACCAGTCCAGAGAGCAGCTCGGCAAATGAGTCAGATCCCAAAACGGAATTGAATCAGAAGACAGTGATGGCTAAGTCAGTTAGAAGACGGTGAGCCGGGCCCCACCCGCAGAATCCTGTGGGCGGGGTTGTGGATTTAACCACGCTGGAGGATTACGCCCAGCAGGAGGTTGGGGAAATTATTACCCGTTTGAGGCAAAAATCAGGGGAACCTTTATTGACATGGATGGTGAGATTGCTAGATGGGGCGCCACGGGGTTGTTGGTAGATTCCACAGACTCACCGCGTTTTGTACCTTTTTCAACTGACACCAATGTACAGGAGGTCTTAAGGGCAGGGACGCCCCTAATGAGAATGGTCAGGATTCACAGGTGTCTTCGTTGCACCTAGCAGCCCAAGCATGTAACCGTAAATACCCCATTACCACAGATTGGCCTAGCGAGGAAACAAAGTGGTATACTTTGAAAGAGGCAATTCAAAAGGTCAGAGAGCATGCTATGAAAGAGGCAATTCACGTAGATGCTCCAGGGCACATGGGGGCCGTGCCGCTCTCAGTTTCAACTAGAAATATGGTGATCAGAACTGCACCGCCCGCCTACAAAAGTGTCATTATGACTTTACTCGTAGGTATGACGGGCGAACCCACTGATGATGTAGTGGATGCCATTCGGCAACTGGCAGATTTAGGGGAGCGGGACAAGAGTGATGACAAGCCATGGGACAGAGAGGGGCATTTTGAGAGAAGAACTGAAGGCAGGAGGCAAGATAGTAGAGACTCCCGAGTGTCTAGGAAAGACATGTTTTTGGCTTTGTTAAAAGATGGTGTGCCACGAGAAGAAATTGATGGCATTAAACTAGGGTAATGTATGAATTATACAAAAAGAGAGGGCTTGCAGCCAAAGAGCGCTATACACAGGTTAAGAAACAGGTAGTAACCAAGCCACAGGGGGACACCTCACCTTCCGCTCCTCCTGAGGAGGAACAAGAAGAAGGGTCTATGGGGACACCTTCCCCGTATCAGCCAACATACGCTTTGGGACGTTTATACACTCGGGCCCGGTTGGACTAAGTCCTGGTGCCTTTGGTGCCAGGCTCATGGAGAAACGTAAGCAAGACACTTTTTTATTATGGGCAGGAGTGCTTGTAACATAAGCAATCCTCTTGTATTATGGGAAGGAGTGCTTTCAAGAACTTTCCACTTGGGTGCAATCAGTCCCGGTGTGGCTTTCTATCTTCAGCTGCACGTGCAACTTCAAGTAGTGGTAGGGTGTGGCAAGCAGAACTGAGCCGCTGGGCGTGGCCTTAAGAGCTCAGCTATAAAAGCCAACCCAACCCCAAGGCGCACGCTTCGCGTTAATCTGCATTCGCATGCAGCTTAACGCTCATCGCTGCCTGGGATAAGTAGCACTTACCTTGGGAATCCAGTCTCCTGTCCATACGCTTACCTCCTGGAGTCAGCTTACACCTGCATTCTTCACCGCTGATCCTGGTGTCCATTCTTCATCTTCCGGATCACAGGACTTCAGCTCGGGGCCCGACATCTTCTTCATCTCCAGCATGCAGAACTTCAGCTCTCGGCACCGCAGCATGACATCTTCTTCATCTTCAGACACGCGGGACTTTGGTTCTGGGCTCCGCAGCACGAAATCTTCTTCTTCCACGAAGGCGGACCCTGTAAAAGGACAAAAGGCAAGGTTAGACATATGAACCTGCAGTTTAAGGTCCCACTTGCAAAATTCTTCACGCTTTTCCTTAAAAGCTCACTTACCTGCTGCCGGACCACTGCAGGATCCTCCCCATCTCATCTGGAGCCACCTCGGGCTCTGTTCCTCTGCTGGACCGCAATAACACCTATTTTGGAAGAAAGATACACATTCTTACAGAGCTGACAACAGGCTGTGAACAAGACAATACCAATACTTCAAGACAAACAGAAAACAGAAAGACACTTACCAGAAAGGCGTGGAATTGTCATAGCTGGACTGGACACCACGTATAAAGGACCAGTGAAGGAACTCAGTCCTCATTCTACATGCACCCCTGCCAGAAGTAGCAGGACAGAGTTCACCATTAACAATCTACAGGTGAGCCTTAATGGGACGATGCATGCTCACCACGCTATGGGAGGAAGGGTTTGAGAGGGAATTCACTCGCAGGCCAGTAAACCTACGTCCTCTCATTTCTACGCAGGAGCAGGGTTCCAATTCATCGCAGCAGCCCACAGCCTATTTGCAGCGGGAGAAAGTGGATAGGGGGTCCTACTTCCTGGAAGGGCTGTAAACGTGCCCCAACGTCCCCGCAGAGACCAGGTGAGCGTAACATGTGCCTGATGTAACCACTATATTAACAATGATTCCAGCTTCAGCTACTCATTTCAGTGTTGTGGATCTGAAGAATGCTTTCTTTAGTATTACTGTACCAGTTGACAGTAGATACTTGTTTAAGTTCACCCTAGGAGGACGCTTGTTTATATTCACTCGTGTGCCACAAGTGTACACCGACAGACCAAGCATCTACAGTATAGCTTGAAAGGAACATCTCAATACACTTAAGTTGCCTTCCACTTGTAAGTTGCTGCAGTATGTTGACAATCTTCTTTTAGCTACAGACTCAGAAGTTGCTTGGAAGAAGGGCATTGTGTTGCTGTTTATTCATCTATCAAAGCATAGGCATAAGGCTGCATTGAAAAAGTTTCAATATTGTCGACAGGAGGTCACCTATTTAGGCTGTCTCCTGTCAAAGGAGGGGAGAAGACTGACACCTGAACAGATAAAAAGCATCTCTAGCATGTCTGTCCGAAATACACAGAAAGAGGTCAGAGCCTTGATAGGCATGGACTTGTATTGTAGACAGTGGATCCCTAACTTCTCATTAATGATAAAACCAATGTTGGCATTGACAAAGAAGGCCCTTTGTTTGTCTTCACCATGGAACATGGATTGCCAGAAAGCTGTTGATCTGCTCAAGGCTGTGTTGTGTTCAGCACCGGTTTTGGGCACACCAAATTATGAAAAGGCCTTTTTGTTGTATGTGCATGAATGTAATAGATGCGCTTTGGCTCTGTTAATGCAGGAACATGGAGGGAAGAATAGACTGTGCAGTTATTTTTCCTCCACGCTTGATCCTGTTGCCTGCGCTTTGCCGAGATGTCTGAGAGCTGTTGCTGCTACCGCTGCATCTGTAAATCAAAGTGAGGGTAAGGTTATGGGTCACTCCTTAACCATGATGGTACCTCAATCTGTAGACGTTCTATTAAACAGAAAGCAAAAGCAACATCTCACATCAGCATGATTAACAAGATACAAGCTGATTCCATTTGCACCGCATATCCAAATTAAGAGATGTTGCACATTAAATCCGGCCAAACTATTGCCTCTTCCACAAGAAATTGCTTGCAGTGACAAGACGTCACATGACTGCCTCTATTCCACAGAGCAAGAGACTAAAGGCAGAATTGATTTAAATGACACACCATTAAAAGATCCACAAGGGGAGTTGTTTAGCGATGGCTCCTGCTTCAAGCTTCCAGATGGTCTATCCACTGCTGCTTATTCCATCACCACATTAAGCACTATTGTGGAAACCAAAAGAATCTTGCATAACTCTGCGCAGGCCGCAGAGATTATTGCATTGACTAGAGCTTGTGAACTTTCCAAAGGGCTTAGTGTGAATATATTTCCAGACAGTATGCCTTTGCGGTGGTTCACAACTTCGGTAGATTATGGGCATAGAGAGGTTTCTTGACCATACATGGAACCAAGATTCAACATGGCACTTTGATAGTTTGGCTACTCTCAACACTTGCGCTTCCTACTCAACTGGTGATAATGAAGTGTGCAGCACACCAGAAAGTAACAGATGATGTGGGGAGAGGAAACACTTTTGCTGAGAGGATAGCCAAACAGACTGCCACTGATTTGCATTCCGAAATGTATATAACAAGAGAAGTCACTAACACTTGTATAATAGGCAAATTGATTCATTGTATGAAAGACATTCAGGCTGATGCCACTCCAAAAGAGCTTAAGCAATGGGTTGAGGGTTTATCAAGTTTAGACAGTGAAGGTTGTTGGATAGATAATGCCAAGAAAAGATGAATGCTACCCGATGCTTATGTCACCGCTATGGTCACGATGGCTCATGGTCCAACTCATATATGTACTAGGAAAATGTGTAAACTGCTAGAACCTGTCTGGGTGAATGTAAAAATCTGCTGAGTGTTTTGTCCAAAATTGCATGGTATGCTTACAGCATAACGTGGGGAAGGGTACATCTACACCAAGGGTTAGTTTTGCCCCCCCCCCTGTGCCTTTTGAAGTTATACACTTCGATTACATTGAAATGGAGCGTTGTCAGAATTACAAATATGTTCTGATAGTTATGTGTGCCTTTAGCAAATGGGTAGAAGCTTTCCCTTTAAAAGATGCCACAGCAATAATGATGGCAAAAACCATGCTGAAGTAATATTTCCGTAGGTTTGGTTTGCCGAGGGTCATTTGTCGGATAATGGTCCACATTTTATCGCTGCTGTTATCATTCAAGTATGTGCGGGATTACAGATCGATAAACAGTTCCATTCGGCCAGACACGCTCAGAGTGCCGGACTTGTAGAACGCTACAACGGTATATTGAAGAACAAATTGGCAAAGATTTGTGCCAGTAGCAATTTGAAATGGCCAGATGCATTACCAATAGCTCTACTGTCCATGCGGACGACACCACAGTCGAGAACTGGGCTCTCTCCCTATAAGATAATCATGGGGAGACCAGCCAATATTTGGAATATACCCAAACCCAAGCTCCTTTCTGAATACTGTGACCAGTTAACTCAAAACTTGTATTTGGTTTATCAACAGGTGCGAGAAGCCCTCCAAATAAAATACGAGGGGCCAGGTCATCGACTCAGACCCGGCAACTCTTGCTAATCAATGCATTTGAAAGAGCATCCTATTTCGAACCTCGCTGGAAAGGACTGTTCCAAGTCCTATTGGCCACACAGACCGCTGTACGAGTAGAAGGAAAACAACACTGGATTCACACAACTCACATCAAGAAGATACCTTTCCCTCTGCCTCACGACGAAGGCGAAGAAAAGGAAATTGTTCACTTTGTTCTGCATCACAAGTCTGTTCTAACTGACACCGAGGGTGTCCAGGAATCCTTCCTGAGCCCCTGGGGACTGGGGAGACTGTCATTTTGCCTTTGAGTTCTTCTTCGGATCTTTCTGCGCCATCAAGCAATCTTGCTTCTGCTCCATCACTTCCTTCAGGAAGCAACAACACTCTGTTTGCAGATCACGCCGACCTGGATTCTTAAGGTACGATCTGCGTCCGAGGAATTAGACTTACAGCACAGCATCGGCTGTGCCCACAATGAACCACCATTGAGCCAGTCCCTTGTCACTCTTTCACTGGAAAAAATAAATAAGAGGCAGGGACCTGCAAAGTTACCTTCAAGAAAGATAGGCCGCAATGTCAGGGGCCACCAACGGATGAACTAAAAGAGCCTAACGGAGAGGCTTCTAAATGGACTCTGAGAAACAATGTCCTTGGTCTTGTGGCAGATAAATAATCTGTTCATCATAGATCATGGTCCCTGATGTCCCATTGTTTTGTAATCACAGTATTGGTCTGCCTAACAATTGTATTTGCACTTGGGTTTTGGTATTTGGAAGGGTTGCGTCTGCTTGCGACTTTGTTACCTACTGAAATTAGCTCCACTGTGTCTCCACCTTTCGTGCATCTGCACACTCTTCCTCCTCAAGACTCTCAACATAGACAGGGTTATCATAATAACACTCTTCTACTGATCATGAATGTGACCCATGTGATTCTAAACAGAATAAATTGCTGGGTATGTTCACATTTGCCACAGCACAGGGAAAAGGGGTTGGGCTGGTATATTAATTCTCTACCTTCAACTACTGCATGCTATGCCTCATTAAGGGCACTATTCTTTGGTCGTTGGAATGACAGTATTTCTGGGAACTTCGATGGGACTAATCTGAATGAATTCGAAAAACGTGTCCTGACACCTTTGGGATGTTCCCTCTTTGCAAATAGGAGCAAACTCAATGTTGCTTCTATTAGGCCTTCTGATAGACTCTCTAGACCTTTTCAATCACTGATTTCTTTCAAGATGGCTCCCGTAGGCAACCGGGATGCCATGCTTTCTTCCTATACTATCAATCATAGCCCCAACTCTGTTCCCTTCTGTATACAAAGGAATGGTTCTCAGCCAATGGGTACATTTGAGGGTTGCACTAACATCGCAAATCTAACCAGTGAGAACAGACCTTTGTATGTTGGAGATCCCATTTACTTAGTTTGTGGTGATGATGCTTGATGCTTATCCTTGGTTACCTAGAGATTGGCAGGGTACTTGTTATTTGGGTATCTTGTTACCAGGGGTATATGTGGCTAGAACCTCTGAAGTGTCTAGAGCTCGTCCAAGGCAGGATGAGAATGGTGATACTCCTTCACAAGTCTTGGGTGATGTAGCAAAATCCTTTGTGCCATTTTGGGGACAAATAATGAATTCAGAGGATATTAGAAGATTAGCAAGGGTACTGGAGAAAACCATAAACAGAACCACTGATATACTATACAACATGACACTAGAGCAAAAGGCCATTAGATTAGTGGTCCTCCAAAATAGGATGGTGTTAAGCATCATCCTATCTGAGCGTGGTGGGGTATGTAAATTGGTGGGATCTGCGTGCTGTGTTTTCATCCCTGACTCCTTCCCTACCATATTCAAGGCAATACAACATCTACATACCTTGAGTACGGAAGTATATGTCCCCGAGGGAAACTGGAATCTTAGTGCTTGGTTCTTGGACTTGTTACGTTCATGGGGTTGAAAGCTCTTTGCAGTCCTAATGATAGTTCTTGGTGTTCTTCTGTTTTGTTGTTGTTGTATACAATATCTTTCTGCCATATGTTCGATGTTAGGAGGATGTTGTGCACGAGCTATAGGTACATTAGGACCAAAGGTACACACGCCCAAGAAAACTGCTAACGTTTTTGTACTGATGGACATCACTATCAAGGAACTTATGGTGATTGATATTTCTGAAAAATGTGATTCAGGATGTATGGACATTAAGACCTGGAGTAAAGCGAATGTTTGAGTAATGCTCTTGGCTTAGGCCAAAAGGAGGGTTTATTAAACTGTATTCATATAATACTGCCTTGTTATGAATATTGGCCTAAGGCCATTCGCGTTACACGGAAAACCGTGTCTGAAATGTTTCCATTTTTGATCAACTTCTCCGCCATTTTAAGAATTGTCCACCATTTTGATGTTGACTTCTGCTTGGTGTTCTAAAATGGTGGACTGTGTTTTCAACTTGCAGCCGAGCCGAATGACCTTTGAGTTTTGTTAAAATTTACGCTGACCGAAAGTAGACTGTTTGTTCTATGCAAAGAAACCTTGTGGCTAGAATGAACTGCAATCCAATTGTTGTCTTCGCTCACAAGCCTCATCCTCATATAAACAACGAGACAATGTAGAACAAACTCGGATTGTGTGCTTTTGCTGAACTGTATTGTAGTGATTCCTGAAGCAAGGCTTATTGTGGATCAGAGAACCAACGGCACCATTGTAACTTCATGGACATGCAAACTTGTTTAATCCATTGTACAATATTGTAATATTTGACATCTGAACTGGGCACGAACCCTAGCATGTAACTTATTAGTTTGGAGAGGGGCTGGACAATGATTAGAAACTGTATACAAATATTTGTGTTAAGATGTCCAGCACTCTCACCCCTCACTGTGTCTGCTGGTACACACTGCAAGGTGTTGGGAGCCAGAAAGCTATCTGTGTCCTTTGATTCTGTACAGAAATAAAAGATACTTGTATCTTTTCAACCCGTATGCCATTCTATGGTACTAAGCCTCGATATTTCTTTGGTCTTACATTGTCCTGAAGAGATCATGTCTCAGCTGCAAGGCAAGCTCGCCATTGGCTCCGCGTTGATTCCCGCTTACTCTATCGACTATTAGTCATCACTTTCAAAGGCAGACAAGGCCTAATGCCCAGCTACCTTCAGAATCTTATCTCTGATAAAGTTTATAGGAGAACCATTAGATCCAATAATATAGAATTATTGATGCCTCCTAGGTGCCGGACAGGGAATGTGGAAAAAGGAGCCTTCCACATGGCGGCTCCAAAGGCATGGAATAACTTACCTTTGGATCTCAGACATCAGAGCACCTTGGACTAATTTAAGAAAAAGCTGAAAACCCTGATATTTGTCTGACCTTGTAACTGGATTATCCCGGATCGTTAATGATGTTATTCTAATCTGCCTTTTCATATTTTGTCTGTGCCCTGATGCCCATGGGTCCATGCAATGCGCATTATAAATATTAAACTAAACATAACTAAACTAAGGTGTCTCTCTTCCTCAACACCTAGGCCATCATGTCACACCTCGCACTACCTGACTCGTGAGATGCCCCCAACCTACTACTCCACACCACACAGTACAGCTATACCCCTCCTCTGTGCCCCTCTGTATTCTACCCTCTGCTGTGTTTCTGTTCAGGGGTTACCTCTGAAAAGCACTCTGTTATGCATCTGTAATGTTGTATTCCTCTGTAAAGAACTCTGTTGCTTCTCGAAGCAAGATCTGTGCTAACAAAAATATAATAATAATAATAATAATAATAATAATAATAATAATGATGAGTATGGTGTCACCTCGGGTCACACAAAGAGTGAAGGTCATGGCAGCAAAGCTGGCCGGGCCCCCCCATAGAATTAACAGGCCCAAAGATTGTTGCCATGCAGTAGTCTTCTGATAGTGCCAGAGTCTTCAGGGACAGTGAATGTTGTGCAAACAGGACCACAAGGATGCTCGTTCGGATATGGTTGTGGATGGAAGCAGCTGATGGAAAGGACTGGTGTGGTGAGTTATGATATGCCAAATGTTAAGCCCCAGCAAGGCGAGGAGGCTTTATCAACCACCAGTGACTTACGCATGGGGTTGTGATGAGATAGCGACACCAACTCTCAGCTATGCTGTACTGTAGCCTTTGTATTGTCTGCTTCCTTTGTAGCCAGTATTCTACAATTGAGCTAGTTCTCAGATAATAGATCAAATGATAATTTCTCAAATAAATGTAACACCATTGCCCTGATAGCGATGTGTTGGTATTATTTGTAACAGCGTTCTCCTTTCTCTAAGTTGGCCTAGCAGCATAATGCACGTGAATCATTTAGACGTAGGAATGTCATCTGCTAAAGATTTGAAATTCATTGCCCATTTCACTTGCGGGCCATGTTGGAAACATGTATTTCTTCCATCCTGTTAGCGATATCGGTATCCGTAAGGCTCACAATTGGGCTCTTTTTCATACACTTTTAAACATGGTTTTCTATGTGTTGGTTCTGTTTTATGCCTTTGATTTCTTTCATTTTTAATTACATGGTGGCAGGAGAGGAGAAGCTGGTGTGTCTGCCGATTGCCCCTGGGCTGGTGCTTGGGAGAGAGGAGGCTGAGAACATACAAAACACCCATTGCAAAGTGACCTCAAAAGTGCGCTTAGTGTAGTCATCACAACAGGAGAAGAGAGGCTGCTGTGCACACTGTCTTTACCAGTGGTATTTGAGAGAAAGGTGACCGAGCCCAAACAAAAGACCCACCAAACCATGAAGCAGAATTGAATGGCCAGTCGGGGAACCACCTTGGCAGAAGAGGAGAGGATGCTGAGTCCTCCAGTGATTCTTGGTAGAGAGGAGGCAGAGCATGCACAACATGCTAACCAAACCACAAAGTGGCCATGCAGAGCTACACAGGTCAATTATTGCGTCCGTCTGTGTGGAGGCTGTCCAAGGGTGTAGAGGCTGCCAGTGAATGAGGTGATATTGCATGCGGTCTGCGGTCTAAAGCAGCATGCCTTTCTACTGTGCTTAATTTGTAAAAATAGAAGTGCTGGGGCTCAAATATTTTCGAACACGCCCATGTGATGTCAGGATGGGAATCTCCCCACCCACTCTTGCAACACCGACGGCTGCTGCCCATGCTGGCAACATATATGGGGTTAAAACTGCAAATCCCACTGGCTTAGTGTGGCTGATCGATGTACTCACCACAGCAGATGTGTGATTTACAACTACCAATCAACATAAACATAAAATAACATACTCCTTGTGTCTTGACATGAGACAAATCTTTAAGTTTGTCTTTAAACACAATCATCATTTACATTTCGATCTGATTATATAGGTGTTTATTATGTGACTGGCTGGTAAAATGGTAACATTGCCAAAATACTGCATCTTATATGTTTGAGACAATATGTGCCAAAGCTCTGAAGTAAGCTGAGCCCTGGCAAACACCCCACGAATTAAGCAATGAATATAAGGTCATAGTCCTTTTCTCGGCAGCAGTAAAACTGTGGATTGGAAGTTGCACGAGTTTCAGAGTCTTTTACTCCTGGGATATGTTATAAGTCCCAGGTTTTTTCATAGCAAATGTACCTTTATATCGCTTATCTGATTGACTTTAGGTGATCAAGAGGGCCTAGGTGCCTTGGAGCCCACCACTTGTTTTTTTCCGATTAAATATGACTCGTCCAATGGCAAAATCCTAATTGCTACTGTTTGCTTCTGTGGACAGTAGTTTATATCAGATCTATTTTGTAAACTCTGTAAGTAGAACATGGTCTGGTAGTCCCTGCTATTGCAGTGCCTATTAACTAATGGCTATTGAATTTATTTGGCCTCTGACTTAGTAACTCACCTGATAAAACTATGCCTCAGAATTAATTGAGAACACTTGAATTTTAGGGTCGATGACATTCAATTTGGCAACTGATGATGAACCACCAAGTGAAATCAAATCTGGCATATTGAATTCAAATATAACGTTGGCCTCTTTTTTTATATCTAGGACTCTAGGTCCCCTTTGAACCTTCTATGGACATTTGCGTATTGAATTATACATTTAATTATATATTGTGACTCTTTGAATTAATGTATGTTTGATTCTTTTTTTTGTTTGCTAAATGACCCAATGTTGTATGCATTCTGAAATTGATGTGTAACTTACATAAATATGTAGTCTTTCTTATTCATGGTATTATTACTTCTGTTACTCACTTGCTCTGCCTGCTTCCCCTATGCTTCCATAGTCTTCTCTCTTTTACCTTACTTCACTTTTGTACACCCTTCTCCAGTTCTGTTTCTTGTGTATTGTGTTTTTAAATATTGCCATGGCCTTGCCCCTTCCAATCTTTCTTCTTTGGTATTGTAAGGATATTTGGCGTGTTACAGCACAGAGTACAGCACTACTGCATAGGTAGCAATTTGTTTTTTGCAGCACCACCACAAGGGTGCGGTGCATTGCTATATGTGTTACCAGATTAACAAGAAAAGACAGGCTATTCAGTCAAAAACGATTTTAACATATAAGATGCAAATCTATTTTTACAGTTAAAAGCACACGTGCTCATTTAAAAATGCACACTATTTTTCACCTGAAATGCCTATGGTGCGAGAGACACATTTGAAAATAATAACTAACCTTACTGACAACTAACCTGACTAATGAAACATAATCCACTAATAAAAATGTGTCTCCACTGCAGAATTAGGCCTATTCTGAAAGTGAACTTTTAAACGCACATCCATTTTTTTTTCTGTTCTCTCTGCTGCCCTGTCCACATAACTACAGGAAGCAAATGGGCTCGAAAGAACAGGAAATCAGTTGGTTACAAAGTATTACTATAAAAATGAGCCATTGTGTAGAGAAGGAGGAGATGGCGTGATTAATTCTGATTGGAGCAGCGTCATAGCAAGTATCATGCTAGAGGGAGTGATCAGGCTTTTGCTGGGGGAAGTTTGGGGGAGGAGAAAGGCAGTCAAGATTTGGCAGAGCTGAAAGAAGGACCTTTCCCCTGGCTGAGGCATTCCTATCTGCAAAAGCTGAGAATTCCAGGCAATGACCCCGGTTTGAGAAGGCAGGCGTTCCTTTACTGGGGTTAATCTTCAAGGGAGCCACATTCAGAAAGAGAACAGCTGAAGAAAACTCTGAACAGATAAGGTAATTACATAAGTGTGGGAGCTGGGTGTGCACGAAAATATGCAGTCAGTGTAGGAAAGGGGATTCCTGTGCGTGCCTTAATCAAATGCTAATGTTGCAATTTGAGTTCTGTTCTCCGCCACTCTCTTTGCAGTGTGTCACAGACAATGCTTTTACTGTACCATTTTATTTATTTCTGTAAAGAATGAGATCGTGTTTAATTGCAACTTTTATAATACAGAAAAATATTTGAAAACAGACGGGTGGTGTATTTACTATTTACCATTACAATGCTGATGATGTGGGGAGATTTTTAAACAGTGCAGTGGTCATTTTAAGACAGATGTGTGCATGTCAGATTCAGTATGAACAGTTGTGAGTGACTGTAGCATAGCTCGTTGGAGGTACATGAGCCAACGGGAAGAGAGACTCTCTGAACATAGCTCCCTACCGTATATAAGGTAGTGGAAATTACCACAAGATTACCATATATAGCTCTCTGTCGTAAATAAGTCAGTGAGATCGCCCATGGTGGCACACTAACACTAACACTGAAAAATGTGGTATTCCTAAAATGTAGGTCTGAGGTCTCTCTAGTGATTACACAAAAAATCTAAGCAAAGATAAGGGATTCTGGACATTGGGGCCACAAATAAAACAAGGGAATTATGCTCACCAAAATACCACCAACCACGCATACCAACCACGCATACCAAATATGCATGTCTGGGTGCTGAAATAATGCATGTCCACTGTATTATTGTTGTAGAGGGCCCAATCTGAATACGAGGAGTGATTATTGCTAAGTTATTTTTCGGCGGTAATAAAATACCGTCAGGCCCCAAATCTCCACAAAATACCCTACAGTATCTAACTATGCACCAACTTACTGTGACAAAATGTCACAAATCAGCCATGGAAAGTATGGAACCACTGGAAGCTCCACTGAAGTCCCGACATGCTAGCCGGAACCGTTCTCAGCGGTCCAGTGTTCTCCCAACATGGCTGCTGACATGATTTTTCCAAGCATAGTGCATCGCGCAGGTGCGTTGCAACCCTTGCTTCCCAGCTTGGTCAGACACTATGAAGTTCCCTCTTCCCTGATTGCTCTTGTTTTTTCCTCACCCCTGTGTGTCGGAATTACCACAGTAAATGCAGTCTTTCTTCCCAGTTGCCCTGAGCGTCCTCGCACTCCAATAGCTTTTCTCTCCCTCTCAGTGTATCATTGCTGTTTCTGTTGCACAAGTTTGTCCTTGCTTCCTTCCAGCATCTCGTTGCTGGACCTGTTGGGCTAACTACTACGTGCATAGCCGCTGCCATTGAGATCTCACACATTTTTCCACAAAGTCTTGGCCTTATTCACAGACTCAGACTGCTCTAATTTTTATTCAGATTTCTACCATTCTCTTACCTGGCATTGGGGTTCACGCGTTGTTCATCCTGGGACTTGGAGTCCTGTTTCTCACCTTCCATCCATGAAAGCTGGAGCTGCAAAACGCCAGAATACTTACCTCATTGGATTCTCTGATTGATTTGCTGTGGGAACCTCAACTTGAAATACAGACCAGCATTCCAAATTGCCTACATCAGACCATCTACACCAGGTTTTTCTGCCTAACGGCTTTTCCCTGGATTGGGATCAGCTCCCCAGGATCCCCAGTGCCGGGCAGGTTGCTTAATAGGCAAAGAGGCCTCCGAGAGAGCTTGCCCTTATCTCTTGCAGAAGAAGGATAGGAAGACAACACCCCAAAGACGGAAGAAGAAGAACGAGTCCCTCGACGTGTCCACAGAAGATTCAGGTGAGGAGAAAGAGGAGGATGTCTGCATTGTTATCGAGGATTCAGCCTTAGATTATGATATGGAATGACCTCTGCTCTGCAGGAGTATTGTGGTGAGTAGTGAATAAACCATGTAGTCATCCCTCACACTTCTACAAACTGTAATCCCATCATAAATTAAAAATAGGCACAGTTATGGGATATACCGCCAGCGTTTCTTGAAATGTGTGTGGTGGGACAGCTATACTCTTAGAAGGGGTGTGAATGTGATTCAGTAGTTACCCAACAGCAATTTATCACAACTCAAAATAAAGGGACTGCCCAATCAAGTTTCTATAAACTGCAGTTATCCGATTGTTACCTCTGACCTCCAAACCAGTTCTGTCTCACTGCAGGCAATTCAGATGAGGTCAGGCTATAAATGCTGCTAGGCACAAGTGTACATAATCCTTTGGCATGAAGTTTATGAAAGGGGAATATGATCAATAGATTCCATTTTTAGAGATAGAAATGCCAGCAAAAAAAAATGCCAGAAGGCAATTGTGATGGGTGAGAAGGATGCAGACTCTGTAAAGACATTTTTTGACAAGACATATTAAATAATAGCGTAGCAACCTAACTATCCATCTAGGTATGGGTATTCCCTACCTAAAAAACTACCTGAGATGCTCATCTGTCATCCTTTCCAATGTCAAAACGAAAATCTGTCCACCATACAAAAACAAACACTATCTGTTCCTATCACTATTACAAACAGAATTTAAAACTGGCAGGATAATGACTCCCTTCTCCTGCTCGGTGCTTCCAGCACTTGTTTTCAATGGTAACTCTTTTCATCAGTTCATTCAATTCTTTCCTCACAATACTATATTATTTTAGATGTGGTTTTACTTGCTTAAGATTGATTCGTCTTAAAGTCTCTTTTGGTCTTCAGCTCTTCACACTTTTATTTTCCTTAGTTCCCACTCTTCTGCTTGGGATATATAACTTATATTTATTTATTTCCAGACAAAGAGTTAGGCACGTTTGTATCCCTTCCTTTGGGTGTCTCTCTGTCTTTCTGCATATTATTCACAAAACTTTAAGTACATTAAGGTTGGCGTTAAGCTTTTCTCACTGTCCTTCACCTCCCTTTTTGGGATCATTATTATTCCTTTTCTTTAACAAGGATATCACATTTCCATTCTCCTCCCATTCAGGGATCAATATTGCTCTCTTTGATAGACTGTTGCAGTTAACATTCAACAAGAAAATTCCACTTCTACTCAATTCTCTTTTAGAGTGTGCTATTGCTCTCCTCCTTGCCTATTCACAGTTCAAATTCAATAGATATTTCTTCAAGTTTTTTCATTAGTTGAGAGCCAAGTTATTCGTATTGCATAATTCTCATCCATGATCTTCCCATGCCTCCCCTCTCCCCCGTTTACTTCGGACTCACCAGGAAATGTTGTTCATGATCTTTCGTGTTCAGCAACGGTTTTGTTTCTCCACTGCACTATTGAGCCAACTCCCTGAGTGTCTCTTGCATGCACTTTTCACTCCTCCTCTCGGTTATTCAGAGTCTCAATGGGGAGCAGCTCTGTTTGTTGCAGGTTCCCTCTGGTGGTGTCAGTGTAGTTCCATGGGCCAGCTACCCACCACATTCCTCTCGTGGTAATGCCAGCACCAATTCTCGAGCCCCATTCGGATCAACCCGTCTCAGGCTCTCGGTTTCCCTGGCTTCTCAGCAATCTCTCTGTTGCTTCCCAGCAGGCTTGGATTTCGCAGGCTCTGTGTCCTCCTCTGCTCTCTGCTTCTTCCCAGGTTCACATTACCAGTGTACCTCCCGTACTTGTAAAAGCCTTCCTCTCTCGCTTCTCATCTCACATTGTACTTGAAGAGTGTTCCTCTTTCAATCCACTCAGGTCAGTGGACTGGTCACTTTCTATTAAATAGACAGTTTCTCTTTCTTTGGAATAATAGCATTGGTTATCTTCTTCTCAGGCCCAGTCCTGATAGTTGAGAGGGTTTGAGAGATCTATATAGCACATTATGTTTACAGGTGAAGTGAGGCCTTGTGACCTAAGGAGAGGTCTGTCCTGGTGAGGTCCCACTTGCCTCTACCTCTAGGGAGGGTGTTGCAGAGCAGGATCATCTCCCTAGCCTTGCAGGGAGGGGGGGTGCACCCACTTGGGATAAGCAACACATTTCCTTGATTTGTTGCAGAATTCTTCATACTTGCACCCCGTGTTTATATTTTCCGTTAATCATGACTGTCCCTTGGAGACCAGTGCTCAATTACACTTTTGTCCTTTGCACTTCTGGATAATTTGAGTGCATAATTCCATCAAATGTTTCTAGAAGTAATAAGGTAATAATAAACAGAAAAGATAAAACATACACTATTATATACTGTAACCCAAACCAAAATATTCTAGTTGCATCAACAACAACAATAAATATACCATAAATTATACCCATTCAGTAGTGCAATATAAGGTGTATTTATAAAAACATATCACAAGTAATCTTGACAAAAAATGTGCTTGTAATAGCCCAGATGATGATTGTTTTTCAATGAGGATTTAACACTGGACATTTGAATGCCCATATCTCTCCTTTCCACAGATAGCCCAAGCTATTAAACCAGTCCCAACTCCTGTAACCTGTTCTGCCATTTTGGGGAGACCCTCCACTAATATTGGGAAATTATTCTGCATCACCTCACCTACCTTCCTGAGCTGCTACAGACCCTACAAGAGACCCCGTTTTCACCCTTTGTCACTATCGTGTGCACCAGCACCTGAAAGTACATGTGAATACTAGGCTCCTCTCAACGTACGGTCTGTACTGCCTTTCAGTTAGGTATTGAACTTTGTAGAACTGCCTAAAGATAATTCACACTGCCTATTTCCTCCCCTTGCAGGTTGTGGACCCATTCTCTGCATTTAACCTTTTAGGCCACTTGGAATTGTATATATGTATTTTAATAGGATTGTGTTGGTTAAAAAGTATTACCGTTGATGATTACTGTGTGTTGAAACTTAAAGGCCTTGCATATATGTATTTGTATTTTTATTACATATACACCTGACTGGGAGTGATTTGTAAGTGTCTTTTACTCTGTGTGCTCACTGAGGTCTTTCAGTCCCCCTCACCCCTCCTGAGACGTAGTGTTGACCACAGCCAATGCTACCTTCATTGGTCTGGCTTGTCCAGAAGGTTACCCTGTTCCAAGAAACTATGCTGGACTTTTGAACCTCTACCCACCAGGTCAGAGTTCAGAAATCCATCCTAACAGTCCTCTTCATTGTCTTTGGAAATACTTTGCTTTTTCTGTTGTGTGGGTCCTCCAGCTGGTGGTGGTGGTGGCTCTTGGGGAGGAGGGATGGCAAAAGCTGATGCCATTTTTTAGATAAATAGCAGTTTTGCATTTGTATATTTGTATTTCTTTTTTTATGTAGCGCGCCTGCCCAAAGGCATCAGGCGTTTTTTTTTTGTGCTAATATTCTTCAAGTATGTGCTTTGTACTAGATTGTTAATGGATAATGAGTAAGAATAGGTGTAGGAGCTGTGCAAGGGTACATTTTGAGCTTGAACGTTCATAGATCAGTAGACAATGCGGTTCCGAAACTGTCCTTGAAGCAAGGACCTGAACGCGTTGTGCAAATGCGTTCATGGACACGTCATTATGCCACACACAAACGCATGGTAACGTGGCACTGTCCAGAAGGTCCACAATGACGTCAGATGTTCGCAGATGTTGATGGAAGCATAAACAGTGGTAAAAGCACAGACGTGTTAAAAATGATGCCAGAAGGTGGGAAATGACAGTTTTAATGTGAAATGTAAATTGGACAAAAACATTGCTATATTGGGGTAAGTACGCCATTAGTAAGTTGTAGGAAAATATCCTGCACTGGTAAAAACCCATGGAATTCTCAAAAAAAAATTGTTAAAAAGATGTTATGGTTAAGTTGCTCTGATAAAAAAAACTATACATTTCTCTGAAAAATCTTTGTTAAAGGGACTTTATGGTTAAATTGCACTAATAAAAAACGATGAAATTCAATGAAAAAAGGTGTTAAAGGGACGTTATGGTCGAGTTGCAAAATAAAAACCTATGGGATTCAATGAAAAAACATGTTAAAGGGACATTATGGTTAAGTTGCACTAATAAAAACATATGAAATTCAATGGAAAAACATTTTTAAAGGGAAGTTATGATTACAGGTAAAACTGAAAAACCTCAGAAATGTGCCAGTTATATTAAGCTAAGCAACCATTGTGCACTGCTAAAACTAACACCCAGGACATCAAAGATGACATCACAAATGCCATTGATGACATCACTGATGACATCACATATCTGGCCAACTTGTTTCTGTTCACTGAAATATCTAGGCAAGGTGGATTTGTTAACTGACAGTCAGAATATTCAATATCAAAAGGTGCTGTATATCTAGATGTTAAACTTGTCATATGTTCTTAATGTACTTTCCTTAGGATTTGGTCTCAGCTCATGGTGCACATACATGGGACAATGGGCAGGCCTCAAACACACAATTCATGTGTATACATGAAGAAAAACTTTAATGCTATTAACATTTTCTGATGATGCAGTTTCTTTCTTACTTACTTTAGTTACCCTGTATGCGCCTCTGATTTGTATGCATTGTGTGTCTTCATATGTATTGTTTGTACGAGCACAAGTGTGTAGTAGGTCTTGAATTGTTTGCTAGTTATTACATCTTCAACATTACAAAATCCCCCCTGACATCTTGTTACCAACATTATAAACACAACCCCTTGTAGGGACTTTTCATCAAAATAAATGTTATATGTGATGTCATCAATGTCATGTGTGATATCATCTTTGATGTCCTGGGTGTTCGTCTTAGCAGTGCACGGTCATGGTGCAAGTTATGGCTGCTTAACTTACCATAACTGGTGAATTTCTGAGTTTTTTTGGGGTTTTGCCTGTAACCATAACGTCCCTTTAACAAATCCATTGAATATATATACATGATAAACAAACTTAGTTAAGGTGCAATTAAGTTGTTTAGATTTAATACAACAAAACCCTTGAAATTCACTGAAAGTGGAAAGTCATGACCAGTTTAACAGATTTGGACCAAATAAGAAACACTTTGGGCACAAAGTATTGACTTAATTTCCTTGACTTGTTTGGTGTAAATCCATACAGTAGTTTTAAAAATATTCAACAGAGAATGTTGTGCCGCCGTAGCCTTAAAACCTTTATATCGGCATTGGTACTTTGCAGCAGAGAGGCAGAGAGAGGCTAATAACTTTTCACTTGTTGGATGGATTTGGATGACATTTTCTCAGTTTTGTCAGAATTTTTAATTTCTTCTGTTTTGGGAAATAGAACCCTCGCTTGACGCCTGGAAAAGATATAACTGTAATTTACTGAATACCTCCATGAAAACAGTGGGAGAATGTAGATATGAAGAAAGTATACGTAGTTGAAATAAACATGCTTGGTGTTAAAGACAATGCGCTCAGTAAATCTTGAATATTTCTTTTAAAAAACACTGAGTTTTAAACACCACAGTAACACCGTTTTTTACCAGCGTTGTTGAGAAATGGCTGGTGTTGGCAATGCTTTGGAAGGGAAAAAGGCAGGTTATTTTGGTGTTGATATGGTAACGGTTGTAGGTGAACTACATACGTGTCATACACCTGCTCCAGGGCGGTATTGTGACAGAGTATCGAGTTTGAACGAAAAACTAGTAAGTGCAGCATATGTCACAATGTACTGTATGGGACAGCACTATACCAGTGATTACAAGCTTATTAAGACATTAAGGGCCACATTCGCAAAGTGCTTTTAAATGGGAGAAAAACGTTTTGTGAATCCGTCCACATCTCTTTTCCCTTCTTCAGCATTGACAAAAAAACAATGTAGCGAGTTAGAGTGAGCTGTTTGAATACATTTTTGGTGAGATATCAGAATAATCACCTATGTTTGTGGCGTAGTTCATTCATATGTGCGCGCACACACACATGTGGGCCTGATTCACAGAACGTTTTCCTATGGGACTGCACTATTATAAAAGGCTTTTGTGAATCAGGACCACAGTGTTTCTGCAGCAGGTGTACCAGATCACATATCTATAGTGTCAAATTATTGTTTTATATACTGTTCTGCAAAAAGCCCTAAAGCTGCAAACAAACCTTATCATTCAATATCATGAAGTGTCCATTTAATAGAAATGAACATAACATGGGCACCAACATATGCAAAAGTACAACGGGCCTTAACAATGCAGTACAATGAGGTCAACTTAGTGATAAACATTTCAGAAGAGAGAGTGAAAATCAAATTCGGTGAAACATGCATTCAAATGATAACAGTATGTCAACATAGTGGTACTGTGTTGTTTAAAACTGGGTGTTCTTTAAAAGAAATATTCCGGATTTACAAAGCGTTTGTGCGTAAGCATTGTCTGTAACACTGACTTCAGGTTTATTTCAACTATCTATATCTTCTTCAGATCTGTATTTTCCCACCGTTTTCATACAGGTGTTCAGTAAATTGCGGTTCTATCTTTTCAAGACTTCAAGGTTTAGCCTTTGGCAAGTGACCCGGCACTGTCTAATGGGAACGCTATTAGGGTCTGATGTGAAAATTGCGCAGCGTTCATGCTTTGAAGAATTCGTACTCCAATCTGGTGGGTATTATCAGTGCTTCTGTACACATTATTGAATCCTGAGACTGGCATAACTCTTTCATGATGTTAGAAATAGAGCTGTGTGCAGTAACCTAGGGTCCTTCAATGTACTGACTGGCCTCAACATCGGACTTTTCAGAGCCACTTAACTACACTAACTGATGGCAATTACCGCATTGCAGGAATGCATTTTTGTTTAGTTATTGAATGATTGCGATGCAGTTTAACATTAATGATGGACTTTGCTAGCAGGAAACATATTGCATTTTAAATTAGAATTGATATGTAGGAAATCCCTTGCTAGTATGGTAACTGATAATAACAGGTTTTAAAACTATTATTAGCATCACCATTGTGCTGTGTTAGTCGTAAATAGTTTGATTTTGCATAAATGCATTGCAACTAAAATCGAACGTGTTGTATTTGAGGAGAGAGCAATATTACATGTCGATGAGTACTATACAGAGTGTCAAAATGCAGATGAGGGCTATGTGATGCCAGTCCAGACGTAATAGTAAATCAGCATGTGTACTTAGAGTAGTGTGATATGTTGCACATGCACACTTATTTTGTGTATTACTATGAGTACTTTGACATGCCTAACATGCTAGCAGAAGGTGCAGAGCTTGTGAAGTGCTAACGACCACGTCTCTGAAATGTGTGCAATGTTTCTACTGTGATAGGTGTTGTGCCTCGTTTAAGGAAACACTGTCAGTGTTATGGTGAATGGTGTACTTTGCTGAGTATGCAGTTTTAAATCAATTCTGAAGAAGAGATATCCTTGGCAACGATTGTTATATGATATGATATGGCATTTATAACGCACCTATACACAAGTGTTTCAAGGCGTGACAAGGCAAGGGAGGGGGTACAGAGGGAAGACAGACAACGATCCTACTAGGCCAGGTATCATTCAGATCGCGCAAGTGCATGGGAAGGGGAGGGAGGACAAGTGCAAAGGGGTAGGGGGAGAGGACAGTGCAGTACAAGGGATAAGAAAATAAATAATAAACAGTAGGTAAAAGTTCGGCCAGCTGGTGGCAAGTGTAGGGTAAGTGCAGACAACAGTTATCAAGTACTGGTAGTGGGAATGTAGGGATACAGAAAACAGTCCCCAAATGCGGGGGTTGCCAGGAAGGCAGTGCAGGAGTGCAACTGGTGGGGGAGGGGACCTGGGCCCAAGATCAGAGGGTGGCCAGGTAACCAGTGCAATTACGGTGTCGGCCAGGGAGTCAACAAGGGAAAGGAGGAGAAAAAGCAAAAGCAAAGGCAAAGGTTTTGAAGTGCTTCCGGAACCGAAGATGATTCTCTTCAAGTTTCAGCGGGGCAGGGAGGCTGTTCCAAATGGAGGCCCCAGCCGAAGAAAGAGATCTACTCGTTGCTTGGAGAAGTGACTGACCCTGAGAGAGTTTGAGTCAGAAGAGCGAAGAGCTCAAGAAGGAAGGTATTTAGGAAGAGAGAGTTGAAGGTATTGAGGCCCCAGGCCCCAGAAGGCCTCATGGACGATGCAGAGGGTTTTGAACTTCATCCTCACAGCCACTGGGAGCCAGTGCAGAGATTTCAGTCCTGGAGAGATACGATCCCTGGAGGAGGTGCAGCTGGTAGTGTGACTTCTTAGAGATGTCAGAGATGTGAGGAGAGAAAGAGAGTGTAGAGTCGAAGAGGACCCTGAGGTTTTTAGCCATGCAGGTGGGAGCAGGAAGAGGGCCAAGAGAGCCTGCCAGAGAGCTACAGGAAAGGAGGGAGAAGGTGTGCCAATAAGGAGACTCTAAGTCTTACTGGCATTAAGGCAGAGTTCATTGGTGGCACACCACTCCTTGATAGCAGATAGACAGTCAGAGATGAGGGAGGTAGAGGAGGAGGCTAAGGGTAGTCTGAAGATGAGCTGGGTGTCATCCGCATAGCACTGAAAGTTGTGGCAGAGAGCAGCGATGCGGTGTGCCAGGAGTGCCAGGTATTGGTTAAACAGCCAGGGAGAGAGGTTAGACCCCTGGAGACACCACAGGTAGAGAAGAAGATAGCGGAGAGGAAGCACCCAAGTTGGACCTGGGAGGGTCAGTTGGAGAGGAAAGAAGTCAGCCTTGCCAGAGCCTTACCAATGATACCCAGGTTGTCACGGAGACGGTTGAGCAGGATGGCATGGTTGACAGTGTCAAAGGCAGAAGAGAGATCAAGCAGGATGAGGATGCTAGGGGTGTTAGAGTCAGGGTTGGAGAGCAAGTCTTCACGGATGTTCAGGAGAGCAGTTTCTGTGCTTCTGGCAGCTCTGAAGCCAGACTGATAGTTATGAAGTCAACCAACGGATTCAGTGTGGAGATTAAGCTGGAAGATGGCCAGTTTCTCCAGGAGCTTGCCCAGGAAGGGAGTGATGGAAATTGGGCAATAGTTGGCCGGGCAGGAGGGGTCGGCAGAGGGTTTCTGAAGAAGACGGTGCACAAGGGAGTGCTTCAGGGGGAACGGGAAGGCTCCAGTGGCGAAGGAGTGATTGCAGAAATCAGCCAGGGCAGGAGCCAGGAAGTCAATGTGGTCCTTGCTAGTTTTGGAGTAACAGGGGCAAACCTGTTTCAACAAGACTTTCATAGATCGGACTTGTCTAGAAACTTTGTCTGCAGAGAACAGGGGAAGGCAGAGAAGGGGGGAGGAGAGGTGGCTGCAGAACGGTCAGAGGAAGAGCAGGGAGTGGGGGAAGGGAGTGGATAGGAGGAGAGAGAGGACAGGATGTCCTGAGTTTTAGAGATGAAGTGAGAAGCCAGTGCCGTACAGAGGGCCTGGGAGGGGACAGGAGAGGTGGAGACTGCAGCAGGATTGGCCAGTTCCTTGCAGATTTTAAAGAGTTCAGCCGAGTTGTTAGATGCTGCAGAGACACCAGCCTGGATATGCGCTCTCTTCTTGTTAGGACAGAGAGCCGGTATTGCCTTTGCAGTAGGCGGCAGGCCAGTTTGTCAGAGGATGTGCATGAAGCACGCCATTTCCTCTCTTGCGTTTTAGGGTGACGAGGTCAGAATCGTACCAGGACTTGCACTTGGTTTTGGGATTCAGGCGGATTCTCATGACAGGGGCAAAGATATCAAGAGTATCAGATATAGCAGAGTGGAGAATTGACAGGGTTGTGTCAGGATGAGAGTCAGCCAAGGGGGACAGTGGGAGTGAGAAAATGGCGGCGAAAGCTTCAGCTGACACGCACTTCATGGGTCGGATAACCGAGAAGGTGGGTAGCAGTGGTGGGAGTGGCTTGGCTTGAGGGGTAGGGAGGGTGAGATGCACAACAGTAGCCTGGGGCTTCTGTAGATACAATGATAAACATGTATATTATTCAACCTGTTCTAGCATGACATGTATATACATATATAATGTTTGGAGTATGCTATGGTATGTTAGGTAATGTTTTGTTACTGGGATTTGTACCACACACCACTACCATTTGCATGGTCTCCAGGAGATTTTGTGGATGTGAAACAGAGGGGGAGGGGGTTAGGCTAGAGGGAGGAGTGAGACGATGCAAGATAGCTTTGCTCTTGCGTTGGTGTGGGCCGACAGAAACAACTCACATGATGAGCTCACAGTACTCTCGATGTGTTGTTTGTTTGTTTTAGGAACAGAGGGATATTACTCTGAAGTGGAACCATGTGTGTGTGTGTGTGACACAGTTTGGGAACTAGTCGTAGAGTTGTATCATTGTGTTGTTTGATGTTTGATTGAGGGAGATTTAGCATGCCATGTGTAGGTAAGACATTCGTTTGTATCATGTATGAGTTAGGGTTCAAATCTTTGAATTTCCAAGGTGTGTAGAGAAAGCTAAATCTATGTAAGAAAACCTTGTTCCCACCGAGAAATACCATTTTTTAACTGTTTAGGAGAATTTCCCATGGCGAGGCTCTGGTTTATGTTAAGAAGTTGGATAATGCATTGTCGAAACATTGCTTTGACCTGTAATACTTATTGTAACATATGGGATGGGTTAAACGTTCCTTAATACAATATGTTTGGTGTGAAACCTGCAACGCTATTTCTGTGTATCAGCAGTATGAACAAATGCACAATGAAGCCAATAAAAGTGGTGAAAGGAGCCCGTACTTAGCCCAAAATCTCCATCACCACATTTAAGAAGGTTAATGCTGAGATTCCCCCTAAACTTTCTGAACACGAAATTCCAGCAATGCATTAGAGCTAACCTGCCACAGAAGAATGGTTTATGTAGGTTTTGTGGTCAGGAAAATGAAATGTTGCGGCATCTAAGCATGCATTGCGCGGCATTGGGGGTAAAATGTTCCCTGTGTTTTAAACAATTGGTCCATGGTCCCTCAGCTGTATTTATTGATGTGTTTTGGCCTAGGAACTTCTTTGAAAATGACCTATGCTCTCATGTAATTCTTAAAGCAGATTAACTTAACATTTGTTATGAGGGATATTTTATTTTTTTATTTGATCTTTTTCTTTTGCTGTTTTAAATTATGTATAACTGTTGATGGTAGGTGTATGTTAAACCGATTTTCTGAATTGTGTAGTGTAAGGTTTGTAATATACCATGTACACTAATAAAATATAATTCGAGTAATACCATAAACATATCTTAAGTATCTTTTTTACATTCAGCTGATACTGTTTTGTTGAAAAAGTGTGTTGCTGCAACACTCCTCTCAAAGGATATTCAGGAAAATATATACATGTGTAACATTTAAAGGAATATGTAATAGGTTTAATAACATATTAAAAGGAATTCTGATTTCCTGGCCTGAATGGTGTCAGTCCTACAGAGTCAAAGCTAGGCCCTTAATGAACCCTGAGGTGTCAGCTTGTCTACAATAAATCATTCTGTATGGGAAATATATCACGCTTCAGTAAACACAAACAGTTAATACTATAAGATATTCACGACACTTAGAGAGAACTCATAGGGAAAACATTTGCACCCAGGAACTCTATGCAGTAAGAGCAACTATGCATCAGAATATGCTGATGTTCTTTTTTTCAGAAATAATACAATGAAATACAAATTAGAAAATTGAAGTTTTGTCTGCATTTGTGTAAAATCTATCGATTTATAACTGAAACAGAACATAACCAATGGTAACAATCTATGTTTCAAGAGTGTTTACAGGCATGAGTGCAAGCTACACATGGCCAAGCACACACGACACTGGAATGTGGCTACCACTGTTCTATTACAAACACAAGAAGGTAGGTAAACCCAATTTTGTACTTTATTCCTAGTCTTAGATCAATGAAGTTTTGCACTATTAATCAGGTTTCCCAAATATTCTAACATACCTGCATCTGTTAAATTATTCCCAAAATTAATTATGTGATTTGTTTGGCAGGATAATATTTAATTAACCGCTTAAACAAGTACAACAACACTCAGGGTACACTTGCAATAGAACAGCACAGCTAAATGGACTTGTGCACAATAAAATAAATAACTAAAAATAAACATTATTTGCAGGTGTTCAAAAATGCTAAATTCAAAGACTAACAATAATCCCAATAACATAGGTGATGCAATTGTAGACAAACAGACATCATTGCAATGTCCTCCTACCTAGACAAAACAAATACACTCCCCTGATCATTAACACATTGCCTTTATTAGGACACAATAATTACAGCAGCATACCCACAATGTACCTTTTTTACAGTAAGTATACCAGCTTGTAGGAGAATAGGTGTCAGACTCAACAACTTCGAAAATGATACTAACAATCAAAAGCACCATTCCACTCATGAAAAACGCATCAGAGAAAATGGAATGTGTCCAATATCAAGAAATACACAGTGGCATTTGTATGCAATATTACACCTTGTTCTCTTTGATCACAGACAGAAGAGGCAAACACAGGCCAGTGTTGACAGACTTTGGAAAAACCATTCCCGTCATATCCATGTGATTTATTGTCCACCCCTCTAATTGAGGCACTGACTCGATAGGACGTCCAATGCCTGCCAATGCCTGCCATTATTATTTTTATGTTTGTATTGTGTGTCGTTGTTACATTCAACTTTTCACACATGAAAAAACAGCATCAGACACTAAAACAACGCATATTCATTTTTCGAATTACTTTCTAATCTTTAAGTTTCATGTGTTCTCCTTTCGTTAAGGAGTATACGTGTTGGTTCAGACTTTCTGTGTGTCAGAGTACCCGCAACTTTGGACATGCGCAGAAGGATCCTCGAATTTTCACGCTTCACGTGCGGCACATTCTTCCTCCCTAATTGGGCCCAGTATCCCACTTCCAGGGCATCTCTGGCCAATGGTTTTCCAGTGTATTTCAAGCCCGCATGAAAAATGTTGAAAGGGGCCGAATTAATGGTCAAAAACGACCCTTGCTTAATCCATTTAGAAGGAAAATGCAATCAATATCCCAAAGGCAATATTTCTTCATTATCATTCTGTGCAGAAAGCCATTTTTGTTATATCAAATTAAGAAAGTGGCCCAGAATCCCACACGCGCATTAACATTCTGACATTCTGAAGGCAGTGTAAATTGCCATTGCACTTCTCACCCCTTCCAACGGTGAATTACGGTTCTGACACTCTGCTTTCATTCATCTTCGATTTTCCCGATTCTTCATCATTCATATGTCTTAAAAAAAACAACAGTCAAAACGACAGAACTGCGTAGTAAGCTGTGTCAGCAGGGGTGAGGGCAGTGATGGGTGGGGGTCAGTTATGCCTGCCAAGACCTCACGCAGTTGCTGACGCGTGTGCTGCTACAGTACTGTATATCAGAACGAAATTTGATGTCACAAAAGGAATAGTAGTGAATGTACTATTCTTGACGCCACTGATCAGCAGACAGGCAGATGCTAAAGAAATAACCACTTAGGGTCTGATTCTGAAAGATTTACATTGGAGCAAATCAGACATGCAGGTGAGCACCTACAATTGGCTCCTACTAACTTACACTAACCCACAAATTAACGATCCATGACTGTTCCCTTTCTACTAAAAACTTTGGACAAGGTTGCCTATGTACAAACACAGAAGCACCTGGAAGAACACAACCTCTTAGGATCTAGACAATCTGGGTTCCGTCCCCAACACAGGACTGAAACCGCTCTCAATGACTTGAAAGCGCAGATCGATTTGCTCAGAGACAATGGGCAAGCTGCCCTACTCCTACTCCTTCACCTATCTGCTGCCTTCGTTTTGGTCGATCACTCAGTCCTATATTCACACGTCCACATTTCAGCTCATTTTTCCACGGAGGCCATCACCTGGATCACATCCTTCCTTAACGGCAGGACTATGAGGGACTTCTCTCCCACGGCTGCAGCAGACCCCATACCCATCACATGTAACGTTCCTCAGGGCTCTTGTGTCTCCCCCACACTATACAACATATTTACCAAGCCCCTTTTCTATGATTTGGATCATCTCGGTATCACCTACACTAACTATGCAGATGATACCCAGATCCTCCTTCCACTTTCTGGAGATTATGGAAAGGATTTGGCCTTGTTAAATAGGGTGTACATCATCATCCAGGCATGGATGGCCACTCATGGTCTATGCCTGAATGATGATAAAACAGAACGTATCATCCTAGGCACTACACTCACTATAAAGAAACTTGGCCCGGCCTACAATTCCTTCATGATTGACGGAAACAACGTCAAAGTCGGACAGGAGGTCAAAACATTGGGATTCTATCTAGACTCCAATATTTCCCTCAAAAGACAAGTGAGCTCCATTGCATCCTCCATGGCGTATACGTGCAAACTAATCCGTGCAGCTAAACCTTTCCTGTCGGACTCTAGCTGTTTGACACTCGCCAGAGCTCTCATATTGTCTCGCCTCGACTATTGCAATGCCCTCTACCTGGGATCCACTAAGGCCACTACTAGTAAACTGCAAACCCTGCAGAACAATGCTCTCAGAGCAGCTCTGGGCATTTCCAGAAGAGAACACATTACAGGACTCAGCCAACAGAACAACTGGCTCTCCACTAGAGATAAATTTCTATTAAGAACGGCATCACTTACATATAAGTCTCTTAATAATGCTACCCCAATCTACCTGATCAACGGATTCCACAGAGAGTCTTCATTAAGACCCACCAGAACTGCATACAAAAACTGTCTCTCTGTTCCCCACTACAAACAGGCCACCATAGGGGGCAATAGCTTCCCGGTAAAAGCTGCCAAGCTGTGGAACTCCCTGCCTCCTAACCTCAGAGCAGATTTGCCCTATCAGAACTTTCGCTCCTTGGTAGTCTCCTGGCTGAAACTATAGACCCACTAAGACTATGAAGTGCCCAGCGCCACTTGCACAAACTGTAACCACGTGTGTCCTCCTGCCCACCTGTTTATAAAGGCCCGTTGGCCTTTACTGCTGATTTGTATATAACTCTGGTGCACATTACTCTTGTCCTTGTATATTGGCCTGTTGGCCTTACTGCTGATTTGTATATAACACTGCTGTGTTTTACTCGTGTCTTATATATATTGGCCTGTTGGCCCTACTGCAGATTTGTATATAACACTGTTGTACTTTATTCTTGTATTATGCACATTACTCTTGTCCTTGTATATTGGCCTGTTGGCCCTACTGCGGATTTGTATCTGACACTGCTGTACTTTACTCGTGTCCAATATATATTGGCCTGTTGGCCCTACTGCGGATTTGTATATTACACTGTTGTACTTTATTCTTGTATTATGCATATTCTTTGTATTGTAACCAAGCTTCGAAAATTCTTGTAAAGGCTGTGCCCTGATATTCCCGGGTACGCTCGCACATTATAAATAATAAAAACAAACAAACTTATTCCTGATTAAGAATGCCTAATGATGGAGCAAATCAGAGGATGCATGGAGCCTGTTGAGATGCCCTTAAGAACATCTTTGCACATGATCATTTCAAAGGTACACTGGGCATCTCCTGATATGCTCCAGATGTAAACTTTATGGGCATGATTCACAAAGCATTTTTCAATGGGATTTCCCCATTGAAATAAACGTTAGAGCTAATTTTCGAGTACCTTGTAAAGTGTGCGGAGGTGACCTGCTCTGTTTACACTTTCCTGTAGCCAGGTCCTCTAGGCGCAATCTTCAACATTTGCATGCTAGAGTATAAACGTAAGGGTCAAAAATGCACTTCGCCGTGCAACTTGAGTAAATGCTCCCTGCTATGTATGCATGGCAGGTGAAATGTACAATGGATTCCTATGGGTATTCCTCCTTTTTGCTGATGTAAAATGGTGGTGGACTCCATAGGAATCCAAAGCATGTGTTCTAGCATGAAAATATATGCTGATACAAGTTTGAAGCATTTATGTGGCATAGAGGAAGTGGGAGGCGGAATAGTAACTTACTATCCACCCCTCCTATCCACCATACAAATTGTGAAAAATAAGCCACAAAGGTCTTACAAAGGGCTTTGCACATTTAATTACTGGTATATCTAATTCAAAAAGAACTTTGGGAATCAGGCACTATTAAACAAGTGTCAGGTGACGGGTGCAAATCAGAGATTTTCGGTGGCATCTGTGATGAAAACCTTTATGAATCAATCCTTCAGTTACTGTGACCGAAAATACAGCAGGGGATTTATTATCAAAGCTTTGACCTTGTGTAAAGAAATGGAGCAAATGAATCTAGCATCAGTTTTGCTGCTTAGCTAATACGGAACGGAGGAAACCAGTTTAGCCCCAATCAGTATCA